>NC_133343.1:2935306-3268639 GCF_030506205.2 Paramisgurnus dabryanus
TCTTTTTTTTAAGAGTGTAAATATGTTTGCATTTGAGTAAGTTTGTTTGTGTTTACATTTCAGGCTACAAAAAAATTATTTTCCTAAATACAAACATTTGACTGTGTTTTTACAAATGCATTTAACAACAGATGTTCACATTAAACAAGAGATGGGACATTACTCCAAAAAGGAGAGAAAGAAAATGTGCACCTAGAACAGCAAATGTTTGTGTAAATTTATATAAATTCTTCCCATTTGAACAAGCCAGAGCTTTTTAAATACAACTGGGAATAATCTGTTTCCACTGTGCTCCAAGATCCTGCAGGGATTTGCAGAAACATTCGCCCATGACACAGATCTACATAATCATTTTAACTTTCTCCCTATTCCTTCCCGTGATTCTCCTGCTGTCACTTTAGATACTGTTAAAACTGATTTGGGTTCCTTAATCTGGCGGCATTTCTTACACTTTAAAAAAATCTCTAATATTATAAGAAGATTATTTCATTTATAATTGATTGAGTGCATTTCCTGGAGTGCCACTTCAAAGTTGCTGAATTGAAGATGCATTTAATAGCCAAGGCGTGCAGAAAATAAAATACAGAGAAGAGAGAGAGAGAGAGAGAGAGAGAGAGAGAGAGAGAGAGAGAGAGAGAGAGAGAGAGAGAGAGAGAGAGAGAGAGAAAGAGACTGCAGTCAAGATCTCCACTCCCATGCTGTTAAAGGGGTCAGATGATGAGATTTTTTTAATATGTAAAAACAAGTCTTTGGTGTCCCCAAAGTGCATATGTGAAGTTTTAGCATAAAATATCCCACAGATCATTTATTATAGCATGTTAAAATTGACACTTTGTAGATGTGAGCAAAAAAGTGCAGTTTTTTTGTATGTCCTTTAAAATGCAAATGAACTGATGAAATGCAAAAACAATTTTTTTCTCCCTTTCTCTCTACACTAAATGGCAGTGCCGTGGCTGGATAGTGCAGAATAAGGGACGGTATTATTGTAATAAGACTCGCTACCTATGTCACAAAATATTTTCTAGGTTGATAAAAGCACTGGGGACCCAATTATAACACTTTAACATGGAAAAAGTCACGCTATGACCCCTTTAAAAGTGAAACTCATTTGCCTCGTTTCCACCAACCTGCAGGGTACACTGTAAAAATTCCTTGTTGCACTTACATTTTTAAGTTTAATCAATTCGAAATTACAATTAATTTCAACTTTCTTAACTAGTGAGGAGTGGCTATTAATTATAAAAATTAAATTATAATTTTTTTTAAAAATATAATAAAAATGTATAAAAACTTGAGCTAATTCAATTTTATTTTTATAACTCGTCAGTAGCCAAGAAAATTTCAATTATTTGTATTTTTAAGTTGATTAAACGTCCGTTTCCATTGTCAGTGGTACAAAAATAGCAAAATATACCACTTTTTTGGGACCCTTTTTTAAATTTCTTATTTTAGGAATGCAACCCAATGCTGGGTAAATATTGGACAGAACACATGTTGGGTTATAAATAAACCTATGCTCGGTTGTTGTTAACCCAACCATGAGTTGAAACAACCCAGTATTGCATTGAAACAACCTAGGTATATTTATTAACCCAAGACGTGTCCTGTCCAATATTTACCCAGCATTGGGTTAAAAATAACCCAGCAGAATTCAGAATGATGTAATCCAGATTATGCAATGCATATTTCACAGCACTGATCTAATCAAGAGTTACCTAAAGTGGTCAAACAAAACTTCACAAAATATAAGCAAAACAAAACTTTATATAAGATCATATTTGTCTGATAAGGATAGTTCAACCTGGGTCTTCATTAACCCAGTTTGGAGAGGAAACCGAAGGCTGGGTGAATAAGGGATTGTTAACGTCCCGATCATTTGAGGGAAATGAGTTTTGACAGTGAGTCGGATGCCCCCCACCACCCCTATCTCAGCGGGGCCATGGCCAAATAGGATCATAATCTTCTTAGTGCCCATCCTTATTAAACACCTCCCTAAATGACAAGAAAGACTTCAGCAGTTAAAAAAAAACACCATTATTCCCCCAAAATAGAAGTCTGGGCCTTTACAGTACAGTACTGTATATACGGTTAGTTTCATGACAAGTGTGTCTAAGACTTCTCAGGAATTATGTATATGAGAGCCTCTCCAAACCACACCACATCTCCTCTGATATACACATGCCGGGCAAAAGGGTAAAACAAGTTATAATGGGAATGATTGATGGCATGCTAATGCTAAGAAAGATATTATTGCATGCTTGATGAACTTGCACCCGGCCTGTCTCTAAAATTCAGATCCTTTAAATACTTAGCATGAACTAATTAATTTACATCACTGCTTAAACCTGAATGTGTTAATAAAAAACCATTGTGATCTTTTGTCCCATTCTGCTTCAGTCTCAGCTGGTAACCAACTTAATGGTGACAGTTCAAGACCGAACCAAACCTAAGACCTAAGAAGAGTAAGCAAAAGAAAAACACGTACAAAATGATTTATTAAGTTATATAAAAGAAGACATATTTTAAATGGATTTTAAGAGATTTTTTATTATTAGGCTGTAAAGGGATAGTTCACTGAAAAATTTAAAAAATTATTTTATTTACCCCTCATGTTGTTCCAGACCTATATAAATGTATTTATTCTGCTGAACACAAATTAAGATATTTTGAAGAATGTTTGTACCAAAGAGATCTGGGGCACCATTGACTCCCATTGTAGATCTGCTTGGTAACAAACATTTTTCAAAATATCTTCGTTTGTGTTCAGCAGAACAAAGAAATTTATACAGTTTTGGAGTTGTAACATTAAGATGTGTAAAGGATGACAGAATTTTCATTTTTTGGTGAACCATACATTTAAAGAAATAGCACATAATCGATTTAATGTAGAAACAAAGAGGGCAGATAATTTACATTCATTTTCTTGACTGTAAACATGATGCAATTGTCTTTTATTGTTGATGTTAATGTAGTTTTCATTACATTTTCATTCTTGGTGTAAACACTGGTTTCTTAGCTGCACAAAAAAAAAATGAATAATTTCTATAATTCTTTGAGATATTTGAGAAAAAAATTATTAAGGTTTATATTCTAAAATTAAATTATGAAAATCAAGTGAGTTTACACCTAAAGGGCGGTTCACATTTCGCGTCTTTTGCATGCACAAATAGATTACTTTAAATTTAAATGCCTAGCAAGTGCGCTCAAATCAAGTTCGACGCAGTCGCGACGCTTTTTTTTTCCAGGCGTGGCAGTGCTACAGCAAGTTAAAAATACTTCAACTTTTCAGAATGCACCGTCGAAAGTGCACTGAAAAGAAGGAGCAAAGTGGTGCGTTTTTAGGCTACGTTTACACTGAAACGATCTGAAAAGTTATCACTTTTTACGAGCGTTTGAGGGGGAAATCTGCGTGCATATGGTGATGCAAAAGTGTGTGATATTCGATGTAGTATGCACTCCAAGCGGCTAGGTGGCAATGTGAAGCACTGGCACATAACAACACCAAGTCCGCACGCCTGTGTACAACCTTCTTCCTCGTTCTCCCAGGTCTCGTCCAAAGCCATATGGTTTGCCTCCGACGAATTGGCGCATCAACAATTTGATGGAGGTTATTAATGCACCTTCTCTGATCAGAAAATTCTAGCTGTAAATATTTCGTACAACTGATGGAAAGACTATAGCTGCTATAGCAATATGAAGGTCTGACGTATGGAAAAATCCATAATAATGTTGCTATTTTTCCTATTTTCCTGAACTGACGTAAACGCGTACACAACAAGAACCAACGTGAGCAGACTTTTGCGTTTTTACCCTTTAGTCGGGAACGTGATGGTAGAACGTTTTTAAGATTTCCACTCTGGAGGGTGGTTTCACTTTTTTTGCGTTTTAAGCCCCAAAAACGCTGTCGCCGTGTAAACAAAAGGTACATCCGATAAAATATTTTTACGTTTTTCCCCTTGAGCTTCTCGTGTAAACAGGCCTTTAAACGCGAAATGTGAACCGCCCCTAAAACTGCTAAAAATAACTTTGAAATTCAATAAACTTATTTCAAGACACTGTTACTTATTCTAAGCATAACTTACTTGATTTTCATCTTTTTTTTCCACGAAATAAGACTATCAAGTAAATGCATATCAATTTAAAATGTTTAGATATGCTGGAAATCAAGAAAGAAAATTAATTGAGTGAGCTGTCAGGGCTGTTGCTCTTAGGGATCTTTCCTTGGGTTTAAAATTCCTTATATACTTTCTGTCAGCCCTAAGCTAGTATGAGGACTGTATTATCAGGGTACTACAAGAATTTTACACCCTCACCAAAAATACCGGCCGTTTTCCTTCACTTTGACCTGCTGTGGCATCATGCTCCCTTTTCTCAAACACGTACGCTTGAAGAATTTCACCTGATCCACTTGACCTCATGGCTCTGTGTTGGGACTGACCACAGCAGGTTTTACAGACGCCCGACGAGCCTGATGTTGAACGGCTGTAAAGAGTACACTGGAGTTTGTGAGGAGGGCAAAGCTGTACACGTGTTTGTTTTTGAAACACTGGTGTGAATCTCATAGAGAAGGTCACAAAGTCACTTCGGGAGGTTGTGAGATAATCGTTCTGTCAATTCTTTCCCCTCACTGGAATCTTAGGATATGTAATCTCTCGCACCTTCGTCCCATAAAAGCGCCAGAGATTTTCACACTGGTCTGTGAGAGTTAATATTTACCCTGACCTCTGGTACAGAGAGAGAGAGAGAGAGAGAGAGAGAGAGAGAGAGAGAGAGAGAGAGACTCTGTATCTCTCAGCACCATCCTCCAAAAGCTGTTTGTTTTTGAACAACATACATTGCTTTGGTTTCACATTTATCTCTAGTCTTGTCAAATAAGTAGCATCACAACTTCTGCTTGTCCAATTGGACAAGACACTTTGCAATAAGTTATTTAAAGGGCACATACAGTATTATGCCCATTCAAGATGTAATATACGTCTCATGTGTGCCCAGAATGTGTCTGTAAAGTTTCAGTCAAAATATCCCAAATATCATTTATTATGAAAATTTCCCACAGATCATTGATTATGAAAATTTTGGAGAAGTTATTTGCGATTAGACTGAATAAATTTCTAAATGAATTAAAAATTTTAACTAACAGCCAAAATGGGTTTCGCCCAAATCACTCAACTGCTACAGCAATCATGGAACTAACTGTAGAAATTGCCAATGCTACAGATAAAAAGCACTATTTATTAAACATCTTTGTAGATCTTCAAAAAGTGTTTAATATGCAGGACTACAAGATATTGTTGCATAAATTATATAAATATGGTATCAGAGGTGTGGCACACCAATGGGTTACCAGTTACTTAAAAAACAGAAGTCAGTTTGTCGAAATTAACAATACAAAATCCAAAAATTGTAATATAACTTGTGGGGTACATCAAGGATCGGTCCTAGGACCTATACTTTTTCTACTATTTGTAAATGACATTGTGTCGGTGTCACAGTTACTTAGGTGCATATTTTGCCGATGACACCACTTTGTTTTATTCAGGAAAAAATATAAAAGATGTCCTACAAATGGTAGAAAATGAATTTTTAGAAGATTATGAAGTGGTTCAATTCCAATAGATTGTCCCTAAATATCAGCAAAACAAAATTTATGATATTCCGTATCCCAAATAATAGCAGTGCTGCATAAAGTTAAAGATTCTCTAAATAAGAATGCATTGTTTTAGTTATATAACTAAATATAATAGTTAGCGCTACAATGTGCTTTCAAACACATTTAAAAAGCTTTTGGGTAAAATTAACCAGTCAGTGAGTAGCTATGGATAGGGATTTATCAGTGTGACATCACATTAACAAGAGAATCAAAACGGCATGTCTAATGAGACTGCTTTGGTTTAAAGGGAATTTATTAGATTTTGCATAATATGTCCCCTTTAAATATAAAAACATGATACACACTACAATATGTGATATATTTATCTAAATCTCTGTATGCAAATGAGGCTGCAGAATGTATCTGCTTTCTCAACTCCAGCTGTTTATAGAGCAAATGGTAGAGCTGGATAAATAACCCATACTGTAGGGGGCGCTGCATGGGACAGGGGTGAAGGGATTTACCCCAGCCTATTGAGTGCTTAATTCCCCAGAGTATGATTGCCAGGACGACGCTGTCTTGTGGGGACAGAGATACTCAGCACAGAACTGCGCCCCATTCTTTTCAGAGCCTGCGAGGAGCTTTGGGCTAGCGTTAAAAAAGAAGATTAGGTTTCCTCCTAAGAGTAAAGCTCCTTAAGCAGTATCAGAGTGCCTCTCAGTGTCCTGGTCACTAACTGTGAGAAGTGGGGTGATGGGGGGTTTACTAGACTCTATTTATTATATGCACTCTCAAACACACCAGAACGCCCGATGCAAAGGTAACCATTTACGTTTGAAAAGCTATGCGTGATTTGATTTTCGAGTCATGTATAATTAAACATGGGCCACTTCATAGCACAGATACAAACTGTGTGTGTGCTCTGCTGTGTAGGTTTTGCTTATTTAATCCTAATTACTGTGTGATTGAAGATGCCACACTAGCAGACGAATCAAAAGTGGTCATGCTGGGATGTGATGCAAAACTGAATGAAAGATGTCTAGGGTCTGACTGTGTCCATGACCTTCATAAGATCGTAAAAGTTTGCATGAGTGCGTAAGACATAAAAGTATGTGAATAAATGCAAACATTATGTCAGCAAGTATTGGGTTACTGTTGGAAGGGCGATAAGTGTCTTTCCAAATGGTAGTTTGTTTTGCCTTACGCGTCGCTGAAAATAGTGTAACTTAAAAACTAAAGAACCAAAAAAACTATATTAAAAACTAAATTAAATCTAGGGCTGGGTATCAATTCAGATGTTTCAGATTGATTCGATTTTGATTCACAAGCTATCAAATCGATTCGGTTTCGATTCTCGATTTGATAACGATTCTCTGAACAATTTTTATGCTGCGTTTACACCAGCCGCGGTAGAGGCGGCAAGCACGGGTGATTTACATGTTAAGTCAATGCAAAGACACGATTAGCGTTCCGCGCAAGTTAAGCGTTGCCGCTGGAAACAAGCGAGTTGAAAAATCTGAACTTCAGCGGATTTCCGCGCCGCGTTAACCAATCAGGACCTTGCTGTAGTAGTGACGTGATTACAGGAAGCGAGCGGAGTCTGAGCAGAGTCGCAGAAGCCCCTCCCCCATGATTCGTATTTCCGTGTGAATGTCTCGAATCACCAGAAATTCATGCGCGGCTTTCAAGCGAATGAAGCGAGTAAACTCAAATGTTCAAGCGTCCAACTACGCGCGAATAGCATGTTTTTGCCGCCTCTACCGCGGCTGGTGTAAACGCAGCATTAGACTCGGTTCTCGATTCAACTCAATGATTATAGATTTAATACAAATAGTACATTTATAAAAAAGTGAACAGTGAATAACCCCGAATAAATTTACAAGGGTAATTAATAAAAAGAAATTAAGAGCCACAAACCTGTATATTAAACTCTTTTATTTTAGGTACACTTGGGTACATTAAAACAGAACCCATCTCTAATTTTCAAATGCATACAATTATGTTAAATACAATACAATTTTGATGCAAGATGAAAAATGTATGCTGAAAAAAGTCAGAACAGTCTAGTGGAGAAGACTAGTAATTAGATTAACGTTAATCTTACGTTCAATGTTTGCGGAAATAAATATGGGGGGGATTGATTTGTGGCCTTTGAGAATCGATTTTGAATCGACCACGTAAAAACCAACAAGGATTAATTGAAAAATCGTTTTTTTTGCCCAGTCCTAATTAAAACTAAGCTCCAAAAAATATCTTGTTCTCAAATTTACGTATTTCTTTTGTCAGATAACCATGTTTACATGACAACATTGTACTAAAAATGAAACAGGTTTCCTTTAATTTTTTTAAAAAAGTTTCACATACAGGTGGAAATGTTTTCAAAACAATATCCCCTTACACAGATCCACAAAACCACTGCTGTATTATGCATACCAGGCCTGTAGTTGGTGATGTCGCACAATTTCTGAATATGTCAAAAAAAAAAAACATACAACATCGCCTTTTTTACAAATTCATGCTTTTATCATTTACAAAATGAACACAAAATCTTTTTTCAAAAGTTTGCATTTTCAAAACCTAAAATGCCGTTATTGTGTAATTTAACTGAACAAATGCATTAAATTTAATCTTGTTTTAAAAATAATCTTGTTTCAACACCAGCATTGGATAGTATAATTTATTAAATAATGTAGTGGATAGTTTATTATTATAGGTTGATAACAACTTCCCATTTTTCTTAAAAACCGAGAGAGAAATGAAGCTGAAAAAACTCCTCACACATTCCTTCAGCTGACTGAAATAGTGATGACTGTGTTGAATGCAAAAGAAATCAAATCACTTATTCAGCTATGTAGCAGGGGCTGGATAAGCTTTATCTGCCCCCATTCAAAACCTCAGGAGACTGGATAACTGCTCACATTTCAGGACTGTCGGGCCCTGCCAATGGACATAATGGCTTCTAATTCCACATTAATGCAGTCTAAATGAAGTGTCAAAGAAGATTGATTTGTAGAAGTCGCTGTCTGAGCAGATGCCCCCGGGCGGCAATGCCTTAGGGTCCAGACCATCAACTGCCTGACCAGCATCACTGAGGGAATGAAGGCCTGCTAAATGTATGTATCACACAGCTGAGTGCGGCGGCCACAGGGCAATCATGAATATTAAAGTCATGGGGGTTGTGGGAAAACACGGCTAGACTTGTTAGTTTGTTAACAAGGACACAGGTTTGGTTGGAACATGGGAAAGGATGATATAGTTAATGTGATAATATGAGGTACACAGTGACCGACTTTTGAAGAGAACATGAAATTATTTATTACCATGCAATCTTATAAGGTTATATAAAACAACTGCATTATGTTTTTTTTTTAATGAATATGGTTTTGGATGTTTTTAAGCTTTTGATTTTTGACTTAGAAGTTTCAAAAACATAATTTTGGACACATACACTCATATTTTTTAATGGAAATGGTTTTGGATGTTTTTAAGCTTTTGATTTGTCTAAAAAACCTCACAAACACATTATTAAAATTATTTTAAAACATAATTCCCAATGTTTGGGTCAAAAAGAGAGAAACCCAGTGGTTGGGATAAATTAAGTTAGAAAATGTTTATATTTGACTCAGCAGTGGGTTAAAACAACCTAGCATTTTGGGTTGAAACAACCCAGCAAAGGTTAAATCACAATCGAATGGGGTGAGTTCATCCCTTTTTGACCAACCACTGGGCTGAATAAAACCCAGCACATTTTGCAGTGTACTTTTAGATTTTTTGACACATACATCATGTTTTCTGTGGCCAGGTGCATATACATAGCTGGCAAGTTAATACTGTATCGGTCACAATAGACTTTAAGGATGCAAATATTTTTTGGATGTTACTGCGAATATTGTCAGGGAGCGCTTCTTTAATATAAGTTCTTTGGCTTCGTCCATCTTTGCTTTTCAGTGGAGAGAAAGGTCACGCCAGGACATACTGGTTTTCACATATCTCCACATGATTTCGTGAATTACAGTAGTAGGTCAGAGTTCACCAGACTTGATGTAAAATATCTTCGCACAAGCTTGTGTTTTCAATCTGCCACACTAAACTACTTTCAATATAACAGTCTAAATACTCACATAAAAATACTCACATTTTTATTGGTTGATCAGATGCTTATACCCAAAGTGACAGTGTTGAACATTTTCTGACCGCCCACAAGTTAAAGGGGCAGTATGAAGGTTTTTGACTGTACTAAATAAAAAATTATATAATATATTATTTGTAGATATTATATTTGTAGATATTTAGAAAACATTAAGCTGACCAATGTGCCAGTTTTCCTGGACCCGTCCTGGCCATGATTTTAGATGCGTCCTCCGGAAGTCCCAGTTTTCGACCGCATGTGTCATCAAGGTTTATTATTACTAGGGATGCACCGAATCCAGATTTTTTAGGTTCAACCGAATCCCGAATCCACCGTTTAAGATTCGGCCGAATCCGAAACCGAATACCGAATCCTACTCGCATCCTTATTCCATTAACACAGTAAAACACATTAATGAAGTAAACAACGTCCACAGCAGTGTATTTTTCATTTTATTTAATTTTAACTGTACATTATGCCAGGATGACAAGTTGGAAAAACTATTTTGACAATTACCATAAGCCTATGCATAATGAAAGCGATGCGTTGCGACACGCTCGTTTTTACAATAAGCAAGCAGCTCCGCGCTGAAAACAATATTTAACTTTGAGTGAGAAGCTCTGCTCGTCAATGTCAGGTTTCACACGGCCGTCCAATTACAGTGGAGAAGGGGCGGGAGATTACCACAGCAACCAACCGGTTCACAGCTGAAGCATCACAGCTACCAAGCGCTCGGCTGAAAAACAGCTGGAATTTGGCGTCCTCAAGGCGTTTTCAGCCGTGTTTAAAAGTTTTGGTGTGTCCAGCCCCTAAGGCTCACCGAAAGAAAAAGCTCATCTCCACGTCAGCACCCGATGTGTGTAATCAACGGCCGCGTGACGTCGACCTGCGTAGCGCAAGCCTAGGGTTCGGTTCGGTGGAAAAAAAATCTAGGATTCTGCCGAATCCGAACCCCGTCAAAAAGCCCAGTATTCGGCCGAATCCGAATCCTGGATTCGGTGCATCCCTAATTATTACAGGTTTAATTTCAGAAAATCAGCCGTTACATTTCATGGTAAGAATGAAATTTGTATGTCATATGAGAAATAAATGTTATTTTTATAATGTTTTTAACTTAAATGTGAGAACCTCGATGACATAAAGTCGACAAATGCGACTACTGGATGACGCACCTGAAATCCTGGCCAGGAAAAATGGCACACATGGTCAGCCTAATTTTTTCCTAAATATCTACAAATATATTATAGTATTTTTTTATTAAGTACAGTCAAACACCTTCATAAACTGTTAAAAAATCCTTGTTGCACTTATATGTTTAAGTTTAAACAACTTGAAATAACAAGTCATTTTAACTTTCTTGACTTGTGAGAAGTTTGTATAAATAAAACCAATAAGTTAAATGTGCTTTTTTATAATTTATAGCAACTTCTAAATAGTCAAAATGTTGACATGATTTATACATTTAAGATGTTTAAACTTAAACATTTAAGTGCAACAAGGAATTTTTACGCAGGGCTCCAGACTAACTTTTTTCACTAGGAGCACAGTGGCCCCCAACTGAACATTTTAGGAGCGCAACCAGAAAATTTAGGGGCACACACCAAAAATCAACATGCTTACCAAATACTGTATTACTAATAAATACTTTAATGAAAGATTCAGAAAGTACAATTTGCTGTTTCAAATTCAGTGTCACATCACAAAAAAAGGTCAAATTTACTGGTCACACATGTGCGACTGGATGTAAAATTCAGTGGCACACTCTCAAATTTTGGTGGCAAAATGAGACCAATTGGGGGCAGTCTGGAGCCCTGCAGTGTACAGCTCTTTAACTTGTTAATCTAGTTTAAGCACTATATGCCACCAGCCACTGGTGATATTTTAACTTCCACACCAGAAAGCTTGCATAACACTTAAAGAAAAGTTGGTTCAACCTGGTGGCCTTAAAAATTTGAGTTAATTCAAGTTAAAAATGTTAATTGAAACAACTAATTTTATACTTTTTTGAGTAATTTTTTTTACAGTGTATGAATGATGTTCTCCTTAAACTAGAGATCTTCTCAGGTCCAAAGAAATGTACCCTACCCGAAATGACCTGAATCACTTTTTACCCAAACCAAACTCTTATTTTTAAAGAAAGACCCGACCCGAGACAAACCAGAGGAAATTATACCCGAGTCTGACCGGAACCAGTGGAACGTAAACGTTCACTGACTTGTGTGCAGTCTGCAGCCCCGCACGCACCAGTCAGACAGAAAGAAACCCCGGAGGGCTCGCAAAAAATTTGCCCCACTGTTCCATTTATTTTCCTTTTTTATAGGACAACGACACCAAGGTAACCGCTAAAATGTGCATTTAAAATTGACTGACAGGTTTGTCTTAACAAAAATTAACCTACCGCCAGTCACACGATGTGGCGCACACTCGATGCACACACGCGAGATAGTTTGGGTCGTCTCGGGTCCGTTTGGCATAAACACATTAATTTTAAATGACCCGAGACCTGATGGCGCTATTATTATACTCAACCCTTGTCCGAGGCACACGTGAAACTTTTAGACCCGAGCCCGTTCAGGCCTCAGGTCTGACCTCGGGTTTTCGGATTTAAGTGGACCTGTGAAGACCCTCAAACTATTCACTCGTATTATCGTCTCACTAAGTTTCACCAGTGTTCCTCTGCTAGCAGATTTGCATTAAAAATACATTTTTTATCTGACCTTACATTGCAGACTTATCTCATCTTGTGGCACTTATTAGAATGAAACTACTGTATGTTGGGTCAGTCTCACCTTCAGCCTTCTCGGGTTACTGTAGCATGACTTTATATTGCAGTGGCTGCTGTTTGATTAAGCGTAAAGCAGGGATTTAGCAACACGCAGGTAGGTTAATGAAACTCTGCAGGACAGAAGCTTCTCCTGGTTTACACCCTGCAGGTGACAGAATAAGGTTCAGCATATCTGGTTAAATCCTTGGATGGCTCCCTGCCGCCCCCCTCACCTCAGTCTACCTGCTGGGACACAACCCCTGCATCTTATACGGTTTACTTAAAACTCTTTGCTACAGTGCAATCTTTATGAACACGTGCCAAATAATAATAATAATAATGTTAGGTGTGTTGTTTAAACCAAACGGCTGGGTTTTATACTGTATTCAACCCAACCATGCGTTGTAACTACCCAACATCTTTCAGATTGTAGAAAATATAAGAATGACTAGAAAATGCTAGTCAAACACAATGTATAGATTGAGTGCACTTTGGATGAAAGTATCTTCCAAATGCATTAAATGTAAAACTTCATGAATGATATGATGTCCCTTTATAAGCACCATAATAACTTCCAGCACTTCTGTCCAGCAGACCGGAGCTACACAGGACACATGAATATCGAAGGGAATGTAGGTTAGTCTAAATGTACCTGCCTTTCATTTTCACCTCTTAAAGTGGTTCCTGCCTCCCTGGTGACTCACAGATGCAGAAATGGGATATACCAGTGGGAGAAAAACACAGTTTGGAGTCGTCCTGCCTCCAAACTAGGAGTGCGTCTAATCTTAACAGATACAGTTGGGTCTTCAGTTTTTAAATTCCCATTCGGAAATCCGTTTGGATTCTGTGGGTCCGTGAGGGTGCGGGGTGGCACAGGGGCGGTGCCGAGGGGGGGTTGAGAGTTGTTTGTGATGTCCTTTAGAAAAAGAGCTTATGGGTTCAGGAGAAGAAACGTGGGGAGCTAATGTGAAGATTTAGGACTTTCTGTGAGGTTTGGCCTCCTTTAAGCTCTGTTTGCAGGAGCTGTTTGTGAGGTCCTGCTCATACTAAACCCAGATTAATATTCCTTTATATCCCAGATGCACACTTACACACTTAGGGTGGAATCAGTCCCCCTGAAACGCAACCTACACACACACCTCTTTTTTGGCCATAATCGTCTCCAGTCTCTAATCCATGGCTGCTCATCTTTTTCGTTATCTGTCCCCAGTAAGCACCTTCTGACTGGTGATTTCCATATGGAAATGCTGGTACAGCATTTGTTGTTTCACGCATTGACCCCATACACGATTTCTTATTGATGGAGGATGAAGGATTTCAATAACATTTTATTTTGTGGTTAACATCTGAAAGTGTTTACATTCTATATTTTAAAAGAAATGCATACAAATTCAGGACAGATCACATTTTGGATTTGTCCAATTTATATATAGACTACCAGTGAAAGGTTCAGCCATACCTACTTATTTTCTAGTACTATTTTTAAAATGGTTCTCAAACCGCAAGATGGTGCCAAAGGGGCCCCAGTTCTATGAAATTTTATAAAATACATACATTTATGTAAAAAAAAATAAGGCTACTAATCAACAGCACTACTTTTGTATAATGTAATATGTTTTGTGTAATTAAAATGTTACGTTTTAGAACAATTTGTCAAAAAATTTCTTTTGGGGAGCGCAAAGGAATGCATTGTACACAAATTCAAAAAATTCTTAAATTAAGATGCTTTTTCTTGATGAGCCAAACGACCCAAGAAAATAAGTCTAGTTTTTAGACAAAAAATATTAAATTTAAATGATTTTGTGCATAAAACAAGCAAAAAAATCTGCCAATTGGGTAAGCAAATTTTTCTTGAATTTAGTGTTTAAGAAAAACGTTCAAGATTTTTTTGCTTACACCATAGTTGAACTAATCGATTTGTTAGTTCAACTATGTAAAAATAATGTATCAACTAATATTTTAAGTTGAATTAACTCAATTTTAAGGCAACCAGGTAACTTACTTTGCTAAGTAGAACCAACATTTTTACAGTGCTTCTGAGGTAGTAAAATTAACTCTTTAGGTGCAAAGATATACTTTTTGAAAGGGTACACCCCAGTGAATAATGTATCACACTGCAGGACACAAGTTCTTGATGACCACAAAAAAACTTCAAATTTCTTTTGTACAGTTGTATGATTTTTTTCTTCTACGATTTTGATGATTATAACAGTGGATATTATTAATCTAATGTTACGACACCTGCCCACCTGCCCAGCATCTCCGGAAGCAGTTTGCATCCTCTCAATCTCACCATTCGCTCTGTCTAAAAGCCTCTTCCCTTCATGTTTTGTCTTCTCTTTTGCTTTCTCACCCACTTCTCTCTTTTCCAGAGTCCTAGAGATGAAAAGAAAACTAAACGAGGTGAAAGAGGATGAGTTTTAGCGCCGCTCTAAACCAATTACCTAAGTGTCTTTTATCCACTAGATGCTTTTGTGTCTTGATCAGCTTTGGATCTCGAAATCCCTCCCTGAGATAACAAACAAATGTATCAGGCAGTGCGTTGGGAGAAAAGCCGCTGGCATGGGAAAATAAACAGTGCCGGCTCCGATGGAACGTTCCATCTGTGGGAAAGCATATCATTTTACTACATCAGGTATTTCAGCTTGCGTCCGAAATCGCATATTGTGACGGTACAATATAAAAAAGATTTGTTGGTTCAACTTAAAACTTAAGTATTTGTGCTGCCTTAACATTTTGAAAAAAATAAAAAAAAGTTAACTAATATTTTTAAGTTGAATTACCTAAACATTTTAAGCCAGCACAAACACTTACTCTTTTAAGTTGAACCAATAAATCTTTTGTACATACAAAAGTGTACATACTTAGATGAAGTACTCATCAACCGTTTAAACGTTCATTGGGAAACTTTTAGAAGGATCTTTTGACATACTATGGTAAATGGTAAATGGACTGCATTTATAAAGCGCTTTTAACAGACCTATGGCCATCCAAAGCGCTTTACAATTAGCCTCACATTCACCCATTCACTCACACATTCATACACCGACGGGCGGTGTCAGCCATGCAAGGCGTCAGCCAGCTCGTCGGGAGCAGTTGGGGTTAAGTGTCTTGCTCAAGGACACCTCGACACTTGGTCTGGTGGAGCCGGGGAATGAACCACCAACCTTCCGGTTTGTAGACAACCTACATGAACCACTAGGCCACTGCCGCCCCCTATACTATACATAACTATTTTATCAGTGGTGTATAAAGACCTTATAATGAACTGTATTGTTTTTATTACCTTAGAATGAGCCGTTTTTATCTACATACACCGTGGGTCCCCAAACACGGATGTCGCCGTCATATTTCTACAGTAGCCCTGAACGGACAAACTGATCCACAGAGCGCGTTTCGTCACTTTGTTGTTTTAGACGACTACATGTTTGTCCTGTGGCAGCCACCATATGCGTTTTAGAATTTACATAAAACACAAAATTTACACACACCACCTTTAACCTAGCCTGGTCCAACCAGACTCTCGTACATTCATTTCATTTGTACAGAGAGTCTGGCCACGCTCCATTGCAAAGCGTTACTTCCGTTAAGGAGGGTCCTCTGTTGAAGTTTAAAACTATTGGATCTGCCCAGAGTCACTCAGCATCTGCCATAGGCGATCGCTAACGTGTGGTCGTGACGTATATCATGCGCCGAGACCGGCCGGAAACAACAAGTCCGAATAATCAGACTAACAAAACTTAGCAAACCTGATTCTTGCTCCGGCTTTAACTTCTGTATATTCAGCAGTTTGCAACAACGGACCGAATAGCTTTTCTCACGTCTTTCTCCGCTGCCATTACTAAACTACAACTTAAACTGACGCACGACCTCAACGTCATCGTTCTTAGCCACCCCCATCTGTTTGCTGATTGGACCTGCAGATTTTTGCAGGAGAAAACGAAACTCTACACAGCAGTCCCAGACGTAGTACTGAAGCAAAATGAAAATTAAGCGGAAGCACGTAAGAGGGCGGAGCCAGACTACACTGTAAAAAAAATCAGTAGAAATTACAATGTTATTGCAGCTGGGTTGCCGGTAATTTACCGTAGATTTACATTTATGTAATTTACTGGGAAGAATTTGTTCAAAGTTCAGTCAATTTTAAATATTTACAAGTATTTGTCTTTACAGAATAAAACTATACAATAACAGCCTCACGCAAAGCATTCTGGGAACCAGAAGTCATCATCAACCTTTTTCTGTTTTTTGCTTCAGATTTTGTTTCCCAGAAGGTTTTGCTTGATGCTGTTTTTTTAGTTTTACTCTATAAAGACAAAGACTTGTAAATGTTTAATGTTCATTTAACTTTGAACAAAATTTTGCCAGTTAAAAACATAAATTTAAAACTACGGTAAATTACCGGCAACCCAGCTGCAATTTCTAAGGAATTTTTTTACAGTGTACCTTTAACACTCCTATTATGCTTGGGGGCAAATTGACCCCAAAGCTACTTTGACATCTCTGAAAAATATGCTAATTGTCTTTTTAAACCTTTAAAAATACTTTTTGACTTTTCTTAGAAACTTTTTGACTTGAAGTCACTTTGGATAAAAGTGTCTGCCAAGTATATATATTTACACAGTGTTCCTGTAAAAATTATCTAATGTTTTTTTACTATTAATGTGTGGAAAACTGGAAAAACTGTTGTCAAATAAAATAAATGTTATATATTCTTTTCATTACTACTTTTATTTTCATATTAAATATACACTGAATTTGTGTGCTACAAAAGATACGTTTTCATAGATTCATGTCTATTAAATATACAATTTATGAAAAAAAGTTGCAATTTTATTTTAAATTTGAAGTTATTTAGCATATAGTAAACTATTTGGGGTCAATTTGGGGTCATTTTTTTAAATTAAAAGTGTTGTTAAAATTTGAACATAAAAGGAGGGTTAAACAGTGCACTGTAAAATGTGAAAAGCTGGATCAACTTAAAAAAAGTTACTTCAATTGGTAACACCTAAAAAATGTTTTCATTTTCACTTAAAGTGTTTTTCACTTAAACATATACTGTTTTTTATGTGTTACCAATTTAAGTAATTTTTTAAGTTGATCCAACTTTTAATTTTTACAGTTAATATGGAGGTATGTCTTTACATACAACTTGTTTGAATAATGGATTTATATATTGCATACCGTACTTCATATTTTGAACAACTACTGTAGGTCTAAGTTCGGTTAGCAGGGTCTAGTTAGCATGTCAGCCAATTTTACAACCTTCATTGGTGAACCCAGAAGAGGAAAAGGCAGGAACCTAAGCTATTGATTTCAATGTGGTAGGATGGTCCACACGGGTGAAGGGGTTAAACTCTGGTCACTGATTAGCTCTATTGTGGATGAATTTATTTTTAAGTACAAAAGTTAAGAAGGCGGATTAAAGATTCACATTTCAACCGCAAGCCAGTGAAACAATGGTGGACATTCTTAAAAGATTTAATTGAGAGACCGTTTTGTCGGTTTTGTTTGTGCGCAGCCTGAAGCAAAACTGCAGAACAATGAGGTGACGGGTGAAGAGCGGGTTTATAAACGCGTTTCATCTTAAAATATCATATGTCTGTAAACCAAGAGGCATTTAATGAAAAAAAAATGTTTAAGGATGAAGTTAATTAAAACTCTACCCTTATAAACCTCCTAAGACCCAAGCTTTGGTTTGGCTTGCATTTATAAATCTAAAATAATTTTAGACAATAAATATAATAAACTATTTTTTTTTAAATGAAGCAATATAATTGTCCACGTGTGTACAACAGGTTCCAGTTACACAGATTAAAGTATTATAGTGCAAACAACAAAATATGGGATGTCCATGTATGTGAACATCTAGGTCTTATGAGGTTAAGGTAAAACAATATAAAGGTTAGGAATTCGGTTAGGAGGTACGGTTACCCAAAAAATAAAAATGATGTCATTATTTTCTCAACCTCATGTGTGACCCTGGACCACAAAACCTGTAATAAGTTGCACGGGTATATTTGTAGCAATAACAAACAATCCATTGTATGGGTCAAAAAATCATCCATTTTTATGCCAAAAATCTTTAGGATATTAAGTAAGTGTTCCATGAAGATATTTTTTGTAAATATATCAAAAATGTATCTATCATGAGTAATGTGTGTTGCTAAGGACTTCATTTGGACAACTTTAAAGGGATAGTTCACCCAAAAAATTAAATTGTCATTCCAAACTCGTAAGACCTCCATTCATCTTCGTAACACATTTTAAGATGTTTTAGATTTAGTCTGAGAGCTTGTTGACCCTTCATTGAAAATCTATGTACGGTATACTGTCCATGTCCAGAAAGGTAATAAAAACATCATCAAAGTAGTACATATGACATCAGTGGGTCAGTTAGAATTTGTTGAAGCATCGAAAATACATTTTGGTCCAAAAATAACAAAATTTACAACTTTATTCAGCATTGTCTTCTCTTCCGCATCTGTTGTGAAGCGCATGCATGAGACTAAAGTCACGTGACTGCAGTGACGCGGATGATGCGTTATCCTCAGAAAACAAAAAAAAACAGCTGGGGCGCACCAGATAACACGTCAGCCGCGTCGTACGTCATCCGCATCACTGCAGTCATGTGACTTTAGTCTTGCGCTTCACAACAGACGTGGAAGAGAAGACAATGCTGAATAAAGTCATAATTTTTGTTATTTTTGGACTAAAATGTATTTTCGATTTTCGAACACATTCTAACTGACCCCCTGATGTCATATGGACTACTTTGATTATGTCTTTATTATCTTTCTGGACACGGACAGTATACCGTAAGTAGATTTTCAATGAAGGGTCAACAAGCTCTCGGACTAAATATAAAACATCTTAAACTGTGTTCTGAAGATGAACAGAGGTCTTACGAGTTTGGAACGACATGAGAGTGATTCATTAATGACATGATTTTTATTTTTGGGTGAACTATCCCTTTAAAGGCAATTTTATCAATATATAAAGTTTTTGCACCCTCAGATTTTCAAATAGTTGTATCTCGGCTAAATATTGTCCTATCCTTCTGTTTTGAGATGTATAAATCTCAGTAAAAAAAGACTCTTATGACTTATGGTCTTATGGTTTTGTGGTCCAGAGCCACATATTGGTCTGAATGCAGTTATTTCTCTTTGGAACAAATTTAAATTACGATTTAAAAGTTACCAAACCAAAATTGAATGGCTTCATACTCGCAAAAGTCACATATACTAATTTAATCATTCTTGACTTATACTAAATAACAGCATACATGTTGGGATAACATAAAGATAAGTAAATGACAGAATTTGTTTTTAAACTACTCTTTTAATGTATCTCGATAGTTGCGATGAGCAATGATGTGTCCGCAGAACCGAAGACGCCACCAATTTCGTCTTCCAATAGCTCTTCTCCAATATCTCCCCTCCCTCTCCCAGTGGATATGAGAGAAAATAGGTGTCATTAATAACAGCTTCACTCTTGCACCTCGTGTGTGGTTCATCAGCTCGGCTGTGCTCTTCCGGAACAAGCCGTCATTTCGACGATGTCACACAATTGCCTCTTAAGTGCTCAAACAAATAGGGAGACCAGGCAAGTGACATCAAATCAACCCTGTCACAGGTGATTGAGTCCAGTCATCAAGTCAGGGCGAACGACGCTACCAGACAGGAGAGAAAACACAAGAGAGGAGACCGCGAGGGTTTGCCATCTCAGATTGCAATAGACTCCTATTAATACAGAATCACTTTTTCTTCAGAAACATTTTCTAGTGATAAAGACAGAAATATATGTGACCCTGAAAACCAATCTTAAGTAGCACGGGTATATTAGTAGCAATAGTCAAAAATACAAAATGTTTTCTTTTGTGCCAAAAATCTTTAGGATATTAAATAAAGATTATATTTAATGAATTTATTTTGTAAATTTCCTACAATTTCCTACAAAACTTTATAACTTTTTAAAAACGTATAACTTTTATTTGTTTTCCCAATATACTTAGATTTTGTACCCTCAGATTCCAGATTTTCAAGTAGTTGTGTCTCGGCCAAATATTGCTCATGTCCAGGGTCGCATATAATATAGAGAATAGTGTTTACTAACATCATAATAGTCAGGAAAAGATTTTACTTCTGAAACAGTTAAAATGCAGAAGAACGCACTGCTATGAAAGTCATCAACATCTACATGCTCCAGAAAAACAATTTCTAAAAATCTTATCAAATTTTTATATGAAGCCATGCTCTTTACCATGCAAATTTGGACAGCACACTAACATCAACCTCGCAGGCAGACTTTGTGAAGCGAGCAAGCGTGCGAACGGGCCGAGAGCGCTGAAACATACATCTGATGGAGGCAGAAGGCCGTAGGACATTATCAGGAAGATAATATTGTCAGTGTCTGATGTAAATTGCGGGGCGACATCGTCAACAGACATGCCTGAGTGGCTGCAGTATGTCGGGGCCGTGACACTGACAAATGGAATATTTTTGGAGGGCTTAATCGCAGGAAATGGGCTTCTATCTGAAGGTGACATGCGGCCCCCACCCCATCGCTTCAACGGCCACAGAAAGAAAACTGATTGTCTGCCTCGCTCACTCAATCTCACCTCTTTCAACCTCGCAACCTTGTGCTTTCCCAAACACACACACACCCAGTTGGTTTTTCCCTTGCTATCAACAGGAGGAGGCTGAAATGGAAAGATATTTATCTGATTCATTACACAGAAATTGAGACGCTCATTATACGTTTGCATTCGGCAGACACTCTTAGGCAAAGCAACTTAAAGTGCACATTCAAGATACATTTTGTATGTTTGTTGACCTAAAAGTATTTCTTGGAAACATAAAACCATGACCTTGGCATTTCTAAACCCATTCTGAACAACAGAAACATTTACGCATTTTACATTATACAATTACACAAAGCAACTTATGGTGCGTTCACACCAGACGCGGAAGTAGCGGCAAGCGCGAGTGATTAACATGTTAAGTCAATGGAAAGACGCGAATAGGCATCCTGCGACACGTTAAGCGCGAGTGGTGCTGTGCGGATGGCTTGTTCCGCGCGAATTGAGCGTTTTTGTTTGTTTGAGTTGTAAAAAATCTAAACTTTGCCGGATTTTTCCGCCGCGTTAACCAATCAGGAGCTTGTTCTAGCAGTGACGTGATTACAGGAAGCGAGCGGAGGCAGAAAAACAAAACAACAATGGAGGACAATCATCATCGCTACACAAGACATCTTCATACTATTACAGGAATTATACAATTACACAAAGCAACTTATGGTGCCTTCACACCAAACATGGAAGAGGTGGCAAGCGCAAGTGATTTAAATGTTAAGTCAATGTAAAGACGCAAATAGGCATCCTGCGGCCGCGGATGGTGTGTTCCGCACGGATTGATCGTTGCCGAATGATCTGCGTGAATGTCTCGAATGACTAGAATTTCACTCGCGAATGAAGCCAGTAAACTCAAAATGTTCAAGTGTCCAACTTCATGCGAATAGCCTGTTTTTGCCGCTTCTTCTGTGTCTGGGGTGAAAGCACAGTTACAGTGCATTACAAAGACATTAGCTACGTTTCCATTACCTTTCAAATTGCGCAAATTGAGATAGCGAATTGAAAATTTGCCCTATTTTGCATAAACTCCCATATATCACAAGAAAGTTTTTACGCTCGGTTGAGGTGTTTTTCAGGAGTCCAAAAAAAAATTTTATATTGCAAAATTGCTTTTTTTCGTATTTACAGGTCACCTGATGTGAGTAGACTACATGATCATTCTTTAAATATTGTGCGATATGTTTGATTGGAGGACAAGACAGAAGAGGTGTGGTCTACTTCATGTGGCATCACAAGAACAGTCAAGAGCATGACATCAAAATACAGCGAGAGTGATTCAGGAGTCGACTGCTCTGTATGCTTTCTAGTCGCGTTTTTTTTTTTATCCGCATGTCGGTCTGCATGGCGTCGTGTGAAGTCGAACACACCCGTCACTGTGGTTTTTATAATAACTTAACGCGAGACAACAAAATTACGTTTTAGTCACATAACATCGGTTAATGGAAACGGCGCCAATAGTTTTTGTCGAAATTTAGAAAATAACGCTAATGTTTTTCACTGACGCAATGCTTTACCATTGAGCTATAAAGGAGAATGTTCACGATACTAAAAAGTTTAAAAGTTTCTTTAAAGATGTAAATGTCTCTTTTATGTCTCATTTATTATTAACTAAGCATTGGCTTCAGCCTACACCTTTTTCGGTTATATGTATAATTTTCTTATGAATGAAAGATCGATTGCAAGGACCGAAATAAAAAACATATTTCATTTCATTTCAACTTTATCTAACCATTCCTGATAAAAAAAATAAAATAAATGTTAAAAGCATAGCAGTACATCTGTTGTAATTTTGTATTTGCCATCATCGACAAAATGATTATTAAATAAATGAAATTGTAACTTACTATACAAAAATTTGAGCTTTCACTAATATTGGTACAAAACAGAATGTACAATACATAAGAATATTTATTTCAAGTGGTTTACAATGCTACTCTTGATGTGTTTCACTAACTTTTTTCATGAATCTAGTGATGGTGAAGTTAAGGCTTGGCAAGCGCTTTTGTCTCCCAGTCTTTGGAGCACAATAACCACACGCTGAAAATGACTGTTCACCTCTGTGATGTCTGTGATTAAAAAAGTTGCGCTTTTATGATCTTATAGTTGGAAAGAGCGTTCGCGGTAATGATTCTGATAATGATATCCTGTGGCCGTGAGCGGTAAATGTCTGTGGGGTAAACAGTGTGCCTCGGACAGGAATAAAACTCTCAGATTGAGAAACGGCGACTTTGCTTTATTAGTCGGCTAAGAGCTGCCTTCTCGACGCTGGAGCTACAGGTAGACCGACGTCTCCCATAACAGCTCCTCATCATTGTTGGTACCCAGCGAGACCGACTCATGTCAGGCATGAATCATTCCCGAATGTGGTTGACCCGCTCTCTGTAGATCAATGATAATTACCAGCGTGACATGAGTACAATTATTACTGTACAGGATCAGAGGCTGCAGGGGTTCGCTGGGAGCTTGAGTTATTGCTCTCTTAGGGCCCACACGGGCCTTGGTCACTAAATAAGCCATTACACGCGGTTATGTGACAGCTTACAGCTGGATATAGGCCTAACACTCGAAAGCCAAGAAAGCAGGGCCTGTTTCAACTTCTGCCTATTCTGTCACTGAATGGGTCATATAATGAGAAACTGGAGAGTTTGCGCACTAATTTTGTACTTTATATACACATTTTTATTCTTTAGTACCTCTTAACTCTTTCCCCACCATTGATGAGTTATATTGCCAATCAGTGGCGTGTTTACCATTTTGGGGGCCCTTTGCAAAGTCCAAGAACCAAGGCCCCCCATCCCCCAGCATTGCCCAAGGTTTTTCAATTGAATTGCACAACAATAATATTCAGTATATAGAATTAAGTAAGATATATACAAACCGGTTTTATTTTGTTTTACACTGCTTAAAATAACACTAAATTGTTACAGTTTGGCATGACAAAAATTCTTGGTTTAAAAAAAATGTTTCGCGCCCCTCTCAGATATTTATTTTGCTTGCAAATGTCTTAAAGGATGTATTTAAAACAATGTAATTAATACTGCAACTTCAGTGTCTGACATCTTACTAAAAAAACCAAATGAGGAAAAAGAGGAAGCATTATTATTTTCAGACTGATCTAACAAACTGAACTAACAAACACCAGCAAAGAACATTGTAGGTTGGTTATTGCTTGAATTTATGGATGGGAATCACATAACTCTCATGTTCATATTGTAAAAACAAACTTACTGTGAGATACAACAAGCATATAGACTAGAAATACACTAAAGACGAGATTTTAATGACAATGATGAGATACAGAATATGATTTATGTATTTTAGACATTATTTAAACCCCTGCATGGTGTCTTTATCATGTTTATACCTGTACGAGTGTGGAACAAAAGATGCGTGTCACCGATCAAACCAAACCACCAATCACCAGTGTGAAGCCCAAAGTCAATGTTGTGCAGTTACGAGAGCACAGAGACAGTCGAGCGAGCGCTCATTCCAGCACTTGTGTGGCTGCTTTTGTGCGCGCTGTGCAGAGGTGCGCTGTCCCGTAGAGTTCGCTCATCTGCGCGCTCGCGAGGACGCTTGTCCACGCGCGAATAGTGTTCTGCGCGCTCGTATCTCTCGCTCGCGCGTGGTTATTGTGCGCGCGACTTTTGGGTCTGATTAAACGCCATATCCGCGCATATAATTGGTTCGCGCAGCGCAGATCACTCGAGTGGCGCAGTTTCGTCCTTCTTTTGATGAGTTCGGCTTCCCATACTATATGTGCCCTCGCGAGGATGCGCGCATATATTATTCTGCGTGCATACTTGCAGATCTCTCGTTTGCGCGTGCTTTATCCGTGCCTTAGATTTGGGTCTGAATAAACGTAACATACTTTCGCACACCTTGTGGCCAGTAGGGGGCCCCCCAAGCCCGCGAGGCCCTACGCAATTGCGTGGTTTGCGTGGTGGGTAAACACGCCACTGTTGCCAATTTAAGAGAAATTGAAGAGTTTAAAAAAACGTGTTACCGGCAAAATCAGTATTGTATCTGGTCAGTATTAAAAAGTCAATTCTTAATTTTACGCACAATCCGATATCCACCGTGTTATTCTGTCATCTTCTCTCCCTTTTTTCCAAACCGCAACAAACGCCAGTCCTCCTCTGCAGAATGCAATAAATCTGCTTAACCATTCACAGTGCACCATTCCACGCATTGTAAACAACAATGGCCGCGCTTTGAATAGACACAGAATCCTAGTTTTCTTCATCTACTTCGTGATCAACAAACAAACAAAAACAAAAAAGTAATTTTGATGGCATTAATAAACCTGTGGTGGTTTTCTGTGGCGGGGAAGAAATGTAAGCCATCAAAATCTAATAATTTACGTGAGAGGCACTCGGGCGAAGGAAAAATGCCGGTTGTTGCTTATTCTCACACGACAGCATCAAGCTTCTGTCGTGCTAACTCATTGACTCCATGGGAACTTATAAAAAACTTTACATTATTTTACGTGAAGTCAACGAAAATCGTGCTGGACCAAAACATTTTACAGCTGATCGTGTCGAAAAAGTTCAGCGACGACGACATCTCAAGGATGACAGCAGCAATGACAGTGTTCTTAATATGACATAGTGTTTTGATAAATGACATTAATGTCTATTTTTTAAATCAGTGTATACCACTAGTCAACTAAATGATTATAACATGGCAAAGTTAATGCACATTTATATATTGATTCAATAGATTTATAGTATTTTGAAAAAAAACCTTATGGTTTTATTAAATTTTTTGGTATAAATAATCAGTTTTTATAATAAGTCTTTGAAAATCAAATTTGAATTTTTAATGTTATTATAACCTAAAGATGCTATGTGAAAGTTTGTAACAGAAAATAGTGGTTTTCATTTTTTCACTTTCTTAACACATTTTTACCCAAAATCGGCAATCCATATTTCCGCTATAATTCACTAGGTGTCACTCTTACCCAACTTATAAAACAATAAAGCATCCACTGATCCAAAAACAGTAAAAACTTGGTGTATGTTTTGATCATCGCTCTGAATCTAATCTTTATCAAAAGAACGAAATGCAATTATCTCAGCTTTTTGCTCATTTGGTATTTTTTAAGAAATCTACCCATATTTGAGAGGTAATATATGATGAAATTTTTTTTGTTTTGTTTTGTTTTAAAGCAGAGGGTCTGTTTTTTTTTATTTGATATATTGTATGTTTATATATTTAACCCACTTACTCCTAAAACGCTTAAAAACTATGTTATTCTAGGATAAATACCCTTATCTCCTGAGGGTTTTCAGAAAAAATTGTCAACGTCTACCAAAAACTTAATATCTAAGCCTTTGTAGCACTTAGAAACATGAAATAAAAGTACCCGGCGGTAGATGGAATGTTTCGGCACGCAGCATCAGGCACAAATGGGTTAAAGAAGACATTTTTCCTTTTCTGGAAGGCATTAAACTCATAAAAATCATAAAAAATGCTGGCAACTTAAAAACATTGGCGGGGAAAGAGTTAACATAAACTTAAGAATATCTGTGTGCTATTTATATGAATATAAACTAAAAGGTGCTTTTAACAGACAATCTCTGTATTAATAAAATGAATATGGTTAGCACTATTTCATACAAAAACGGGTTAAAGTTTACAAGTGGTACCTGAATAATTTTTTTTTAAATACACTTTTAGCACATTTTAGTTCAAATGGTCTGCATGTGTCTAAAGAGGTTCCTATAGTGAGAGCCCTCATCATTTGTGCTCAACTTTTATCATGTGTATCATGCAAATTTGTCTCTTCCTTGAACTCGAGGACATTGAGACAAACAGACCCAGATCTGGCTGCCGTGGAGGTCAACACACCACTGATCAACAGGCCGTCCTTCAACGTGATACCCAGCCGATGCCTGACCAACGACCACTGGCGGAACCAGTTTAATCTCCTTATCCGTTTACATCCCATATAAATATACATTATATATATATATATATATATATATATATATATATATATATATATATATATATATATATATATATATATATATATATATATATATATATATATATATATATACAGTCTTGTTCAAAATAATAGCAGTACAATGTGACTAAAAAGAATAATCAAGGTTTTTAGTATATTTTTTTATTGTTACGTGGCAAACAAGTTACCATTAGGTTCAGTAGATTCTCAGAAAACAAACAAGACCCAGCATTCATGATACGCACGCTCTTAAGGCTGTGCAATTGGGCAATTAGTTGAAAGGGGTGTGTTCAAAAAAAATGCAGTGTCTACCTTTGACTGTACAAACTCAAAACTATTTTGTACAAACATTTTTTTTTCTGGGATTTAGCAATCCTTTGAATCACTAAACTAATATTTAGTTGTATGACCACAGTTTTTTAAAACTGCTTGACATCTGTGTGGCATGGAGTCAACCAACTTGTGGCACCTCTCAGCTGTTATTCCACTCCATGATTCTTTAACAACATTCCACAATTCATTCACATTTCTTGGTTTTGCTTCAGAAACAGCATTTATGATATCACCCCACAAGTTCTCAATTGGATTAAGGTCTGGAGATTGGGCTGGCCACTCCATAACATTAATTTTGTTGGTTTGGAACCAAGACTTTGCCCGTTTACTATTGTGTTTTGGGTCATTGTCTTGTTGAAACAACCATTTCAAGGACATGTCCTCTTCAGCATAGGGCAACATGACCTCTTCAAGTATTTTAACATATGCAAACTGATCCATGATCCCTGGTATGTGATAATAGGCCCAACACCATAGTAGGAGAAACATGCCCATATCATGCTCCATGCTTCACTGTCTTCACTGTGTACTGTGGCTTGAATTCAGAGTTTGGGGGTCGTCTCACAAACTGCCTGTGGCCCTTGGACCCAAAAAGAAAAATTTTACTCTCATCAGTCCACAAAATGTTCCTCCATTTCTCTTTAGGCCAGTTGATGTGTTCTTTGGCAAATTGTAACCTCTTCTGCACATGACTTTTTTTAACAGAGGGACTTTGCGGGGATTCTTGAAAATAGATTAGCTTCACACAGACGTCTTCTAACTGTCACAGTACTTACAGGTAACTCCAGACTGTCTTTGATCATCCTGGAGGTGATCATTGGCTGAGCCTTTGCCATTCTGGTTATTCTTCTATCCATTTTGATGGTTGTCTTCCGTTTTCTTCCACGTCTCTCTGGTTTTGCTCTCCATTTTAAGGCATTGGAGATCATTTTAGCTGAACAGCCTATCATTTTGTGCACCTCTTTATAGGTTTTCCCCTCTCCAATCAACTTTTTAATCAAAGTACGCTGTTCTTCTGAACAATGTCTTGAACGACCCATTTTCCTCAGCTTTCAAATGCATGTTCAACAAGTGTTGGCTTCATCCTTAAATAGGGGCCACCTGATTCACACCTGTTTCTTCACAAAATTGATGACCTCAGTGATTGAATGCCACACTGCTATTTTTTTGAACACACCCCTTTCAACTTATTCAACTACTTGCCCAATTGCACAGCCTTAAGAGCGTGCATATCATGAATGCTGGGTCTCATTTGTTTTCTGAGAATCTACTGAACCTACTGGTAACTTGTTTGCCACGTAGCAATAAAAAAATATACTAAAAACCTTGATTATTCTGGTTAGTCACATTGTACTGCTATTATTTTGAACAAGACTGTAATATATATATATATATATATATATATATATATATATATATATATATATACACACTAGTCAACATTTGAAGTGGATAAAAAAAGTTAATCGAAGTTGTCCTAAGATAAGAATTGGTATTGGGTATTGGTATTAAGATAACTTTTATGTAAAGGTTTTGATCCACTTCAAATGTTGACTAGTATATATAAATATATATACAGTCGATATGTACATCTCCCAAGGGTTTTTTTCACTGCTAGGACTTTTTTCCTCCTAGGCTTTTTTCTCCTAGGGGGTTTTTCAACCTGGGGAGTCAGCCGACATTGGCTTACTATAGCACCCTCTTCTATACGTTACATTATTAATACGCTCGCTTGTAAAGTTTATTCATAGCCGCTGTATTTTGCTACTTATGTTGTCTGTGGATTTTTCTGTGGTTTCCCCTGCTTCTATTAATGTGAAGCTGCTTTGAAACAATTAACAATTGTAAAAAGCGCTATATTAATACAATTAAATTAAATTGAAATGAAATTGTTTTATGATCCTGTCATGGTTAAATTCAGGTTTTGAAAATAGGCCGCTAAATGGATGGTGAAAAAGATCAAAACTACAAATAGCTGCAATTTAATGCCAGTATATAAAGAGGGAATTCAAATAGGCACAGAAGAAATAAAATGGGTCAGATAAAGGGTGTAAATGGTGGACCTACAGTAAGGGAAAACATAAAAAATATTAAAATATGACTCCTCATTATATGTTCAAGTAAAACAACAGCTCTCTCCCACGCACACCCTATTATCCGAGTATGTTCACGCTATGTTTGGCAGGTCTCATCTTCTCCTTTGATTCTAGTAAGATTCCTGACAGCGTGTATGTGCGTCTTTAGAAACCAGTCATACCTGCATTCGCAATCTATGACAAGAAACTTCACAGAATCAATTAGTCCAACCCTCATCCCGTGAGCGAAGACGATTCCCCTCGACTTGAGCCGCAAACACCTTCTATCAGAAGTCATTCTGCCTCCCTAACACCCGACTTCTCTTCCCTGAACCCGGATAGGTTTGACTCTAAGCTTCGACAAACCTGACAACCCAAAAGCGCTTTTCCCCCTCTCCGCCTGCCTCGCCGTGGCCCATCTCCCCTTTCAGTCTGTCGTGAAAGAAAGCTGGATTTGTTTTCCTGCGCCGCCAACAGCAGCGCCCGTTTCATCCCCAATTAAATAAACAGTCTTTTAGAAACCATACAGCAAAGACTCCTGTAAATAGCCAAGTTTGCGGTAGAAGCCGGCAGCTCGACATTTTCTTTTGTCCTGTGGAAAATGAGCCTTTGTGGAGAATTCATTGCACTCCTGTTGTTTTTAAATGCAGTCGCGACGCACAAAAGGAAACGTAAACCTGGCTCTCTCCTCTCGGTTAAAGTGGCTCCTTGGCTGGAACAAACACCTCATTCAGGGGTCAAATTTAATCCACCCCGCCTCAAGCTTTTGTATTCAGATTAGAGACTAAGGAGGATTTGCGGCAGCTTGAAGCCTGTTGTTAAGAGGCTGTGTTCCCCACTTAACTTGCAATTTACCTGTCACTTAAGACCTCGGTGGAGATGAAGCTCACCTTTTCGGGAGAAGTTCAAGGGTCTCAACTGCTTTTTGTACAGGAGACACAGAGATTAGAAATCCAGTCAAGTGTGAATAAGGCGGCAAAATAAAACATAAACTACTGAGGCGAGTGAAACAAACTTACATCTCAACAAAGGTTCTGGTCCATATTTCACTGAATTACACAACAGTACACTTTTTATAATGCACTTTATCTATAATGCACGGCTAATGGTTAGAAAGTAAATTTTGTTGGTTCAACTTAAAAAAGTAAGTTACCTGGTTGCCTTAAAGGACACTCCATTTTTTTGAAAATATGCTCATTTTCCAGCTCCCCTAGAGTTAAACATTTGATTTTTACTGTTTTGGAATCCATTCAGCCGATCTCCGAGTCTGGTGCTACCACTTTTAGCATAGCTTAGCACAATCCATTGAATCTGATTAGACCATTAGCATTGTGCTAAAAAATAAGAAAAAAGTCCTTGATTATTACGCCAGAATGAGAGTATAGATCCTAGCCATATCTGCCTAGAAAATCGCAACTTTTAATTTTCTGTCGCTCTTAGGACACGATGTAACTACAGAAGAGTCAAGTTTTAAATAGGAAAAAAATATCCAAACTCTTTGGGGTTTTTTAACGCGATGCTAATGGTCTAATCAGATTCAATGGATTATGCTTAACTATGCTAAAAGTGCTAGCGCCAGACCCAGAGATCAGCTAAATGGATTCCAAAATGGTAAAAATCAAATGTTTAGGAGCTGGAAAATGAGCATATTTTCAAAAAAAGTGGAGTGTCCCTTTAAAATTTCCAACTTGAAAATATTTGTTAACTCAAAAACGTTGTGTAAAAATTGTTGTGTCAACTAATATATTTTAATGTTGAATTAAATCAAAATTAAGGCAAACAGGTTTATTTTAAGGTGAACAAACTTTTTTAGTGTAGGTCGGTAAAACTGGTAACCATATAAAGATTGCGAGGAGGGACTTTGGACCCAAAATTGCTAAATAGTGTAAATAAATGGGAAATTGTGATCAAGGCACGCCGTAACAAAATTATTTTATCTCAACATATATTTTGTTATGTTTATTTATGTTATTAGTCGTTATGTTTTATTTATGTTTAGCTATGCATTTACTAAATGAGCACTATGCTGGGTCCGAAACTAATTGCACTATATTTTATATGCACTATTTTAACTCTTTTTATTTCTCTTGATTTTATTCTTATTTTTAACTGTTTTATAATTTTATTCCTGTTTTAATCTTTTTCACACTTTAAACAATTTTTATTAAAATCACATTTATTTTATTTTAATTTGATATTTTAAATTCATGTATCTTTGATTTTTTGTTTTCTCATTTCAATGTAAAGCACTTTGAATGACCTCTGTGTATGAAATGTGCTATACAAATAAACTTGCCTTTCCTTGCCTTGCCTATTAAAAACTTAACTTATTAAGTTCACCATTTTAAACTTGTTTTTATAAGTTATGTCAACTTATCACAAGTTAAACTTAAACTAGTAGATTGACTTGCATAACTAAGTTGCTTAAACTTCAGGTTGCATTTTTTTACAGTGCATATCGTGTACATGAACAAATTCTACAAGCAATGTTTAACAAAAAGTAAAAAGTCGAATATACAACCATGAAAATCACCAAATCCTAACAAATATGCTTAGAATCTGACATGAGCTGTCAATTTTTGGCCACGTATTATTAAGTTTTTTATTATTTGTGCCAAAATTATTAATTTTTTTTTACATCACTTCATATCCCAATTTGTGTCCTTGAGAAAATTATTTAAGAAATACGTTTAATTTCTATTTACAAACCACATCTCTTTTGTTTTCCCATTAGCTCAAATATAAAAGGGCGGCTCAAATTGAAATGTTCAACACAGACGATGAACGAAACGCAACTCGGTTATGAATGTTGTTAGGTTGTAATGGTCTATTCTGCATTGTCGCTATTATCCATTCCATTACAAAGAATAAGAAAGAAACAAGATATTTCACAACGTCGTCGCCTGTCACTAAAAAGCTTTTTCCATCTGAACGAAATCACTTTGAGGAGCTGTTTATAAATTTGGATTATTATCTGGGAGTTCAAATTTTTTCCTGCCCCATGTCAGGAGTCCCCTGGCACCTCTGTGTTCTTCCCCATGAAATGATTTAGCAAAATCAGAAAACCCCTGGGGCCACAGTGGACCGGGTCACTCTCTCTCAACTGGATAATTGACTCTTTTTCCTTGATAATTCATAGCTTGCATATGTCAAACAACACATCAGCAAGAGCCTGCGGTCCCTCTCGCATCACCCGGCTTGAGGAGAGAGATGCTATAAGAAAAATAAAAAATAACTGTTTCTCAATAAATTAATTATGTAAAGGAGGTGATTGGCTGACAAGAGGAATTAATAGACCAATCAGATGAAAAAATATGATGTTAAATGCTTTGTTTGTAGTGTTTTAATAAATTCATCACATACTGTCAGTTCCTTAGAATTCTGCTTTTCAGAAATGAGATTTGCATTATTATAAGCGAGAAAATGTGTCATTTGCTATTGTTTCTTAATGCCTTCATTTTTACGCTCATTCGCAAAACCTTAAAATAGAAAATGGATTTTCCTCGTTCTTTTTGTTTTATTAGTGCATTTTGGCAGATGCTTTTATCCAAGGCGACTTACAGTGCATTACAAAGTATACATTTTTGTTCAATCAATGTGTTTCCTGGGTTTAAACCAATGACCTTTTGCGCTACGGTGATCTACCACTGAGCTATACAAGGTGAAACTGAGAATGAGAGAGCAAGAAAAAGAAATTAACAGATATACAGATGAAAACTTTATATAACATTTGTCAACTAGGGTTGCATAACGATTAATATATTGCGGAATAAAGGTTTTTGTTTACATCATATATTTGTGTGAACTGAATAATAATTATGTATATATAAATATGCACACATGCATAATTTTAAGGAAAAAAAAAAAATATATATATATATATATATATATATACACACACATGTAAACATTTATTAAATATATACATGCATGTGTGTATATATTTATACAAAGTTATAATACACACTACGCACACATATATGATTTAAACAAAAACCTTTATTCTGCAATAGATTAATCACGATTAATCGTTATGCAACCCTATGACCCTGGACCACAAAACCAGTATAATAAGTAGCATGGGTATATTTGTAGCAATGGCCAACAATACATTCAATATTAGCATATAATATATTTTTCTTATTTGGTAAAAATTCTTAGGATATTAAAGATCTTGTTGCATAAAGATATTTGGTCAATTGCCTCCTGTAAATATATAAAAACTGTATTTATCGTTAGTAATGTGTGTTGCTAACAACTTTAAAGGTGATTTGCCCAATATTTTGATTTTTCTGCACACTCAGATATCAGATTTTCAAAAAGTTGTATATCAAATAATTATGAATGGAAAGCTTACTTACTGAAAATAATTGACCCGTATGACATGGTTTTGTGGTCCAGGGTCACATTTTTTATGCAAATTTGTATTGTAGAAGATCTGAAACATAACATCTGATAAATTCAAACTTTAATTTAATAAAAAATTGTGCTCCTTAATTTCTTTTCAATAATATTTAAATAATAGTAGGGCTGCATAACAACAAATCAGTTTTTGTTTATATCATATATGTGTGTGTATTGTGTATCATAATTATGTATATATAAATACACACATGCATGTATATATTTAAGAAATATTTACATGTGTATATACATTTTTATATTTATATATAATTTATATTATACATAAATATGAATACTTAATATATACAAATCTTTTTTTCTTAAAATTTTACATGCATATGTATGTGTGTGTGTGTGTGTGTGTGTGTGTGTGTGTGTGTGTGTGTGTGTGTGTGTGTGTGTGTGTGTATATAATAAACACAATCTTAATCTTATGCAAATAGACTTTTGTTTTGTCCTTTGCTTTAACACTTTGAAACTTGTTTCTACATTCGTAAAATTAATGCAATAATGGCCTCCTTTTTGATGTATTCTGATGTATCTTTCTTTATCTGTCCTCTACTGTCTGTTTTTATCCATCTCTTTATAATCTATAAAGCTTATTCAGAACAACCAACCCTGTGACATCACGCTGTTGTATTACAAGATGGCAGCACCCTTGCATTGAAAACAGTAAATAAATTATTTTTTATTAAACGATTATATTTATAGCATTTATTATATATATTTTTTATAGAATAGAAGTCCATTTACTGAAACTCTTTCTCACCATTTCATTTCCGCTTTAATAGGGAAATCTACTGTACTTTAAGCTGAAAACATTAAATACAATTTAAAAGTAATATTTACATTTTATTTTATTGTCAGTCAAAGATCTGCACATCACACAGTGCTGTACGCCCTAAAATGTATGTAAAAATTTAAACAAAAGACTTTGCTGCCATCTGATGGCACACAAGCACAAAAACCTTTACAGGTGATTCACACAATACATTTCATTATTACTGGCCAATAAAAGAAGCCTATTTAGAAACTTTTTAGAAACAACATTGATAATGTATAAATGTCATTGCACAAGAGTGGAGCAAAATTTATTTTGAAGATAGCACTGCAAAACATCAAATAAAGTTTTAAGGTATTAAGTGAACATTCATGTTTCGATATAGGAATTATAGTTATAGATGAAAGTACATTTAACATTACTTTGTCTGCAACAGAGATTTGATAATCCTTTACAAGTTAATGGTATGTGTTCAATTATAAAAATCAAAAGGAAGGAAATCTTATAGATTTGGGATAGGATGATTTTCATTATTGGGAGAACTGTTCAGTTTATTAATATGTTTTCACTTTGATGTGAATTATTACTAGGGAAAATAGCCAAACGGATCTCTTAAATTTGAGTTTTTGCTTCTAGTTATGACTAGTAATGCTGAGGCATAAAAAGCTAAAGTGTTTTGACATGAATTCGGTGATCTCACACACTTCAGGCAGTCATATGGTGTGCAGTCCCTCTTTGAAGCAGGATACTAAAATATGATGTACTATTATAGTCATTTGTTTCACATTTATGAGCATGGATAACATACACAGCATCTATTAAAAGTTTACACATTTACACAATAGCTCTGTGTTAAGTCAGTGACCCACATTTATCAATAAAAAAATCTCTAGGAAATGTTTCTAGATGATTCCTTCCACGTTTGAGCCCTGTCGTCACCATTGGCACAACACAGCATTAATGTTTCAGCTCAGATTCATGTGTTTAATTGAACCCTGGCATGTTTATTATGGCATGGCTACAACGTAATTGGACCTACAAATCTACAAATTATTTTGAGTAAATTGCACACGAAATCTTTAACCAAAGCCAGCAAATGTTTTAAATGCTGTTTAATGACTTCATGTACCTGAATAAGAAAAAAAACTATTTAAATTTTATTTATTATAGTTATGATGACACAACCAGTGGGGTACCTAACGTAACTCTGTGCCTTCACGGGTACTGCGCATGCTCAGATATTGCACAGGGGGTAGTGATGGGAGAAATGAAGCTTTTCGAAGCTTCGAATCAATTGAACCAATTGCTTCGAAAATTGATTCGATGCAGTTCGAAACACCATACACGCTGACGACCCCTGCTGGTCAAAATAGTGTAAAAGCAGATATGTCCAAACATTGTACACTTTTTTTAACAAAATAATAGCAAGATTTGTATTAAAATATGTTTTAAAAAATTATTTAACTTAATTAAGACATAGTTAAAAGTCTATTATGTGTTTTTAGTTTTATTTAGGGGAAACAAATCATAAAAACTAACTACCCTTTTAATTATGCAAATGTTTGTCATTAAATCTGTCTATACACAAAAAGTAGACAAAATGGCAGTGTAATTACTCAGAAGGATAAATGTTTTATGAACTTTCATAATAAAACTGACCCGAGTTCACCTAAACATATTAGACACTGGTCATCAACAAATTATTTACATAATAATTTGTTGTTGTTGATTAAATTTTACATTCACAAATGTAAATTTTGTAAAACTCCTCCACGTTTTGTAGTGTTTAAAGAGGAATTTGCAATGTATTTGAAGACATTAAAAAGTATGAAAAGTCCTAAAGCAAGATATTTATGTACTTTAATACATGGTTTTGAATTAGAAATATGAAATCCCCCTACTACGCTGTTTATTTCCGATGTTTTTTTTTCTCTCTCTGTTCTTTTTTTATATGTTTTTTTCTTTTTTTTCACTTGATATGTACTGAAGATGAATGTAAATTTAGTCTTTGTGTGTAAATCTCAGTCTTGTTTTATAATTCTCATAGTTATAAATGCCTTTTTGTATCTTCTTTCAAACTTTGAATAAAAAAAAAAAAAATTTGACACTGGTCATGTGATCAACTCCCCCTAGTGGTGAACCATCGGATTTGTTTTTTGTGAACCATCGGATTTTCGAAACGTTTCGAAAAAGTTATGACGTAATGAAGCCTCGTTTGCTAAAATCACGTGACTTGGGCCAGTTTGAAACAAGCTCCGAACCACTGATTCGAAACAAAAGATTCGTAAATGTTTCGAAGCCTCATGAAGCAGTGCTTCGAAAACGACCATCACTAACAGGGGGGCATTTGAGGAAACTGTGTGTATTTGAAATTAATTTATTCTTTACACTAGGCATGGGTCTTTTAGTATACATACACTGTAAAATATATTTAAAAATAATTTAATTTAATTTTCCTTAGCATAAAGTGCTGATTTTAGTCTCAACTCACATATGCGCGTGAAAGAAAATTTATATTTGAGTATAACTTCCTGTTTATCTCCAAAACTTTCGAGATACATTAAAAACCCTTCCATGAATTCATTCATTGTCTAGTCAAATTTGGTTGGCATTTAGGTAATAAGCCTACCTTTACGCGTCGTATGCAACACTCGATCTCTCAAGTGATGTCTTGTAGTGTTATTTCATTCGTTTGTGGATTTCTGAGGTAATTATTTCTTAAAACCACATGAACTGGGCCAAAAGTTTGCGTTTGACGTGTGAAGACAGCAAGGGAGTCGGTTGTCCGTGTCATCACAACAGCGCCAAATCACACAGTTTATTATTTATTATTAAATTATTAATTATCATTGTTGAACAAAATTATTAAGCTATTTAGAATATTGTTATGTTAAAAAAAATAAGTTAGCTATAATTTTCATATTTATCATAATTTTTGGTGGGTGCATGTTAATGTAATTGCAATGGGAGGAGTTCTGAATATTTGGAAGTTTTATTCTCCTCTTGATGGCAGCAGATGTGCCTCACTCACATTTCCTACTCGTGCCGAGTAAATGCAGACACACAGCCTACAGTACGTGAACTTTTCATGATCACCTATTTTACATATATCTTTATATTGTTTACAAAATAAAGAGCAGGAGAAGAGGCTGCGATGTCTGTCATGAGAATTTGATCTCCATCACCTCGTTTGGCTGTTGCTATCAGTGCTGATCCACACAGTAAGTACAGTTTAAAGTGCTGTTTTTTATGTAGGGAGTGCAATGATTGTGCATTTGTCTGTGTGTTCATTGCTCTGGAGTGATTGTGTATTTGTCTGTCTCTCTCTGTCTGTGTTTATCTGTAGTGCTGGTGCATTTGCCTGGGTTTGTCTGTAGTGATGATCCAGTTGTCTGTTTGTCTGTAGTGATGATGATTCAGTTGTCTGTTTGTCTGTAGTGATGATCCAGTTGTCTGTAGTGATGGTTTATTTTTCTCTCATTGTTTGTCTTTAGTGATGGTCCAGTTGTCTGTTTTTTGTCTTTAATGAGGGTGCATTTGCTTGTGTTTGTCTGTAGTGATGATCCAGTTGTTTGTTTGTCCGTAGTGATGGTGTATTTATCTGTCTGTGTTTGTCTGTGGTGATGGTGTATTTATCTGTCTGTGTTTGTCTGGTGATGGTGCATTTATCTTTCTGTGTTTGTCTGTAGTGATGGTGCATTTATCTGTCTGTGTTTGTCTGTGGTGATGGTGTATTTATCTGTCTGTGTTTGTCTGTGGTGATGGTGCATTTATCTTTCTGTGTTTGTCTGTAGTGATGGTGCATTTGCCTGTGTTTATCTGTAGTGATGGTGTATTTATCTGTCTGTGTTTGTCTGTAGTGATGGTGCATTTGCCTGTGTTTGTAGTGATTGTTCAGTTGTCTTTTTTGTCTGTAGTGATGGTGTATTTATATGTCTGTGTTTGTCTGTAGTGATGGTGTATTTATCTGTCTGTTTTTTGTATGTAGTGATGGTGTATTTATCTGTCTGTGTTTGTCTGTAGTGATGGTGCATTTGCCTGTGTTTATCTGTAGTGATGATCCAGTTGTCTGTTTGTCTGTAGTGATGGTGTATTTATCTGTTTGTGTTTGTCTGTAGTGATGATCAAGTTGGCTGTGTTTGTCTGTAGTGATGGTCCAGTTGTCTGTGGTGATGGTGTATTTAACTCTCTGTGTTTGTCTGTAGTGATGGTGCATTTGCCTGTGTTTGTAGTGATGGTGTATTTGTCTGTCTGTCTGTCTGTCTGTCTGTCTGTCTGTGTTTCTCTGTAGTGATGGTGCATTTGCCTGTGTTTGTAGTGATGGTCGAGTTGTCTGTTTTTTGTCTTTAGTGATGGTGTATTTATCTGTCTGTGTTTGTCTGTAGTGATGGTGCATTTGCCTGTGTTTGTCTGTAGTAGTGATGGTGTATTTATCTGTCTGTGTTTGTCTGTAGTGATGGTGCATTTATCTGTCTGTGTTTGTCTGTAGTGATGATGCATTTGCCTGTGTTTCTAGTGATGGTCGAGTTGTTTGTTTTTTGTCTGTAGTGATGGTGTATTTATCTGTCTGTGTTTGTCTGTAGTGATGGTGCATTTGCCTGTGTTTGTCTGTAGTGATGGTGTATTTATATATCTGTGTTTGTCTGTAGTAGTGATGGTGTATTTATCTGTCTGTGTTTGTCTGTAGTGATGGTGCATTTATCTGTCTGTGTTTGTCTGTAGTGATGGTGCATTTATCTGTCTGTGTTTGTCTGTAGTGATGGTGCATTTGCCTTTGTTTGTCTGTAGTGATGGTGTATTTATCTGTCTGTGTTTGTCTGTAGTGATGGTGCATTTGCCTGTGTTTGTCTGTAGTAGTGATGGTGTATTTATCTGTCTGTGTTTGTCTGTAGTGATGGTGTATTTTTATGTCTGTATTTGTCTGTAGTGATGGTGCATTTGCCTGTGTTTGTCTGTAGTAGTGATGGTGTATTTATCTGTCTGTGTTTGTCTGTAGTGATGGTGCATTTATCTGTCGGTGTTTGTCTGTGGTCATGGTGTATTTATCTGTCTGTGTTTGTCTGTAGTGATGGTGCATTTGCCTGTGTTTGTCTGTAGTGATGGTGTATTTATCTGTCTGTGTTTGTCTGTAGTGATGGTGCATTTGCCTGTGTTTGTCTGTAGTAGTGATGGTGTATTTATCTGTCTGTGTTTGTCTGTAGTGATAGTGTATTTATCTGTCTGTGTTTGTCTGTAGTGATGGTGTATTTTTATGTCTGTGTTTGTCTGTAGTGATGGTGCATTTGCCTGTGTTTGTCTGTAGTGATGGTCCAGTTGTCTGTTTTTTATCTGTAGTGATGGTGTATTTATCTGTCTGTGTTTGTTGTTCTGTATTGATTGTGCAAATGTCTTTGTGTTTATTGCTCTGTAGTAATGGTGTATTTGTTAGTAGTGATGTTGCAGTTGTGTGTGCGTTGCCTGGTTCTGCTGTTTGGGGTGCAGTTTGTTTTGGCGCAACTGAATGATCTTGATGAAGAGGAAGAAGAAAAGGGAAACAAAAGAAGCAAAAACAAGCCTATCACCTCTAATATCATCCCAAAAAACAACGGTATGTAGTCACAGTAACCAGCTGCCTAGTCTGGAAAATGTTTTGGTCCAGATTGTAATGAACAATGGCAATTATTTCATGGTCATATTTTATGAATATCAAAAACATATTTATTTTTGACAGAGTGTATTATTTACACATTACAGCCATGTGACCTGCATTAAACTTTCATTTTTGGGTAAAATATATATTCTGTTATTTTTAAACCATTGAGGAAAGTAGAATACAACGTTCTTCTAAAAGTGAGAGAAGCTTACAGTAAATGTGCCCAACCCCATACCTTAATTTGAAAATTAATGCTGCTTATTGTCCTGGGGCAAGTTTCGTCTCTTTCTTCTCTTTCATAAATGTGATTTATTGGAGATTAAGCTTCCTTATAGATGGATCTTTTAACTTTTCACTTCTGTTTGGCAGACATTGCATGGCATTTATGTATCTCTTAAATAATAATGAAAAAAATACATATAAAGTAGCATTCACTAGCTGTCCTTACATGTTTGAATATTAAGCAACGAGCACCACACATTAATCCAAAGAATTCATCTGTTTATTCAGCACTTACATCTGATAGGGCTACTCTGGCGTCCTGAGTCTCACCCCAAATTTTTCTAAAATCATATTGTATTTTTCAGTGGTACGCAAAGCTTAGCTTAAAGGTTTCACCCAAAAATGAACATTTTGTCATTCACTCACATGTTGTTACAAACCTGTATAAATGTCTTTGTTCTGATGTAGAGCAAGGAAGATAGAATTTTTTTCCCTACTATGGAAGACAATGCGTTTCTGATTGTATATTTTAGTCTGGGCTTAGACCTTGTCTGTGGAACTGGGGAAAGGAGTATTGGTGTAGTATCTTAATGCAACTCCTGTACATACAAGTCTTACAATATTTTTGATGCTTTGTGTCAAACCTGATGTGTCTCATGGCAGCAAATTTGATAAGACCGGGAAAAAAATCAACTCCAGTTAAACATAGGGCCTCAGGGTGATAAAAAACTGACAATATCATCTTTTTATTGTTTCAGATGTGGAGTGTAATTTGGAGCTTGCGTTTTTAGTGGACAGCTCAGAGAGCGCTAAAGACAGCCACACTCAAGAAAAACGTTTCGTTACTGACCTCGTCGACCGGATTCAGAACGTCCGTCTTCAAACTGGACAAAGTCTGAACTTCAGAAGTGCCGTCCTGCAGTACAGCAGTCATGTGATCACTGAGCAATCCTTCAGACAATGGAAGGGTGTGGCCACCTTTCACGATCACATCGCACCCATTCCCTACATCGGGCACGGTACCTACACCACCTATGCCATCACCAACCTTACCCGTATGTTCCTGGAGGAATCTGGCCCTGACACAATGAAGATAGCCATCCTGCTGTTCGATGGCTTGTGGCATCCCAAAAACCCTGACATATTTTCCGCTTTAACTGATGCCAAAAACCAAGGGATTCAATTCTTCACAATAGGTTTTACAGCTGCGGCCAAAATGGAAGAGCTGCGACGACTGGCCAGTCCTCCGGCCACCCGCTACGTTCACAACCTACAGGACCGTGGTGTCGTGGACAAAATTGTCAAAGAGATTGTGAGTTTTTATTCTTTGTATTTTACCATACGAGATCTCTTTAACTTTGCATTTTTTTTCTGGATGCAGTTGTGGTAATGATTTTAATAGCTTGTTTTCTACATTCCAACAATAAGTCGTCAAGAAAAACGACATGCAGCTGGTGTAACTCAATAGAAATGTTTGCAAGCTGTGAAAACCTTTCATTTTTTGGGGAAAAAAACTTTGAAGTGTGCGTGTGTGATTGCTTCATTTGAAGTTAAGGTCAGAGAGTTGTGCAGAATTAAGGGTTGAAGGAGTTTATGCATCTAGTATCTATGGAAATCTTCTTATCTTTTTATCTGTCCTGAGGTAATGAAAAAACTCAATGAACTTATGCTTAAACTGATGATGTTAGGGTATAAATGTTAACTCTAAAGAGACTTGTAAGTGTTTGAAGTTAATTGCAAAAAGACCCATATGCCAACATTGTGTACTATTGCTAATGTGGGTTAAGCAAGTTCAAGTCTTCTTCTTTCTGCTTTCTAGTAAAAGTGGCCATTTAAATGCTTTAAAGCAGTGCTTTTCAAACTGGGGGCCGCGAGATGGTGCCAGGGGGGCCCCAGTTTTATGACATTTTATAAAATACATAAATTTATCATGAATTCTGTGTAATTAAACCTAAAAAATTAAGGCTACTAACCAAAAGCACTACTTTTTTGTATAATTTAATTTAGTTTTTTTATTAAAATGTTGAGTTTTAGAACAGTTTTTTGTCACAAATTTTCTTTGGGGGGCCGCGAAGGAATGCACCGTACACAAGGGGGGCCACACGCTGAAAAAGTTTGGGAACCACTGCTTTAAAGAACACTGGTGAAAAGCCAAATTTAGACCAACAGGAATTACTGTGCTGGTTCAGACTGGTTTATGTTAGTTGTAGTTGTGGTAGTGTTGGTGTTGTTGGTAAACCTGCAAACCTAAGTAGGGCTTACACATAACGATTAATCTCAACTAATCGTTTGCAGAATAATTTTTTATCATCATATTTGTATGTACTGTATATAATAATTATGTATAAATAAATACATACACATACATGTAAATTTTAAGAAAAAATTTAAATTAAAGGTGCAGTGTGTAATTTTTAGAAGGATCTCTTGACAGAAATGCAAAATAATATACAAAACTATATTATCAGGGGTGTATAAAGACCTTTCATAATGAACCGTTATGTTTTTATTACTTTAGAAGGAGACGTTTTTATCTACATACACCAAGGGTCCCCTTACATGGAAGTCGCCATTTTGTGCCACCATGTTTCTACAGAAGCTCTTAATGGACAAACTTTTTTATTAAGTTGTCTCCAATCATGACATGTTTGTCCTGTGGTGGCTACCGTAGCTTCTCTATGCATTTTAAAAGCAATGGGTGAGCTGTGAACTGAGCTGTTGGTTGCAATTTGGAACCTCACCACTAGATGCAGCTAAAATTTACACACTGCACCTTTAAATATAAAAGTATTTATATATAATATATTTCATAATTATTATTCACAGTAAAGACACATATATGACATATATATACTTTGTGCTGGCCCAATTGTTTTTTTTTTTACTTTTTTTAGGAGGTTTTCCTGAATCTGTTTTTGGGAACAGATGTTGTTCATTGGCGGTGTGTTAGATCGGAGCTTTAAGGTGATTTGACTGTGGATGCAGGTGCTTGACACAGAGACAAGAAAAGCACAATCAAGTCGTTAAATCGAAGGCCAGGAATAAATCTTATGTAATGCTATAATCATCTCTTCTCATTGACCATCTCTGTCTACATCTGTTTATCATTTACACGTATTACTCAAGGGGCAACCTTCTGATCTTTCTGATATGGAAGTGATTTAAACTGCAATTCATCGACTGGCCACTAGACGCTGGTTCCAAAAGGGAGTCAATTCCCATAGACCTCCATGTTAAAATGCCCAACTTTACAGTAGAAAATAATATGTTTACAGCCTGGTACAAAAAGTTATTTTGGTCTACATAGCTAATTTTGCCATTCATGACAACTGTGAGGGGGAGTTTTGTGTAACTAATCTGTTTAAATTATATTAATCCTTAAAGTTCTGCATAATTAAGGGCGTGGCTACTTGATTGATGGATGAACTGTTTACATCCGCTTTTCGACAGGTCCTGATCACACTGTCGGGGCTTATTTCTGAGATAACCATACATTATCCCTTACATTATCATACTGCTAGTTAAAATTGAAATAAAAAAATCCAGTGCCATCATGTCACATCTGTGTGTGTGTGTGTGATTTAAAGTCAAGCTTGTAGTGAAATTTCCTTTGTTATGGTTTCCTGTGATCTCTAGGGGCTGCATCTGTCATCACATTAGTGAAATGTTGTTGGGAATGTTGTATGGTTGTTTCTTTGAAACTTCAAGATCCATCATTGGATGTGGTTAACAAATATGTAGACTTTTTCATCAATATTTTTGACACGCAGCTTCTCATAGAAAGAAGCAAATGTTTGCACAACAAAGTATTTGTTTTTTTAGGCACGAATGAAGACAAATAGAGAGCTTGCTTTCCCACTCATGTCAATTAGTACACTATCCTTTTGTCTTGTTTGCATGTAACAGTGGCTTCATTTGTGATGATTTGAAATATCAATTGTTTATTTATGCTTATTTAAGATTTGTGTGAATTTTCTTTGTTCTTCTACATTTTTATTGTACAGTAAATCTCCCCTTTCCCGTTTCTTTCTAGACCGAGGTGGCGAATGAAGTGGTAAGTTTTTATTAAGCAACTTTAAGGTGAGATTATTAGGTGATATCATTTAACAGGGACCATATCTATTGTCTAAATCTCATATGTGTTTTTGTGTGTTCAAACAGTGTTCAATTTCCAAAAACTGCACATGTGAGAAAGGAGAGAAAGGAACCAGTGGATCCCCTGTAAGTGCTTCACATTTATCAAAACTCTTCAATCACATGCGGTAGATTTATACTTGTGCTATCAATAATAAATGTGACCCTGGACCACAAAACCAGTCATAAGTCGCCAGGGTATATATGTTGTAGCAATAGCCAACAATATATTGCATGGGTCAAAAATCATATTAAGTAAAGATCATGTTACATGAAGATATTTAGTAAATTTCCTACCGTAAATATATTAAAATTGTAATGGCAAGATGAAAAATTATTTTTTTAACTAGTTTTAAAAGCATGCATCAGGTTTATTTCAATGCACAGTGTATTTATGTTAATTTTACGCAATAAAAAATACATTTGCACCATTTTTATGAAAGTTAAGACTGAACAGACCTGAAAATGTCAAATGGTGTAACCGCCAATTGTGCCACAGAATGAGAAATATTAAATATTTTATCCACCATGATGGCATATAAGCATAATTATCAAACAAACAAAACAAAATAATAATTTTAAAATATAATTTATTAGTTATTTGATTTCTACATGTAAAGTTCAATGTGTTTTTGTAATATTTTTCCTGACATATGCTGAAAACAGCTCTGTTTTCTAAATAATTTTTGACAAATGATGTAAAAATTTAGGTAAAAAAAATCATATAACACTAAACTAGATGATTATATTTTATTCCACAATTTTTATGAATATATTTATATTTTAATAAATAAATACTAGTTACACCAATTGACAAATTCTAACAAACCATACATCAATGGATAGCTTTTTTATTTAGCTTACAAACAAATTGATCCTTAATGACATGATATGTCACTCATATGTCATGGATTTTTTACCTGTGATTGAAACGAAACAACTGCAGGCTGTAGAAAATAATCTCAAAGCTGGATGTATAAGAGAGAGATGAAAACTATGCACCGATACAAAAAACATCTGTGCCGATATCGATATTCGATTACTTTTGAAAATCTGCCCTGATCATCGGCTGTTTTTAAATAATAATATAAAAATGCTTTTATCTGCCGATACTGATTATTACGGAGCCCCTAAGGGGACATGTAGAAAAAATTAAATAAAGTTTAGTTTTGCATGCGCACGTGAAACTATCGCGTGCGCACGTGAAACTATTGCGTTTAGTTTCGCGTGCGATAGTTTCACGTTTGCACACAAAACTAAACATTTTTTAAAAATTCTGAACATGAAGGTTTCGCGTGAGCACATGAAACTAAACTTTAGATTGTTTTACTCCTTAGGGGCACGGTAGATTATAGACCGATTACATCTGTGCATTCCTAATGGAAACGTCACTTCAGCAAATGTGTTTTAATGGTTGTAATGATGTTTATAATAATCATTATGAAAGTATAAGGGCTGTATGTCATAGTTTCTTTTCCACCATTGGACTGCAGGGTAAGAAGGGTCGGCCTGGTGAAGATGGAAGTCCAGGAGCCAAAGGACAAAAGGTCAAAGTTATCTTGAATGACCTCTTACTGTATGTGAATCAAGTATTTCTTCACATTGCCTAAAAACATGATGTGCTTCTTGCAGGGGGAGAGCGGGTCTAGTGGTTTTCCTGGACGAGACGGTACCGAGGTGATCATCTCAGTCCTAAACATGACTGATTTTTATTCGCTTGTGCAATGTGTTTATCTCATTATATGTTCTGTGTCGATCATCAGGGGAAACCTGGTTACAAAGGAGAGAAGGTATTTAACCCTATGATGCACTTTATGATTGCATTCTTATTATGTTCAAATGATCTTTATTTGTATTTTAAAGAGCACATATTATAACCATTTATACAAGATGTAATATAAGTCTCAGGTGTGCCCAGAATTTGTCTTTGAAGTTTAAGCTCAAAATATCCCACAGATCATTTATTAGCATGTCTAAAATGCCCCTATTTGCAATCAGCGCTATTTTCATGTCTGTACCTTTAAATGCAAATGAGCTACAGCTGCTCGCTCCCTTACCAACACATAATGAGCCCTTTCAGTAAAAAAAGATCTGATTTCTGTGCATACAATATGGGACAATAGTATATTTAGATTTACAATATTCTAACAAACACATTTAGAAAAGCTTTAGAGTAAAATTAACCAGTAAGTCAGTGGCCGTGGGTGGGGCTTCATCAGTGTGACATCACATTAACAAGATATTCAAAACGGTATGTCTAGTGAGACTGCTTTGGTTTAATGGGGATTAAAAAATTATTGTTTTTCATGTCCAAACGTGAATTTTGCATAATATGTACCCTTTAATGTTGTGCTGACTTCATATACATTGCTATCTGTGTCTCTGAACTATGTGATGTGCATGTGGTTTTGCTTTAAAGGGTGAGAGAGGAGAATGTGGACCACCAGGAATTAAAGGAGACAGAGTTAGTGAGACTTTATCTACTGTATCGTCATAGATAATAACCTGCTACACGCTGTCTGATAATGTCTGATTCTTTACAGGGTCCTGAGGGTCCCGTTGGCAACAGAGGAAGTCGAGGACTGCAGGGATGTCTTGATAATACTTACAGTGCATTTGTGACAAAATATGCATTTTACCCGTTACCCTGGTTAAATGCTAATTTCCTTGCAGGGTTCGCCTGGACCTAATGGGGACACCGGTCCTGAGGGTCCTCCTGGCAATAAAGTGAGTAAAATTTGGCAATTTATTTTGGGGGGAAAATAGCAGATAGCATGTGGAAGAGTATAAAATAAATGGGACCGATTCATAACGGTAAACTTTGCTTCCTATTCTTATAAAGTCTAAATAAATCTTTCTATTGTTAGTGCATTTAAATGCATTTATGAGTAACAAAAACAACACAATAGATAAAACAATCTGGAGGGTTACTTTTTCATATAGTACACTCAAAATCTGTTGTTAAAATGTTTATTGTTTTATCATTGTTTAAAATGTTTACATACATAAAAAAGCTGAGCTAATAAAAAATATGTAATAAATAAAACTGAGGCTTCTAATAGAATGTGCTTTGGCGGGCAACTCACAGACTGTGTGGGCAACCTGGTGCCCACGGGCATCATGTTTAAGACCACTGCTCTAGATCTTCTTTATCAGTGAAGAAAGGCATTAATGTACTTCTACACCGAGCTTAATTATTATTCTGGAATGTTCTCTTTATCGTGTTTAAGGTGAACAACAGATGTCTGAACTTGCTCTTGCACATGCATGTGACGCGTACGGAGTTTCACCTATGGGTTTGAATACAGTAATAGCAGTCTTTAATTCATTATGACTGACATGAGCCATGCATTTTGTAAGACCCTGTGTGCATGTGCCCAATGAAGGAATGCAGACAGACCTGCGCCTAAGGCTTGATATACAGTACAGTTATCTATTATCATGAAATTATTTTATGTGTAAATGCTTTCATTATTTAGGTGCTTCTGGAGGTCTTTTCGAGTCCAAAGATCTGTACCCGGCCTAATCTGGCCTGAATTGCTTCTTACCCGAACCTGCCTTGCATAAATAATTTTTTTTTTTTTAGAAAAACCGAGGGGCAGCCCTGTCTGATGAAGCCAATACGGAAGTGACTTAAACTGCAATTCATTGACTGGCCGCTAGAGGCTGGCTCCAAAAGGGAGTCAGTGATGCGTGGGTTGAAAATGAGCGCGTTACAAGTCATCCAAAAATATTTTTAATGATGTTCGGGTCACGGTCAGTCAGGTCGTTTGAAATAAAATGCCAATTAACTATTTTAACAATATTTTGTACCCAACCCACTAATCTGATTAGACCATTAGCATTGCGCTCAAAAATAACCAAAGCGCTTAAGAATAGTCCCCTGCTATTGAAAGATACTAAGGCAGGGGTCTCAAACTCAAACTGGCTTGGGGCCATTTCTGAGATTGACATTTCATTGGAGGGCCGCAGAGCTATTTTAAGGTTCAAAAAAGTACAATATTTCTGTAAATGTACTGTTTAAATTCTATTATTTAATGTATAATAATAACAGGGTTTTTATCTTTTAATATAAATTATTTTATAAAAGCAGGTAAATCATTTCTTAACCTTATCTTTAATAACTAAGGCTTATTAAAACCTTGCACTAAACTAACAAATAAAATTTCTGTATAAATGTATAAACTATTATAAAAAAATTACCATCAGTAAGTGTTTGTGTTTTGATTTATTTCAGTCATCATATTGACTTTATTATGTTCCATCTTTGTTTTAATGTTTTAATGAATTTGCTATTATATGTGGAAAAATATTAATAAGTGAAAGTGATTCTTAAAGTTTTGAATACGTTGTCAATGTTACATAAGCTAGTTAAACAGAAAAAAATATAATACTGCTCTATTTGTAATTGCATAATAATATATTATACTTCAATAATATATAGCAGTATACATACTTTTATCCTCTGTACGCTTCTCCTCATCTTTCCTCTTTTTTTAACCTGGGCACTTTGATGGCTCTTTTTTATCTGTAGCTTATGTGTTGCATTACATCTATGGCTCTGCTTCATATGCGGTGTCTCCATTAGAAGCTGTGACTTGTTGATGTAAACCCCACCGAAGCTCTTCTCTGAGCCGAGTATCTACCCGAAAGTAACAAATCTTCTCTGGACAAACACAACAAAGTCCCGACCAGATTAACTGATCACATGGTGACAATGATATGATTGACCCGAGATTCAGATGAGGAATTAAAATCCGATCACGCATTCCGTTATCCTCGCAATCACGGAGTGCGCGCTCATGGCTGCGTAGCAACGGGTGACCCACGCCACGAAGCGCAACTTCCGCTCTCGAGCACTTTAGAAAGTAAGAAACGCCTTGACTCGGTTTAACACGCGTTGTTAGACGCGACATGTGAACGAGCCCTTAAACTTTTAAATAAAAAATTAAATGAATATAAAACAAAGGGAATAAAAAACTTTCTGCGGGCCAGATTATGTTATATTGTTGAAAGGTGCCGCAGGCCACAGAGAGGGGGAGGGCGGGCCGCCAATGGCCCGCGGGCCGGGAGTTTGAGACCACTGTACTAAGGGGACTATTTTCAGCTGCTGCGTAATATCATTGCATAATATCAGTTTTAAATAGAAAAAAATATCAAAACTCTTTGGTTATTTTTTAAGGTGCGATGCTAATGGTCCAATCAGATTCAATAGATTATGCTTAGCTATTATAAAAGTTGTATCGCCAGACATGGAGATCGCCTGAATGGATTCCAAAACGGTAAGAATCAAATGTTTAACTCTAGGGGAGCTGGAAAATGAGCATATTTTCAAAAAAAGTGGAGTGTCCCTTTAATCAAACTCTTTTTGTGAGCATCCTCCCACAGATCTGAAATTTACTTGTGGTGGTAGCTGGTGAAAAGGGCGATCATTATTATCCACCGACAAAAAATGGTCTACTATACATGTAACAAAGAACTAATAATGTGTGACACAACACAATACTTTGATTTATAAAACATTCATATTAATTTCACATTATAGTTCATTAATCTAACCACCCCAAACTTTTTTTGCCATAAACAAAGCTGACACTGTTTGTCAAAGCACCACGAAAACACTTTATGTTTTTGCACTGATATATGAAGCAATTTGATGACCCCTTTTATCAAACTCAATTATATACAATACTATGTACAGTATATTAATAGACAGTGCAGGTCTATAGATTATAAATGTGACTGATGTTATAATGTTAATAACTTCTATATAGGCACTTTTACTGCTTCTGCTTTCTATTTCTCTTTTGCCAATTAAAAAAAGCTTATTCCACTAATTATTTCAGATTTAAAAGTCTACTTGCTGTCCCGATGACAGACTTTATATTACAGCTTTGCGTTTTTTATATCCTGAGTCAGCTAGAGCTTTGCTCATTCAGTATTAGCACTGCTTTTTGCTACAATCTCTGTGCTAACTGTTTAGATTTTAGTAAAGATATTGTCTATTAATAGTAAGATTAAAAAATGGGATAAAGAAAATGAAGCGGCGCGTGGTCGTGACAAGAGCCAGTTGCTATCGCCATAGAAACCGGAGGCACGCTAAAACAGCACTCGAGCTTTAGCGCGGTAGCGCTCATGGCCGTTCTCCGATCGACTCGGGTTTTACACACAATATTAATCAGACTTGGGACCCGAAGTAATGAACTAGGACCGACCCGGACCCATCTGACCATTTAAAATATAAACCCGGAACCGTACGGGTCCCGCGTCCTCAGTGAAGAAAGACCTCTAATGGTAAAACTCTGCTCAAGTTCAGAAACATGAAAGGATACAATGTGACACTGAGGTTGCTTCGCGTCGCGCCCAATTCATTGAGAAACAGAGAGCACGTGAACGGACACTCAACCGGAGAGACACAACGTGCTTGCACGCAAAATGAAGCCAACTTAGATGCTATAAACACATATGCACATAAGCATATGCGACCATTTTGGTCGCAGTGTGTTCCCTGGCTGCTCCGTATGTGCTGCTGCAGTTGATCCAGTTTGCCGCGCTGGATGATGAGTTTATGACGCGTGCATCATCTTCACGGTCACCCGACCCCCACCTCTCTCTCGCGCTCTCTCTCTCGCGCTCTATCTTTCGCTCTCTCTCTCTCTCTCTCTCTCTCTCTCTCTCTCTCTCTCTCTCTCTCTCTCTCTCTCTCTCTCTCTCTCTCTCTCTCTCTCTCTCTCTCTCTCTCTCTCTCTCTCTCTCTCTCTCTCTCTCTCGGGTCATCCAGTCGAGTTCAGAAAATACGGAAATTCGTAAAGTGATTTTTTTTACCTGGGCGGGTCGCAATTTACCTGGGCGCAGCGCCCAAGTAGAGCCTATGTATGGGAAACACTGGCATCAAGCCGGCGCTCACCCATCTGAACCTGCACTTTATGAGTATTAAACCACCTACAGGATTTCATGCTGTGAAAAAGACATCTTAAGCACAATTCACACATAAATATTAGACCTGTTATGATTATGTTTATGGTTGTGAAGGGGGAGAGAGGCTTTCCTGGACCACCGGGAATTCAGGGTGATACTGGAATTGGCCTTCCTGGACCAAAGGTAGACTTTAATTTTCAGTGAAATCAGGTACCTTTTGTACGTATAACTGTTTATAAATGCTTTCCTTTGTGTTTTTAATTTGTAGGGTGATGTGGGGTTGCAAGGCAGAATGGGTCCACCTGGTTCTCCTGGGATTGGCGAGCCAGGCCTACCGGTACCAAATGTCCATGCGATCATGCTCAGAATAAGGGCTGCATGACTTAGCCGAGTAGTTGGTCAAACATTACCTGGTGTGTTACTAAGCCTGCATTCGTCTTTTAAAGGGTATACAGGGGCCTCAGGGTTTGCCAGGAGAGAAAGGACATCCAGGAGAAGGTTTTCCAGGGCCAAAGGTACACACATCACAAATGTTATTGTTTTCATCACTCAGTGCGGGTGTGTTTTAAAATGCAGAGTATATGAGTCATTTTAAAGCTGTGTTAACATTCAGTGTGTGAGATGTGTTGTCTGGCATTCATGGTTTATATTAAAAGTCTTTGAAGTCTGAATAAATCATCTGATATTTTGCATATGCCTGGGCTACAAAACAGTTGTTGGACCTTGAACAAATCTTACTGTTTTTGTCTCTATAACTAAGAAGTGCACAGCATGTCATTTACTTGTATGTATTTGGAAGACGCTTACATCTAAATTATGTTTGCTGCATTAATATCATAGGTATGTCTATCTTGGAAAGAAAAATATCCTGTAGATTTACATTAAAGGTGATTTATATCAAGGGACTGGAATATCATAAAGATTTTAGGGTGAAACTTTTGACAACAAGCCAGAACACTTTAATAAAAAAAAAAAACAATGTCATAACAACAACATAACATGCACCACTGTATCTATTTTTACAACCCACCCCGTGACCAATAAAAAGACATACTCGGCATTGAAATTTAAATGTAAACAGGCTTTATTTCAGCCTAAAATACCCAGTGGTTTAATGTATTCTTTGTGTTTGACAGGGTGAGAGGGGCCTGGAGGGCTCGAAGGGACCAAGAGGGCCAATAGGTCCAGGTATTAAAGGAGATAAGGTAAAACATACAGCACATTGTGAGCTTCTTCAGAGCACACATGCTGATTTCCATTTGATAGCAATAATTACAATGTTGCATTAATGAAAGTTTCGTTTTCTTGAAAAATAAATTATATCAGTGTTTCTGCTACATGCATTCTGCTGTGGCGGGCCCCCACGCCAAAACATTCCCGTCCTAAACACAAAATTTCACGGGATTTAGGTTGTAGCTGTATCCCATCCAGCCAAGACCGCTGTTTCATCCTAATCCTAACACCAAATCTAATCCTAAACTTTTCTGAGTTCGCTGTATCCCTTCTAGACAAAACCCACAGCTGCAGCCACTCTACCTACTCCGTCTTAAATAAAGAAATAAAGTCATTCATGGATTCGCGTTGTTCTCTCGTTTATAAATAAATCTTCTAAAATATCATCATTTTCCCTTGGGGTTTACTTTCATTCACAAATAGCATTAATTCTGCAAAACATGATCATGTCTCTGTTTGGAGAAAAAATTATAAAATAAGTAAGCTTACACAAAATATGTTTTACTTAAATAATGTGCAGAATTTACAGTTTCGAATGTTGTTTTACTTTTATCTGTATTACCATTAATATTACCAGTAATTTAGGTGCGTTTGCAGCACGCTCAAGGTGGGAGGCGCGTGCTGTGTTTTGTTTCCCATGTAAAGAGCTGCTCGTGTGGTGGTTAAATATTTATTCTATTTTAACTTATTTAAGGGAAACTTTGAGACTGAAAAGTTTTAACAAGCTAACCTAAATAGAAAATGAAATTAATGTTTATATAATTGTAATGGTGATGAAATTACCTCCCTGGGACGTAACAGTTACGTTGCCAGTAAGTTATGAAATTACCAAAATAGTATAAATGTATTACGTAACTGGAACGTACTTGGTTATATCGTGACGTTAGGAGACCGTACTGGTGACGTAGTGATAGAGGGCACCTGTCCTGCATATTTTAGTTCACACCCAGAACCGGCACGCGCAGAACCGACATGTGCAGAACCGACACTCAGAAAACTGACACTCGGAAAACTTGCACCCTGAGAACCAGCCCATGCAGAACAAACAAGCAAAGAACTGACACATGCAGAACTGATGCACATTTCTGACATGTCTAGAATCAACATGCCGAGAACCGACACGCAGGGAACTGAAACCCTGGGAACCGACACGCACAGAACCGGCACGCGGAGAACAGACACAGAGAACCCACACGTGCAGAACCAACATGCTGAGAACGGCCAGAGGACCAACACGCTGAGAATCAACACGCTGAGAACCAACACGCAGAGAACTGGCAACCTGAAAACTGACATGTTCAGAACCGACATGCATGTGTCTCACCAACACGCTCATTTCTGACATGTATAGAACCGACACTCAGATGTAGAATCTACATGCACATATCTGATAAGTATAACACCAATGCGCGGCGTACCGACACTCGGAGAACCGACATGAGCAGAACCACACACTGAGACACACTCTGTGTGACACCCTGAGAACTGACAACCTGAAAACCGACAGGCATCGAACCAGCACTTGCAGAACCGACACATGGATTTCTGACACGTGCAGAACCAACAAGCGGATATCCGACATGTGCATTTCTGACATGTATAGAACCGACACACCGAGAACCGACATATGAAGAACCAACATGCGCATATCTGACATGTATAGAACCGACACGTGGAGAACCAACACCCGGAGAACCGACACATGCAGAACCAATAAGTGGGGAACCGACATGCAGAGAATAGACACAGAGAACTGACATGTGCAGATCCGACACGTGCAGAACCGACATGTGGAAAACAGACACACAGAGAACTAACATGCGCAGAACTGACACGCGCAGTGTCGACATGCGCATATCTGACACATAGAACCGACCTGCGCAAAACTGACACTCGGAAAAACACTACACTGTGCAGAGCTAGTCTTATGTTTGCCCCCTCTTGGGTTTTTGTTTTCTCAGTTTGTCAAGTATACCTGTTTTTTGTGTTCATCTGAGTCTGTACTTAGCAAATACAAACTTCTTGTAAAGTGTTATCTGTTTATTTGCTATAAGTGTAATAAAAAAATAAATGAATACTTTTTCTTGTTTTAAAAAAATCCTCAAGTAGCCATAATGCATAGGAAACGTTTTTAAATTCTAATTTAAAATATGGAAAAACACTAAACTGTTGGTGTGTTTAAACATAACTGGTAATGTAATTTTTGTGTAGGGTGATTGTGGTCCTCCTGGCCCTCCAGGACAAGTGGGGCTTCCTGGCACAGGAATCCAAGGAGAGAAGGTACTGATAAACTTGAATTAGGAATAGAATAGCGCCTTACTTTACAGCATGTGCCGATGATAATTTAAAATCTATGGTAATGTACTGTACATCAGTGTTGGAAATGATCAATGCATTGTTGGGTTTGTTGATAGATTTGTTTTGTTTTAGGGGGTGGAAGGACCACGTGGACCCCCTGGAAGCAGAGGACCACAGGGTGAGGGTTACCCCGGACCGAAGGTAAGGGTTTCCCATCATCCAGTGCACACTGTAACAGTATCAGACTGTAATAGAGATTCTCATTGTGTGTTGATTTATGGACTCAAAACATCTGTATGTTTGTAAATGTGCTGCTTAAGGGCGATCAAGGTTTACCAGGTGAGACTGGCACACCAGGAGAAAGAGGAGCAGGTGACCAGGGTCCAAAAGTAAGGCATTTTCCATTAAGGTCTTTTTAAAAGTGGGCGTGATCTATTGTATATTATCAATCTGATGGTTTAGGGTATTTGGTGACCACAAATGAAGTTCTGAATTGTTCTCTGCATACACAGGGAGAACCTGGGGCTTCTGGGTTGTCAGGATTACCGGGTTTGCCTGGGGAGGATGGCGCTCCAGGACAGAAGGTACTAGTCCTACGTTAATTTGTAAACCTTGTCTCCAACCATTTTGCCCAAATAAACACACATTTCTGTGTGTATTGCAGGGAGAACCGGGGGCGCCTGGGTTGAGAGGCCCTGAGGGAGCAGGAGGAGTGGGCATCCAGGGTGAAAAAGTATCTCCTTTTTAATTTTCTCCTTTATTTACATATTTAACCTTGGCATGACCCTGTGGATTTGGTGGGTTTTAGTCCCAGTCTATTAGCGTTGAGACCATCATCTATATGATATGTGCACTCCTAATGTTGCATTCACACCAGCCGCGGTAGAGGCATCAAGCGTGAGTGATTTCAATGTTAAGTCGATGTAAAGACGCGTTTAAGTGCATCTAGGTCTCGCGTTAACCCATTTAGGAGCTTGCTCTAGTAGTGACGTGATTACAGGAAGCGATCGGAGTCGCAGGAGCCCCTCCCATGATGCGAATTTCATGTCTCGATGACTAGAATTTACACGCTGCTTTTATGCACGTATGAAGCGAGTACACTCTAAATGTTCAAGCCGCCAACTATGTGCAGTAGACGCAAATTTGGTGTCTACTGCGCGTAGTTGGACGCTTGAACATTTTGACTGTTGGTTCATACCAGACACGTTTGAGGCTTCAAATTCGCGTCCACGTGCGTAGTTGGACGCTTGAACATTTTGAATATACTCACTTCTTTCGTGTGTGAAAGACGCTTGTGAAATTTTAGTCATCAAGACATTCATGTGGAAATTTGCGTCATGGGAGGGGCTTCTGCGACTCCGCTCGCTTTCAGTAATCTCGTCACCACTAGAGCAAGCTCCTGATTGGTTTCTGCGGCGCGTTTTTCCGCCAAAGTTCAGATTTTTCCCGCTGCAGTTGAACCCCTTGGAAAGAAAACCTTGCTCTCATCAAGTCATGCCAAGGGTCTTTAACCATGAAGTCCAACTTGATCCCTGGCAGTGTAACATCTGGTTGATGTAATGTTGTTCAGGGTGATCAGGGTCAACGGGGAATCCGTGGGTTAGCAGGACCGCCGGGAATACCTGGACCCTCTGGGCCAAAGGTGAAACCAATATTTGCATTATTAAATATTTTGTCATTTTGAAAGCGATACTCAAGCCATATATCAAAATTACCCCAGGATTTACTTACCCTCAAGCAATCCGAGATACATTTCCATCATCTTTCAGACAAACACATTTGGAGTTATTTTAGTAAATGTCCTTGTTTTTCCAAGTTTATAACGGTAGAAAACAAGAATCAGGGAACAACTTCTGACTTTGAAACCCAAAAAATCCATCACAGATGTAATCCACACGTCTCCAAGGGGGTTTGTGGGTAATCAATACATTTTGTAAAAAAATATCCATATCCAACTTTATAAACTATAATAACTAGCTTCTGGTAACGATGGCATCTTGGATTCACGCGATTCACAACAGCTACTGCGCAATGTACCCATGACAACGAGCGCTCACTACGCTCAAAATCTCCTGTGAATTGATTCTAAGATGCCGTTGTTACTGGAATCTAGTTATTACAGTTTATAAAGTTCGAAATATGGATACGTTTTCGTACAAAATTGCATTAATTACACGCAAAAGACCTTTATTAATCGCTTAAGCCGTGTGGATTACTTCTGTAAAGGATGGATGCACTTTTTTGGGTTTCAAAGTCAGTTGTTCCCGAATACTTGTTTTCTCCCATAATAAAACTTGGAAAGCAAGGACATTTACTAAAATAACTCAAAATGTGCTCGTCTGAAAGATGATTCACATGTGCTCGAGTTTGCTCAAGGGTGAGTAAATCATGGGGTAATTTTGATATTTAGCTTTTTGTCTTTATAGGGTGAACCCGGCACTCTTGGCCGACAGGGTTTACCTGGACTTCCGGGACGTGCAATACCAGGACCAAAGGTAAAGTTTTTATTAACTGGACCGTATCCCCAATATGCCTATTAAAACACACAGTTTGTCAATTGCAGGGTGATGTAGGTCCACCAGGTCCGACCGGTCCAGTAGGAGAGACTGGATATGGATTTCCAGGGCCAAAGGTCATCCATTGCTTTCCAATAAACTTGAGTAACTTATTTGAAATTTATTTTTGATTAAGCCACTCATCTGATTGTTTGTAAGGGTGATCGTGGTGAGCCGGGTCCTCCTGGTCTGAGCGGTCCAAAAGGTGAAGGCTATCCTGGTCCAGAGGTGAGTGTTTCTCCTAAGCAAATATTTGATTATACTCTGCTTGATAATTTTGGTTTAGCTTTGTTTCTCAAAGCTGAGGGATTGTATTTTGTATCAAAGATTATAAGTTTGATCCCATTAACCATTAACTAACACCATTGTTCCCCTAAACAAGACATTTTACCCGTTTGTTTCGGAGACATTTTCCTTGTATACTTTTAAAACTCACGTCAAAGGTTCTTGAAAGAATCATTTCGTTCTTACCTTTCGTAGTCTGTGGAACCTTCCTCCACTTCAAAAAACTTTGTGTCACGATTTAGTTTGATTGCATTCATATCAGCAGCAAACCCTACTGCAATCCACACCCAAGACCATCATTTTGAATGCAGTTATGGGGTGCGCACTTGAGTTCGAAAAACAGCTTTCACATCATACAAACGAACCGAATTCTGGCGTCAAACGGATCTGGGTGTGCGCCAGAACTGCTAGTGTGATACCCCTCTGGGGGGACACACTTTAACGATAACGATATTAGTGTGTGCACACCACTGGACGATAACAATAACTTTATTCAAATAAGCTTGTGATGCGCAATACTCACACAAATCTTGCTTTCGATAATATTGCATATTTCCTTTAAAAAAACATTTGTAATTGTTCACATGCCATTAAATGTATAAATGTGATGTTCTTGTTGCATTTAGAGCGACTATAACCAGCAGATGTCCTCAATGCACTGTGTTATGCGTATCTTTTAACACTGAATCTATTTTGTATACTCTAATATCTTACCATTTGGTGACGTCAGTGTAGTAGAATAAAAGCATTATGAAGTCAACTTCACTGCAACAGCGCTGGACACCTGAGGTAATTTTATGTAATGGCCCTAAGCAATAAGCTTCTCTACAGTGCCATCTGCTATTTCAAATGTGCGCGCACTTTAAATTCAAATAGATTTGATTGGCTGACATTGGTTTATCGTTCTTTATTTGGGAAAAATCGCTCACCAAGTGATCCCAAACATATCCCTCCTTGTATCATTATTGTTATAGTTGTGGTGTGAACTCCGCTATTCCCTTAAAAATAGTTTTTAAAATTATATTTTTAATAGGTATAGTTATTGTTAAAATGTGAATGGCCCTTAAGTGTCGTTGAGAATGTAGAAAGAGTGTAGTTGTATTCCAAGTCTTTTGATATCCGCAGGGTGCTCGGGGTCCACCTGGCCTTCAGGGAGAATCTGGTCCAGAGGGGATTGGCTCACCAGGACCAAAGGTAGGCGGATTGTCATGACCACCTATACTAGTTCATAAAAATGCATTTATTGATCAAGTTTATACAGACCTTTTCATATTTTCCTCATTTTAACAGCAACTCTGTTTTATTTATACGTCTCAAAAGCATTACTTTACAGACCATGTTTCACAAAAAATCTAGTTGTTTTTTATTATCATTTCATTTTCTCCATATTGAAAACAATGGTTTATATCTAGGTTCCTTCATTACATACATATATTGTTTAACGTAGGTGGCTAAGGTTTTATCCATATTCTATGTGATTGCTTTTTACTGCCTCCTAGAAGAGTTAGCATAATTTGTTATTCCATCCATCAACATAAATAATAGCCGGATATAAATATTAAGATCATCTCAAAAACAGCTTCCAAATATGTTTTAATCTCTTGCCAAAACCATTTTGAAAATGTGTGTGTAACCACAGATGTAACCATGACTGTGTTCTCAGGGTGACATTGGATTCAGAGGTTTGCCCGGCCCACCAGGACAGCCAGGAGAAGGACTACAAGGACCACCTGTACGTCAGTCTGTGTCTTTGTAACCCTAAATGAACTTTTATACTGAAAAAAAAAGTATTCCTAACATTAAAATATTGTACACCTTATCACCTTATCCGTATCAATAGATGCATGTAGTCTATAATTCATCATTAGACAGACACACCAGCTCCAAATCTCTTACATCTGTCTAACAAATCCTGGCAATGTTATCGGGTAATCCCTGCAACATCAGTCCATCCGCTGCTTTCATCTTAGTGTTCCTGTGGCTCAATCGCTAGACTATTGTGTTAGGAATGCATGGGTTTGATCGTCAAGAAAGACGCATACTGTTAATAAAAGCATATATATGCCCTGCAAGACGCTTCTGCCAAATGCATAAATGTATCTCAGCATGCATGAGTCTAAATGTGTTTTTCCTTGAATACTGTGTTTCTGTACACATCAGGGTACAATGGGAAGGCCAGGACCTCCTGGGCCTACTGGACCACCCGGACAAGGCTTACAGGGTCCAAAGGTGAGACACTGACGCAAGCATGTGGATAATCAAGTCATTTCCTGTTTTGCATGCTTTCTTTATATAGTTTTGAGTGATTGAACAACCTAGGGCTGCACGATTCGGAGAAAAAATCTAATTGCGATTTTTCTGATCAAAATTGCGATTCGCGATTTAAAGTGCGATTCATTAGTATATAATAAAAGAGGTACATCCAGGTTTGTTGTGGTGGTTTTAAAGCGTAACTAAACCCCTAGTCAGAGCCTGACTCCACCCACTGGCAATATTTGAAAAATGCAAGAAAAGTGGGCAGATCCCAACGGAGATAGAGGGGACGAACTTAAGTGTGTAATGAGATCGTAACAAGGGCGTGGTGAGCTTGAATCTGCTTACGTCACGAGTTACTTTTTGGACCCAACATCCAATAGGAAAATTCAACTGCAGTAGCTATCGTTCAACCTGAAGAGGTCAGCACTCAGACGTTTTTACACCATATTTTATAGTGTTGAAACACTTTATATCCTAATGTCAAAAAACTTACTAAAATCAATGAACAGCACTAATAAAGCATCATTCTTACAGATCATTAACTAAAAAAAGTTGGTTTAGGGTTTAGTTACTCTTTAATAGCAACAAAGAAAGATGCTGTGCTACTGTTTATTTAAAACCCCTTAAACATTGTACCAAGTTGTCTGCAGGACTTTGATATTCTGCAGACAAACTTTTTTTTTAATCTAAGAACATTAAAAAAAATACAATTTAAATTTTTTTTTTGAAAGTTTTATTTAAAATAACATATAGGCTAATGTATTTTGGCTGTCACTACAACAATGCATCTGATAAGCAAATGTTTAGTTTTTCTTTTAATCATAAGACTATACTCATCTTGTTTTACTTTTCAGGCATCTGTAATAAATGTAAATATATTAGTTATTAGAATCTATGATTTAACATAAGCAAAAAATACAAATAAAAGACTGCACAGTCCTCACTGTAGGATTTTAAATGTGGAGCTGAAGAAGCTTGTTCAGTTAAGAGTAAGGAGTGATTTTAATTTTTGGTGTGTAATAAACATTTCTGACACAGAAAGCACCAGGTTACTGTCACTTTAAAACACAAGACAGCTTTAAAACTGCTCTGCTTCAATATAGCCTACTGATAAACATCCAGCTGTTTATGTTCACTTAGACAAGAAAGAAAACTTAAGTTTAGTGATCACGCGTGTGCTGACTGCTCTGTGTGTGCGCGCTTCATGAACCCTCATGCCTGTAAATATTCAAAGCGGCGCAGATGTGCGCGTGCAAGAAAGTATAATGTACCTCTTTCGTCTGCTGTGTTCCGGGCTTTAATGAAACCTGCTTATAGTCTGATGAGGCGCTTGTCATTGTTTGCGATGCATGACGAGAAACGGACGTATATACACCTTTCTTTAAGTCCAACATTACACAAAAGGGAAATGTTTTCGCGCATTTCTGTCCTTTCATTTGCCGGTTAATGAGTTATAATGCGTTTTTAAAATGACTGAATCCAAAATCTGCCAACTTCATGACATTCCGCGTTGTGCAGTTAATTCCATTTGTATGCATTTCGCGATTCTGTCCGTGTTTTCCGCATCGCGGAAATCATATGGCCGTACACTTTGTTGAGGAGTTGAACTGCTGCTCGCGCTCATGTTTTCCAAATGGTGTTATCTGACGTGTAGTCGGCACCTCAGTGTTCATGCCCTCTATTGGTCTAAACTGCATCAAACGTAAAATGCGCATGAAGCGAACTGTCAAAAACTGCGTACTAGATGATTGTTATATTTAATAGTTTTGAATCGAAATAATCGCATTTCTTGCGATTCGAAAATCGCATCCATTCACATCGCGATTTCGGTTTTAAAACGATTAATCGTGCAGCCCTAGAACAACCCATATTGCACTTGCAAGTAAACCATTCAGTTCGGCAGGTGCATTTGACTTTTACAGGGAGATCAGGGGTCACAGGGTGTGGCAGGACCGAGGGGACTTCCTGGAGAAGGATTCTCAGGGTCAAAGGTCTGTGATTTTGATATGTATGCCGTGTGTTATGAAGGAACATTCATACACTGTTAATATGAGATTCATTTCTGTTTCTCAGGGTGATCGTGGATTTCCAGGTGAGAGAGGAGGGAAGGGGATCAAAGGTGACATGGGTGATCCTGGTGTTCCTGGACAGTCAGTTAGTAAAAGAAATGTCACAGTTTTTTACCTTCACTGTCAAATATCACTGACAAATGTGATGTAAACTATTAAACTTCTATGGACAGGAAGTGCCATGCACTTTTTAAATCAAAGCTAATCTGTGGCATTGAGTTATATCATGTTCCACTGAAGATACACCTTTCAAGAAACATTTGATAAAATACATAAATTAGGGTTCCCACAGGTCCTTGAAATCCTTGAAAGTTTGTGAATCTGGGGGGAAAAACAAGGCCCTGGGAAGTTTTTGAAAATATACATACATACATACAGGTCATTGAAAGTGCTTGAATCTATTTTATCAAGAAGTTTTCTGGAAAAAACTCCATATTATTCCCTGTGTAGTGTAGGATAATATCATACAATATCTAGCCTTTTAATCACACATGCTAAACTGTTTGCTTTAAATGCTTTTATCTTCTGTATGCAAATGTTGATTCATACCAAAATGCTTTTTTGCATAATTGTGTTTGACACATGAAAACGTCTCGGGTTACGTATGTAACTCTTGTTCCCTGAGAAGGGAACGAGACGCTGCGTCTCCCTTGCCATACTTCCTGCATCCCTGTAACAGCATCTTTGGCAATATTTCAGATAGCGATATACTTCCTGGCTCCCGCGTCACCCTGTCTTTGTCGTTAAGCCTTATCATTGGTTGAATTTGATATGCACATTCAGACACACTTACCCCTGGAGGCGTCCCCAAAGTGTCACCAGAGTGACGCAGCGCGAGTTCCCTCGAAAGAGAACTGTAACAATGTATCTTAAAAGGTAACACGATTGCTCTCACTTGAAATGTGTCCCCACGTTTAGTCCTTGAATCTGACTGTATTGGACCTGGAAAGTCCTTGAAAGGTCCTTGAATTTGAAGTTAACTAAGGTGTGGGAACCCTGATAAATAAAAGTTAAATTTAAAGGTGCAGTGTGTAGATTTTAAGCGACATCTATGTAATCTAGTCCAATGCAGTTTTAGCAATGCATTAACAGGCGTCATAAGAACATTTTTTTTCTATCGTTATCGATAAAGGTGTATCGACAGTATCGTTTTATCTCCCAGCACTATTGTATATTATACTGCATTTTTGTCAAGTGATCCTTCTAAAAGTTACACACTGCACCTTTAATGTAAATTTTAATTAAAATTAAAAATGTTATTTATCGTTATAAAGTCTATAAGAGTCATATATGTTTCATACAGTGAAGTTTGAGATATTTGTGATAATTCATTACATTTTTTTCAGGGTAGACCAGGCATTAAAGGGGAGGCAGGGCTAACGGTATGTTGTTTACATCTTTCACATCATTGTAAAACATTATATACTATTATATCTATATTTATGTGACACTGATGGGTTTTTTCAGAGGGAAGAAATAATCAAGATGATAAGGGAGATTTGTGGTATGACACATGTTTAACTCTTTCAATAAGGTTATATTTGCATGAGTGCATTAGTTAACATGAACTAACAATGAGCAATATAATCAGCATTTATTAATCTTTGTATTTGTGTAATGTTATTTCAGTGTGCATTAGCTAATGTTTAAGATTTTTTTAAACATATTAGTAAATGCCAAAATTAACCTAAACAAAGATTAATAAATGCTGTAAGAGTATCATTCATCGGTAGTTCATGTTACAGTAGCTAATGCATAAACAAAAGCTAGCATATACATCATTTTTACTTCATTTTTATCTATAAACATTACATTTTAGTGTGCCATTATGTTTATTGTATTAACAAAATGTGTCAACGTTTTGTCTTTCAGGCTGTGGTGTTAGATGTAAAGAAAGCCCTATGGAGCTCGTGTTTGTGATTGACAGCTCGGAGAGCGTCGGGCCTGACAACTTCAAGATCATAAAAGATTTTGTGGCGGCTTTAGTCGACAGACTCACCGTGGGCCGAAACGCCACCAGAGTTGGCCTCGTTCTGTACAGCCTGGAGGTACAGCTTGTGTTTAACCTCGCGCGCTACGTTTCCAAACAGGACATTAAACAGGCCATATACAGGGTTCCTTACATGGGCGAGGGCACGTACACGGGTTCTGCCATTCGTAGAGCTACTCAGGAAGCGTTCTACAGCGCCAGGACCGGGGTGAGGAAGGTCGCCATTGTCATCACCGACGGCCAAACCGATAAGCGGGAACCGGTGAAGCTGGACATTGCTGTTAGAGAGGCGCACGCGGCCAACATCGAGATGTATGCTTTGGGAATCGTTAACACCAGCGATCCGACGCATGTCGAGTTCCTGCAGGAGCTTAATCTGATTGCTTCGGACCCTGACAGTGAACACATGTACTATATAGATGACTTCAACACTTTGCCAGGTGATACAGATAGTTAAGACAATACACATGTTTCAGCTACACTGCAAAAAAAAAATTTTTTTTTTATTGGTATTTTTATCTTGTTTTTAGTACAAATATAAAAAAAAATCTTAAATCAAGATGTATTTTCTGGATGAGCAAAATGACCTAAGAAAATATATACAATTTAAGTAAATTTGTGCTTAGATCAAGCTAAAAAACAAATCTGCCAGAGGTAAGAAAAAAATACATTCAAGAAAATTTAAATTGCACTTTTTTTTTTGCTTGCTTTAAGCACAAATTCACTTAAATTGTATATTTTTGTCTAAAAACTGGACCTATTTTTTAGGTCATTTTGCTCATTAGGAAAATACATCTTGATTTAAGAATTGTTTGATATTTTTTTCTAAAAACAAGACAAAAATACTCAGTAAGAGAGTAATTTTTTGCAGTTTACCGCTAATACTAACAGGTGCCATCCGATCTCTTTGGTCAAATGTTTAGAGAAGAACAGGACTTACGTTTTCTGTTTCGTAAAGGGATAGTTCACCCAAAAATTCTGTCATCATTTACTCACCCACAAGTTGTTTCAGACTTGTATAAATGTCTTTGTTCAGCTGAACATTGGCACCATTCGCTTTCATAGTATTATTTTTACCTATAGAAGTCAATGGTGCTCCAGAAATGTTTATCTTCTCCAAAGATTTGATATTTGCCAATACACCAAACGTTTCTTCGGTGCAATTTGATTAATTTATTGAGACTTTAAAATTCAAGCCTAGTTAAGCAGTAACATATTTAATAACTCACGAATGCAACCGAAATATATAACATGAATGTTTAATTAACTCATTCCCGCCAGCCATTTTTTGAAAAGTTACCCGCCAGCATTTTTTTATGATTTTCACCAAAGTTTCACAAAATGCCTTCCAGGAAAATGTTATTCTAAAAATATATAAACATACAAATATATCAAATGAAAGAACAGACCTCTGCTTTTAAACAAACAATAAACAAACAAAATGTGAAAATTGTTTTCATCATTTCTCTATATTTTTTCTCTTCTTATTAACTCTTAAATATGGGTATTTTTCTTAAAGGGATAGTTCGGCCAAAAATGATATTAAACCCATGATTTACTCACCCCGAAGCCGTCCGAGATGCATATGTCCATCATTTTTCAGACGATGACATTTTCAGTTATTTTAGAAAATTTTTTAGATCTTTCAGTTAATCAAATGTGAAGTTACGGGGTCCACGACCTTCAAGTCCAAAAAAATGTGCATCCATCCTTCACAAAATAAATCCAAACAGCTCTACGATGATAAACAAAGGTCTTCTGAGGGTAATCCGTGCAGTGTTGTTGTAGAAATATCCACATTTAAAAACTTATAATAACAAAAAATAACTTGCATCCGGTAATGTCGCCATCAAGATCAGAGCTTTACGCAGCGTACGGAGGTTTTCTGCTGCTGCTCTGTGCCCCTGCCCTCCGAATTTGTCATACGTCACTAAGAAAAGTGCGTACACTACGCTGATACTCTCTCCTGAATACAGAGGAGTCTAAGATGGCGGCGCTACCGGAAGGTAGTTATTTACGTTAATAAAGTTTTAAATATGGATATTTCTACAACAACACCGCGCGGATTACCCTCAGAAGACCTTTGTTTATCATCCTGGAGCCGTTTGGATTTATTTTGTGAAGGATGGATGCCCATTTTTTGGACTTGAAGGTCGTGGAGCCCGTAACTTCACATTTAATCAACTGAAAGATCTAAAACATTTTCTAAAATAACTGAAAATGTGTTTGTCTGAAAAACGATGGACATATGCAACTCGGACAGCTTGGGGGTGAGTAAATCATGGGTTTAATATCATTTTTGGCCGAACTATCCCTTTAAAAAAAAAAATTAAAAAGCTGAAATAATTGCATTTTTGTGAAGGAATTTTTGTGAAGAATTCAGAACGATTATAAAAACATACACAGATTTTAAAATTAGTAAATACATTTTTTGCTTCAGTTTTTTAATACATTGGGTAAGTGTATTATCTAGTGGATAATCGCGGTGTTACAGATTAACATAAAACTAGGAACACATATTTTTATGCAAATGTTTTCTCTTAATTGACGAGATAACTCGCCAATGGTGGGGAAAGAGTTAAGAGTTAAAAGTCTTTTTTTTAAAGTTAAAAGTCTTAAAAAAAAGCACAATCTCTGTCCCAATCAGGACATTTACAACAACAAACTTAGAAATATAAAAAATACACTTTTTCAAATAAAGAAAAATAAATTATGAGGGAAAAATGTCACATAAAATCAAGCTTATGATGGCAACAGTCAAAGTCTTTAGTGTTATAGCTGGTGCTGGCAAAGGTTTTCTGCCATTATCCAATCCATTTTCAAAATACAAAATATTTCGTCTTCTGCCTCTCTCGCTGTGTTTTCACTACTACAACCGCTTTGTTGCTGCATTGCATTCATTTGTTGACACTAACACAGTAAATGTAAGTGTGGCAGTATGTTTAAAAAAAGTCAATTTTTCTGATGTATGCTTATAAAATCCATCAAATGAAGGTCTTTACTTTTTCCTTGTTCAGCTCTGGAGTCTAAGCTGGTCAGTCAGCTCTGTGAGGATGAAAACGGAGTTCTGATCTTAAATCGCATCAATGGTTACCAAAACGGCCACAGTATTAATGGCAACGGCAGAACCAACACACATAAAGGCACCAGAGAGAACACCGAAACAACACGCTCTGAAATAAAACCTGTCACTCATGAAAGTGGGATGGGTTATACATTTGCCCCACCCACTGTCGTTCCAGACATTACTGAGGTTAGTTAACCAATAGTTTATATGTTTAAATTATTAGCAGTTTAATTTTTAAAAATGGTTTAACCTTCCTTTAGGACTTGGAGCTTTTTACCAAGAAACCAAACACACGGAGTTCAGAGGAGAACAGAGGTCGAGGAGACACCCCAACATTCACTGGGACGTCCACGCATAGCAGACCTTCGTCAGGGATGTCATCATCATCATCGTCAACTGTTATCACATCGTCAACCTCTGGGCAATACATACCAGCACCGCGGCCACCTTTACCTAAGGGTACAAACCAAACCCATCTATTAAAAGTTGAATTGATGATGCCTTTTTAAATACAGTTTGGTTTCTATAGGATCTATATTTTTATTCAATTTTAAATTTAGATACATTTGCAATTGAATATAATTTTTATTATACATTTTTTAGTATAAATTCACTTTATAGGATATTACTTAGAAATGTCACCAATAGAAATTTGTGTTAAAATTGTATATTTGTATATTAAAATTGATTAACATATAAAGCCTTTGTTAATATCGAAATGTCTTCTTTATGTTCAGAGGTTGTGCTACTGGACCCACGCTGTGGGCTGCTCCTGGATCAGGGTCCCTGTCGAGAATATAACATCCGCTGGTACTACGATCGGCAGGCCAACGCCTGCGCGCAGTTCTGGTACGGAGGCTGCAATGGGAACCGCAATCGCTTTGATACAGAAGAGGAGTGCATGAAGACGTGTGTGCATGCGAGAGCGGGTAAATAGTGCACCTGGTTATCACTCGTTAAATGAAGATTGATTGCTGACATGTAGTCATACTTGTGTTTTGGCTTTTAGGAGGCTGAAGTTTTCCTAATCTGCTACTGCAACTGATAGACCTGCACTGAAATACACCAATGCAGCACACAACACAACAGGACCTTTTCAAGACCCTTAGTTGATTTTTGATCTTGGACTGAAGGACAGAAAACACTCTGGAGAGGTGATCAGTCCATCACAGAACATTACAACATAAAATAAGATTTGAATTTTCCAAAAATCCAACGCATGCATTGGAGGACAAAATGCAATGAATGTTCAGAAGTTACACAATATACATACAATAACACATACACCGGATTTCCATACTGTTAAATGAATCATGCATTACATCATATCAACACTGTGATCATTATATATATTTAGGCATTTAGAGGACAATTTTGTCCAAAGTGATTTACAAAAATAAGAAAAATGACAGAGCTCGTTACTCGTTACTCAGAAAAGTAATATTACGTAATGCACGTTATGTCTGTCATTTTGTATCTAGTTTTTACTTTTATAAATAAATGTTTTTTATGTGGATTAAAAACATGGCTGTTTTCATGGCTATTTCAGCGAATTAGATTTAAAGGGATAGTTTACCAAATATGAAAATTCTGTCATCATTTACTCCCCCTAAAGTTGTTTCAAACTTGTATAAAAAATGTTGTTCTGCTGAACACAAATGAAGATATTTTGAAGAATGTTATTAAACAAAAATATCTGGGGCACCATTCACTTCCATAGTATTATTTCTTCTTACTATAGAAGTCAATGGTGAACCAGATCTGTTTAGTTACAAGCATTCTTCAAAATATCTTCCTTTTTGTTCAGCAGAACAAAAACATTTCTAACAAAAGTTTCAAGTAGAAATAAAGTTTACAACAACTTCAGGGGGAGTAAATGATGAACGACTTTTCTTTATTTGGTGATTTATCAAAAAGTCTGATGTTTACATATGCACATTCTTCTGTAAATATTTTCTTATAGTCTGTAAGAATGTACATTTATTCTGGTGTATTTAATGCTGGGCTGTCTGTAGATTTCTTGCATTGCTGAGGTTTCACACTGACATCTTCTGGACTGAAATGAAGGTGCAATAACTCAAGGGGTTATGAGAAGATTAACACACATATTCTGACAGTTTGTTAAAGGGGACATGGCACAAGACTTTTTTTAAGATGTAAAATAAATCTATGGTGTCCCCAGAGCACATATGCGAAGTTTTAGCTCAAAATACCATATAAATAATTTATTATACCATGTTAAAATTGCAACTTTGTACGTGTGTGCAAAAATGTGGGTTTTGGGTGTGTCCTTTAAATTGCAAATGAGTTGATGAAATTCAAACACTGATCACAATGATGGTGGTTTGTTGCAAGTAAAACTCAATTGTGCTTTTCTCTGCACTAAATGGCAGTGCTGTGGTTGGATAGTGCAGATTAAGGGGCGGTATTATTATAATAAGGGCTCCTTATGACATCACAAGGAGAGCCAAATTTCAACGACCTATTTTTTCATGTGCTTGTAGAGAATGGTTTACCAAAACTAAGTTACTGGGTTGATCTTTTTCACATTTTTCGAGGTTGACAGAAGCACTGGGGACCCAATCATAGCACTTAAACATGGAAAAATTCAGATTTTCATGCCATGATGGCCCCTTTTAAAAAGGATAACAGTTAGTTCACCCAAAAATGAAAATTCTGTCATCTTTTCTCATCTTCATATTGTTTTAAACCTGTATGAATGTATTTTTTCTGTGAACACAAAAGAAGATCAAACAGCTGATTGAAACCATCGACTTCCATATAGGAAAACAAATATTATGGAAGTATTGTGATAAATGATGAAGAAGATATTTTGATAAATGATGGTAAGCACACAGTTGATGGTACCCATTGAATTTCATTGTATCTGTTTTCTGTACTATGGAAGTCAATGGTTACATCAGCTGTATGCTTACCATCATTTATCAAAATATCTTCTTTTGTGTTCATCAAAAATAAAAAGAAATTTATATAGGTTTGTCATAACATGAGAATGAGAAAATGATGACAGATTTTTTTATTTTTGGGTGAACTATTCCTTTAACAGTCTGTAGTAAGCAGAGCTAGTCAATGATAAAACAGATGAAAAAGCATGTCATATCGAAACAGTAAACAAGCAACCACTCAAATAAAAAATAATAAAGTGGTATAATCTGGAAAATTAAATCTTACTGAAAATATTATTAAGTAAATTATATTGAATGTTATAGTCTTTTACCAAAATCAGAAACCTAAATGCAAGTTTTAATATCAACAATTAAGAAGCTTAGATGCAAAAAAGCCGCTAAACGCTGTGAAAAATGAGCTAATGATATTAACCTGATGATATTACCCTATTGCCTCTCGGCACATATTATGCTTTCATTAAACACTTTCGCTTAAGCATTACTTCAGAAATATAGCTTTGTTGGCAGAATGCGTTTAACACTACAAAGATTTTTTAGCATAGTCCTTTAAGTGCATGACGTGTGCATGTCACGGTGCAAGTTTTTTACTTGGTTTCAAACAATCTAAGAGAGAGATAGAGAAAATAAATCTAAAATCACAATTAAAAATAGGTGAGATATACATGAGAATTAAAAATAACAATTAAAAGAAAATAAATGTGATTTAAAAAAAAAAAATCAGGAATAAAAGTGACTGTAGTTAAAAGTGCAGCACAGTGCTCATACGGTAAATGCATAGTTATATTAGGATATTGACTGAATTTATAGTAAATATGTTAATTCAAAAAGTTTTATATCTTTATTTAGACAGTAAAGAGTGACTTGAGACTTTTTTTAGAAGTAGAGATATTTGCATGTACATAGAGGGTTTTGCAGTAAAAGACAGTCACATAATGACTACTAAGTGACATTTGTGAAAATCAGGCATTTCAGTTATTGACTAATTACCTTTTAATTTGCCATTAAAGTGAAATTATTGAACCTTAACATGATAAAAATGCTTATTTACAAGAAAACAGGTCAGATGCACTTAGAGGGTTTTGCATCTGAACTCTTCAATTTTATTTTGCGAGTACATGTGTCTTGTTGTCAAGCATGTTTTGATATCCGTTTTAATATATTTATAGGAAAACAACACTTACTGGTTAAGAAAGGGTAGTCCTAGGCTAAAATGCAGGTTTAAGATGCCTTAATTTAAAAACAACTTGCACTATATCTTAACATATTAGTGATGTTGTTTTGTCTCAAGATGCACACCTGTATTGTTTTTTGTAAGATATGTTAGTGAAAACTACTCAAATGTCCTAATATAACTAAAGCCTGGCTTAATCTAAACCCTGTACGGGAAACTGCCCATTAATGTTTAGCACGGCAAGTCTAGTATTAAGGATGACTTATTTCAAACATAGTTTTATTTAAAGAATGCTTTCGAAAATCGATCAGTTCTCTGAATTGTAAAGTTTTGTGACAGTGAAGGCTCTGGGTGCTTAAGGCAGCCAAAATTGTCTCTTCACCTGTTGTAGTTGCAGCTGTCACCAAACCCTGCTGGTGGTGCTTCATATGGTAAATTTACTCACTGTCACAAACACTCACACTTAAAGAAACACAAACATGACTTTATTTCCTTTATTGTTTAATTGATCAAAAATGATTATGATCTCTATGTGTGCGATCTTTATGTGGCCTTCGAAAGTTGCCATCTAGGTTGGCCAACACACTTGGAGTTCCCACCTCTTCACAACCAGGATTGAAAGATGACAGAGGCAGTGGGGGTGCAGAAGAGAGGGAGGGTTATATTTAGAACGACAGGATTAAATATCAGCCCCTTCAGTCTGGGAATCTTTCTACCACTCTGTCCTTTTCCAGCCCAGGCCGTGTGGCAAGCAGACCTGCAGCCACTTTCTCTCCTTTTTTCTTCCAAGTCCCATTTCAAGACAGGCGAGCATGGATCCCAATGCATTAAAGGAGGAACTCCGGCTCTTCCAGAGCACCTTGCTGCAGGACGGATTGAAGGAACTTCTTAATGAAAACAAGTTTGTGGACTGCACTTTGAAAATCGGTGATCGCAGTTTTCCCTGTCACCGCCTGATCATGGCCGCCTGCAGCCCTTACTTCCGAGAGCTGTTCTTTTCCGAAGATGGTAAGGAGAAGGAAATCGGCAAGGAGGTGGTCGTTGACGATGTCGATCCCAACATTATGGATATGATCATTCAGTATCTGTACTCTGCTGAGATCGACTTGACGGACGACAACGTTCAGGAGATATTCGCCGTGGCGAATCGTTTCCAGATCCCCTCTGTGTTTACAGTATGTGTGAACTATCTCCAAAAGAAGCTGTCGTTGGCCAACTGTCTTGCCGTCTTCAGGCTCGGCCTGGTCCTCGGCGTTCCCAGGCTTGCCATAGCGGCGCGTGATTACATCGCGGACCACTTTGAAACTGTGGCTGCTGAGGAGGAGTTCCTTCAACTGGCGACCCATGAGCTCTTGGCCCTGATCGGTGGAGACACGCTCAACGTGGAAAAGGAGGAACTCGTGTTCGAGACAGTGATGAAGTGGGTGCGCAGCGACAAAGCGAAGCGAGCCAAGAGTCTGGGCGAGGTATTCGAGTGCATCCGCTTCCGTCTGCTGCCGGAGAAGTACTTTCGGGAGAAGGTCGAAACCGACGACATCATCAAGGCTGATCCGGAACTCGCGAAGAAGTTGCAGGTCATCAAAGATGCCTACAAAGGAAAACTCCCAGAGGTGAAGAAGAAGGAGAAAAAGGAAGGAGAGGAAGAAGAGGAGGAGATGTTGCCAGGTTTCCTCAACGATAATCGTCGATTGGGGATGTACGGACGAGACCTGATCCTCATGATCAATGACACGGCTGCCGTGGGGTACGATGTGGCTGAGAACGAGTGTTTTCTGGCTGCCATGTCAGAACAGATCCCAAAGAACCACGTGAGTCTCTGCAACAAGAAGAACCAACTTTTTATCGTTGGAGGCCTGTTTGTCGATGAAGAGAACAAGGATGCTCCACTGCAGTGTTACTTCTACCAGGTACATCCTTTAAAAGCAGTGTTCTTTCCAAAATCCACCAGCAATTGCTGTAGTTTGATACGAAACTCCAGCATTGGGTGCTGGTGTCTTCATTTGGGTTCCATTTGGACAATCAGATTCATTAGATGGATAATCCTGGTCTTACCTGAGATGTGTTCGTGAACAGCAAAATTACACTCTTAAAAAGTAAAGGTTCTGAACTGTGCCAGAGAAGAACCTGTTTGGCTGTGTGGTTCCATAAAGAACCTTTAACATCCCCAGAACATTTCTGTTATCCAAAAAGGAACATTTGACTGAATGGTTCTTTGGGGAATCAAAATGGTTCTTCTTTGGGATCACAGTGAAGAACCATTTATAGGACTTTTGTTTTTTATGAGTGTATGGTGGTCTTTTCAAACTTCATAATGGTGGGTTTTCACAACAATGCTATAGAAGAACCATTTTTGGTTCCCCAAATAACCTTTTAGCCAAAGAACCTTTAATTTGACCTTTTCATAGCCTGAGAAATCCACAGTGTGGATACCCATTTACTCCTTTGTTAACCCAGCCTAGTTTGACTTTCTGTAGTTAACAGTAACCCCTGCCAATTATTTATGCCACACTCTTAAAAGTAAAAGCGCTTCATGATGTCATAGAAATACTATTTCTGGCTGAATGGTTCCCTAAAGCAGTGGTTCTCAAACTGGGGGCCGGGAGATGGTGCCAAGAGGGCCCCAGTTTTATGACATTTTTTAAAAAACATTTATTTATTAATAATAATAATAAGGCTACTAACCCACAGCACTATTTTAATATGTTTTGTATGATTACAATTTAAAATTTTAGAACAGTTTTTTTGTCATACATTTTCTTTGGGGGGGCCACAAAGGAATGCACAGTACATTTGGGTGGCCGCACGCGGAAAAAGTTTGAGAACCACTGCCATAAAGAACCTTTCTGGTTCTTTATAGTGAAAAAAATATTCTTTAGATTATAAAAAGGTATGAAAGAAACTTTGACTGAATGGTTCTTTGAAGACCCAAAAATGGTTATTCTATGGCGTTACTGTGAAGATCTTTTCAAGCACCTTCATTTTTTAAGAGTGTTTGCACATTTTTATGTTGAATCCACATTGTAGACTAAATCTATTGAAGCCAATTAAATAATTTAATATATGTTTTAAATATAAAATGGTCTATCATATTGTTACAGCTGGACAGTATTGCCGGCGAGTGGAGAGCAATGCCGCCCATGCCCAGTCCCCGATGCTTGTTCAATCTGGGCGAATGTGAAAACCTGTTATTTGCCATCGCCGGCAAAGACCTGCAGACCAACGAGTCTCTGGACTCGGTCATGTGTTACGACACTGAGTATAATGTCTATTCATCTAATGTGTTCATTAATGTCGTCTTTGTTACGGTTGAACTGTTCAGAACTCCATTCAGTGGGTTATTATAAGTGGGTATTATGGCCTCAGACGTGTAGCTAATATTTCATGTCATTACAGAAAGATGAAATGGAGTGAGACCAAGAAACTTCCTCTGCGTATTCACGGCCACGCTGTGGTCTCGCATAACAAACTGGTGTACTGCATTGGAGGAAAGACAGATGATAAGTAAGTGTGTGTGTTCAGTGGGGAACATATGGTGTAGTTCGCAGCTGTCTGCACTCTGTCAAACTTTTTGTGGTGTTGTCAATGATCTTTTTTTACTGGGTGGTACTTGTCACATATGCAGTAGCTTCGTATGGACTGCTTTGATATTTTACTTTAGTGTAGATTTTTTACTGCCAATAGTAATCAATTCTGTATTAAATTTGCATTGATACACTACCACACCATGATGATATATCCTAGTGGTTAAACAAGTCGAATGTAACATGAGTTTCCAAAATTAAACACAAATTTATTTCGCTTCTTCTCTTGTAGCAAAGCTATCAATAAAATGTTTGTGTACAACCACAAGCAGTCAGAATGGAGGGAACTAGCGGCTATGAAAACGGCCAGAGCGATGTTTGGAGCTGCAGTTCACAATGGAAAGATTATCGTAACTGGAGGAATGAATGAAGAAGGGCTTACGGCTACATCTGAGGTCTACGATTTTGGAACAAACAAGTATGTATCAACATGATTACAGTGCAATAGAACTAGCTATGAAGATGAACTATACTGTGCTATACTACACTCACAGTGCAGTACACTACACTACAATATGCTGCACTACGCAACACTACTGCACTAAACTACTCAACACTATGCTGCACTATATTGTATGGTACTGTACTATACTAAACTATACTGTACTACACTCACTCGGCAGTACACTACACTATACTGCACTACACAAAACTACACTATACTGTACTGTACTACACTATACTACACTCACACGGCAGTACACTACACTATACTCTACTATACTGTATGGTACTGTACTATACTAAAGTATACTGTATTATACTCTACTGCACTACACTGTATGGCACTGTACTATATTAAACTATACTGTACTGCACTACACTATACTACACTCAAATGGCAGTACACTACACTATGCGGCACTACACAACACTACACTATTCTGCACTATACTACTCAACACTACACTATATTGCACTATACTAGTCAACACTATACTGCACTATACTGTATGGTACTGTACTATACTCTACTACACTATTCTGCACTATACTACTCAACACTACACTTTACGGCACTATACTACTCAATACTATACTGCACTACATTGTATGGTACTGTACCATACTAAACTATACTGTACTATACTATGCTATACTACACTCATACTACACTATACTCTACAGCACTACACAACACTACACTGTATGGTATGGTACTATACTAAACTATACTGTACTATACTATGCTATACTACACTCACACTACACTACACTACACTATACTATACTGCTCTACACAACACTACACTGTATGGTATGGTACCATACTAAACTATACTGTACTATACTTTGCCATACTACACTCACATTACACTACACTATACTCTACCGCCTTACACAACACTACACTGTATGGTATGGTACTATACTAAACTATACTGTACTATACTACACTCACACAGCAGTACACTACACTATACTGCACTTTACTCTATGTTACTGTACTATTATATACTATACTACACTACACTCACACAGCAGTGCACTACACTATCCTGCATTACATTATACTATACTTTACTGCACCACATACAACACTAAACTAAACTATACTGCACTACACTACTTTACACTATACTATACTACACTATAGTATACTGCACTGTGTAATGCTAAGCAATACTATGCTATACTACACTCACACAGAAGTACACAACACTATACTGTATGGTACCGTACTAATCTATACTATACTACACTACACTCTCACAGCAGTACACTACACTATACTGCATCACACTACACAACACTAAACTATACTATACTGCACTATGCTATTTACACTATACTAAACTACACTACAGTACACTATACTGAACTACACTACTACACCTAACTACTCTACAGTATGTTACACTATATATTACTTTACCATACTGTACTACATACTATTTTGCCTCAAACAGAGCAAAAAGACTACCATATAGTATCTTACATTATACAGTATCTTCTGTGTGGTGGCATGTCTATATGTGTTACTCCTGTACTCATCTATGTGCTGTGAAACATTACAATGTACAGTGCACCAGTCATTATCACCAAACCAATAGGAATCCAATGTTTCTAGGTGATACAACATAACACTGTGTGGTATGTTAACTAACAGACCGTGGTTTTTCATGTACTTTTTGTATGTCAGGTGGGATACATTTGCAGATTTTCCCCAGGAGCGCAGCTCTGTCAATCTGGTAAGCACTGGAGGAAACCTGTATGCAGTTGGAGGCTTCGCTATTGTGGAACTGGAGGACAAAACCATCGGACCCTCTGAGATCACAGACATCTGGCAGTAAGTCCCACTTATGAATCATTCAAATCCTTTCCACACATTGACTAATGATGCATTTAAATACAGTGAATTTATTGAGCATCCCAGTGTGGATGTATTGTAGTGGTTATAGCTTCTGAAATGTACAAATGTGACCCTGTGCTCATTTTCACAAGGTATGAAGAGGACAAGAAGACGTGGAGCGGTATGCTGAGAGAGATGCGCTATGCCTCCGGTTCCTCCTGCGTTGGCATGCGCTTAAACGCTGCCAGGATGCCCAAACTCTAAAGAACACCACTCTTTCCCCAAATGTGACCGCATTTGGCTGTTTGACCTTTGACCTCCACACACACCTGTCTGTGTCATTTTACGCTAGTCTAAAATGAGGAGCTATTACAAGAGCAAAAGGGAACTAAAACTGTGTCATTAAAGTGTAAAAATAGAAGATGGATTCCTGTAGTGACTTTTATTTGACATTTAAAATGTAATACCGCTGTTATGAAATGTGAAAATGTGTGTATGCGAGCGTGAATCATTTATCCTTTAACCCCAAGCAGATTTCTAAAGCATGTAAGTAAGGACAGGTGCATTTCTGCATTGTTAGTATAATGCTAAGATTGATCTCTAGTACAGAAAACAATGTTATGTATGTGCAATTTTTTTTGTAAAATAAATGTTTTTAAACCATACATACTAACCCGTGGCTTTCTTGTGCTTTCTGATGTTTCGGCAGACGTTGCAAATACAAATGGTGCATAGAGAGAGAGAGAGAGGGAAAAAAATGCTGACTATATATTTTTAAATAACTTAAAAAATATATTTAAAATAATAATAAAATAAAGAATGTTGCCTATTTTTCAAGAATTTGATAACGTATAATATTTAATTAGTAGTTTTTTCCAGCATTCAAATTTGTTTCAGTGGTTAATAACACGTTTTTCTGTGGTGTGTGTGATAAACTCCAAACACATTTAATATCTGACTTTACAGGGACTTTAAACAATTTTGTCTCAGATATTTAATGATATTAAATATTTATGTTACTCTGTCACGGGTGCATTAGTTTTAGTATGTTCTAGTCTTCTGTCATTTGCTAAAAATAAACTTACAATTACTTTTGTATTGTAATTTAATATCAGTTAAAACCAAATACTGTAAAAAGAAACGCTACTAGAAATTTTAGAGTACAGGCTTCCGTAGTCTACAGTTCAGGCGGTTATTTCTTCTACCCACAATGCACCGCGGATTGTCACGGCGCCATCTTTGGAGCTCCGCTCGCTGAGGACACGAGAACGCGCTTTGATGGTGTTTATTTTTGTCTTCGCATCATTTACGTTTGTTTAACTTCAACCAGACATGTAAGTTATATTTATGTGTTGTAGATTAAATTCCCGTGAGCTTTAATCGCGTCTTATAAAAGCGCACGAGCGGCTGAAGGACACACTTGTGAATGCATATAGCATGCTAGCATGCTAATCATTCAATCGTTGAGCAGATACATACTGCGCTTTACTGGTGATATGAGCAAGTTACATTGAGTTATTACTTTTCTGAAGTTTGAATAATATGTCACTTAAACGTTCTGAGGTACACGCTGCTGTTGTAGTTTTAACGGTGTGTGTAAGCATACGAGCAGCTGAATGCTTTAAAAGATGCAAAACCAAGAAAGATTTTTAAGGGATGTATGAAGTTGTTTATAATGTAACGTACAAAACAACATAAACCGAAGGCTCACTATAGCTTTTATTAAGAAAACTGTTAGTGTAGTGTAGTGTATTTTATTCAGTTTAAATGAAAGTACCTAAACATTGTGTGTGTGATGATATGGAGATGGTCTCATGTTTGTCACATGTTTTGCATTTACAGTGAGATGGGGGTGAAGGCGCAGCGTCCTCGCTGCTTTTTTGACATTGGCATCAGTAATGTTCCATGTAAGACTTTACATCTCTTTTACATCTAGAAATGTGACATTAAGTTCCCTATATGAACTGTTTTTCCGGTGCTCTCTTCTTTTTGCAGCCGGGCGAGTTGTCATTGAACTTTTTACTGACATGTGTCCCAAGACATGCGAGAACTTCCGCTGTTTGTGCACCGGTAAGACCAAGTGTTTATTGTGCTTCGCATCCAGTCCTATAACATAAAGCATTAATGTTTGCACTATTTTTTCACAATGTACTGATCTCCCCGTGTCTATAGGTGAAAAGGGGATTGGGAAGACTACCCAGAAACCCTTGCACTACAAAGGATGTCTGTTCCACAGGATAGTGAAGGACTTTATGATACAAGGAGGAGATTTCAGTGAAGGTACAACAACCGTTGGATTTATTTCTTACAATATCGTACTGGCTGTGTGTGGTGACGTTTGATGATGCATTTGCTGTACAGGAAATGGCAGAGGCGGTGAATCCATATATGGAGGTTTCTTCGAAGGTAAGTCCTTAAAAAACAGATAATCAAAAAAAAATTTTCATTGACCCTATTTATACATTACAATATTCTAATTTTGTCGTCATTTTATTTTTGTAGATGAAAGTTTTACAAAGAAACACACAGAGGAGTTCCTGCTTTCAATGGCAAACAGAGGCAAAGACACAAATGGCTCACAGTTCTTCATGTGAGTCCGGTACAATGGCTTCCTAAGCAGCCATTCCCACTGTCTTCGTGGATAATAGCAGGACATGAAGATGATCTGCAGTTAATTTTCTTCTCATTTGCAGCTATATGCGTAGACAGTAGATGTATATGTCCTCTACCTTGGTGTTTGGCTCGACAACTGCAGATGACAATGGCCCAAATCAATTTGTGGTGTGCATTAATCACTGTTTTTGTGTTTGTTAGATTTGTATTGACATTCTGCCTCACTGTTTTGTGTCCCTGACCATAGAACTACAAAACCTGCTCCTCACTTGGACGGGTAAGTGTTTTTTTTTTTAATAAGTCCGTTTTGGATTAATTTATCCAAGTGTTCTTCCTCTAATCTCTTATTTAATGCATTGTGTTTTCTCAACAGAATTCATGTGGTGTTTGGTCAGGTGATCTCCGGCCAGGAGGTGATCCGGATGATCGAGAATCAAAAGACGGATCCCAACAGCCGACCCTACGCCGAGGTCAAAGTGCTCAATTGTGGGGAGCTTGTTCCAAAGACTAAAGGTGACCATGCATATTTTTTTTTTATGTTTAAAAGTTTACTGCTTGCATAAATTTAAACCCTGCACCCCAAAACTAGTGTTAAGTAGCAATCGTATATTTGTAGCAGAAGGCAACAATGTATTGTATGGGTCAAAATCATCGATTGTTATTTTATGCCAAAAATCACTAGGATATTAAGTAACGATCGTGTTCCATGAAGATATTTGTAAATTTCCTACTGTAAATATAAAAAATATTTATCATAGTAATGTGTTGCTAAGTACTCCATTTGGACAACTTTAAAGGCAATTTTCTTAATATTTTGATACTTTAATATATTGTCCTACCCTAAAAACAACACATCATTGAAAAACTTATTTATTCAACTTTCAGATACTGTATGTTATATGTTATCTAATGCAGAAAGCTAGAGAATGACATGTATTCGGGCCAATTGATTAAAGATTAAAAGTATTGATTATGTCACTGTTTTTGTCTTCCAGCAAAGAAGGAGAAAAAGAAGCATCAGTCTTCCAGCGAGAGCGACGATTCCTCGGATAGCTCCTCAGATTCAAAGGAGTCGGAAAAGGAGGAAAAGAAAAAGCGGAAGAAACACAAGAAAGAACACAAGAAAAAGAAAGAACAGAAGCCTAAAAAAGAGAAGAAAGGGTATGTGTTTGACACATAGACTCCGTTTACACATTTATAGTAAGATGTTAATCTAAGATAATATATTTAAAGTTTGCATAAAAAGGTTGATAGAGTCTCAATCACTTTCTCAACAGAAAGGAGTACTGGGTGGGTAACGTTTAGGGATAAAGAAATTGTCAGAAACATGCAAAGAAATAAAAAGACTGCCTCAAAATGCACACAAGTAATGTTTTTAGTAAGGCATGTTTGTTAAAACTAGTTATATTTCATAATTAAACTAAGGCTTGTAAGCTAGTCCGGGAAACCACCCCTACATGTTGTTTAAATAAGTTAAATCTGTGCAGGTCTGATGAGGAACAGGCTGATGCTGAACCTGTGTCAACTGTCCGCCCAGAGGAAGTCCCGCCCATTCCTGAAAACCGCTTTCTGCTAAGGCGAAGCCCCCAGCCGGCCAAAGAAGAGGAACCGGGAAAAGAACCGCGCAAGGAGGACTCTGGGAGAGAGCGGCCAAGAGAGAGAGAGCGGGAGAGAGACAGGTGGGTGGGGTTATACCCAAAGACCCGGGTGGTGCAGTATGGATGGTTGCATTTTATTTTTTTTACTAGCTCACAACCTTGTAAATTATATTCCAGACCCACGACGAACTCGCGGCCAAATCGCACAAGACTGGTTATGACCAGGTCAGGGCGGAGAATTAAGGGACGAGGACCCAGGGTAAGAAATTAACAAATGCTGTTTGGTTTGAAGTAAAAAAGCTGCATAGCTTTTGTACCGTTTCAGTTTAAACATGTATGTTGTGTTTCTGACCTTATATCAATCTGATCTGTAGCGTTATCGGACGCCTTCTCGGTCTCGTTCACGTTCGTGGGATCGGTTTCGACGCAGCGAGACGCCTCCACACTGGAGACAAGAAATGCAAAGGACACACAAAGCAAAACCCAACACAGGTGCCACCCAGGAACGATGGATCAAAGGAGACAAGTATGGCCAGTTTTATGTTATATCCAAGATTTATGTAATGCAGAACTTCGATATGTACTCGCCAGACCGGTGTAATAACTAAATTTGAATTGTTTCCCATTACAGAGGGGACATGTCCGAGGGAAAGACAGAAGCCACTGAGCCAACTAGAGAGAATAAAATCGTTGGACAGGAAGAATCAAAAAAGAACTCTGAAAAAGAAAAGAAAGCGGGAAAGCGTGATAAATCACGCAGTGCTTCCAGAGGAAGAGAGAGAAAGCGGGACAGACATCGCTCAAAGAGCAGGGACCGGGAAGCACGGAAGAAGAGCGACGCTGACGCAGAGAAGAAGAAAGCTCGCAGCCGAAGCAAGAGTAAAGACAAGAAGAGAGAGAAGGAAGACAAGCGCGATAAAGCCGATGACAAACGAGGACGCTCCAGCAGCAAAGACAAGAAAGAAAAAGACACGAAAGAACGAAGGAAAGAGGGGGAACGAGAAGACAGAAGCAAGGAAGCATCCAAACAACATCCTGAAAGAAGTGAAAAGGAGAAGTCAAAAGAGGTTGAAAAGAAGGATAACGGTGAGCAGCGTCGCGATAGATCGAGAAGCAAAGAACGGGTTCGCAATGCCACGCGGAGGTCCCGATCGAGGGGACGAGGACAACGCGGGCAGTCTCGCGACCGAGGGCGTGACAGACGGCGCAGCGGTAGTCGAGATGGACGATCGACTCGCAGGTCACGGAGCAGAGAGCGAGATAGGGCTCGGGATCGAGGGAGAGATGCAGAAGACAAAAACAAGAGGAAGAGCGCCGATGAGTCAAAGAGCAAAGAGACCAGAGGTCGAGACAGGAGCTCCAAAGAACGTTCCTCTCAGAAACAGCGGAGCAGGGAACGAGACGATCGACAGAGCGCTAACAGAAAGAGAAGGAAGAGCCACAGTGGAAGCAGCGATTCTGAAAGCGACGGAGATAAACAGAAGAAGCGAAAACGGAGCGAGAGCCCGAAATCAAAAGACAGACCTAGCCCGAAATCAAAAGAGAGAGTGAAGGACAAATCTAAAAGCCCAAGGAAAGACACAAAGAAAAAGGACTCTGGCTCTAGTGACAGCGACAGTGATTGAGTCTGCATGCGAAACTAAAAGAGACAGCTGACAAATTTTAGTCATTCTGCAAACTGGACATCCCCCTCAGGCCTAAATGCCTGAAGTATTTTTTTTAACGCCTTGATACAGACTGCAAATTCCTCATTCGTTTTACTGTTTGTCCTGCTTTTATCTGCTAGCTGGAGTCTTTTATTTTCCTTCACAATTTCTCAGCATAAATGTTTAGCCAAGTTAAAGGTTCATTAGTGAAAACGGTTGCTTAAATATTAATTTTATTTCTTCTGAAATTTGATTTTGTTTTAAAGGGGGTTTGTTGGGGACGTGTTTGCATACCTTGGAGTTTTGTAAGGGCTTTGTGTTTGTAAAGAGAACGTAATGTAGGTTCTGTTGAATTTGAGAAATAAAAATGATACTGAACCTATGAGCCCAGCTGTCAAATGTAGTGTTAATTGAAATGTCTATTATCTGCATTATAAAAGTAACATTAGCTTTTATACGTAAGCAATAAGGTAACTATGAAAGGCTGTGGTGTATGTAAGGAATAATTGACAATGCGCCGATTAATTATTAGAAACTATGCACACCCAAGGTGGTTATATGCGGCATGACGCAAAGCGCCATTACACCAAGGATGTGCATTATTTTTAAATAATATTTTAAAGGACCAGGGTCAATTATTCCATGGTTACCAAAAACATTGCTCTGTCTGATGCCTATTTTTAAGACATTTTAAGGTAAGGTGTGTGGTTTATAGAAAAATAATCAACACCCATGGAACAGTTCTCAGCCAATCAGAATAAAGCATTCAACAGGCCCGTGGTATAACGTGAAATAAGTCACAGCACAAAGCAGGGTCAATGCAACTCCTTCAGCCGTGACTATTACATGATATGGCACTAGCCTTCGAGTTCCTCATTTCTTAAATATTAAAGCAAAAAATACATCATAATGCAACTTTAGTCAAAAAAGCATTCCTTCTGATGAAAAAAAACCCGACTGTAAACAGAATGTGCCCTAATATGTTAACATGCTGTGTATACGCAGAATTGTAAATAAAACACCGTTTTTAAAGCAACACCAAAGAGTTTTGGCTCTTTGCTCCCCCTACAGGTTAGAAGCGTAATTGTCCATTACCCACTGTCATAAATACTGAGGCATAGCTGGCTCTGATTGGATTGTAGGTCTGCCGTAAAGCAAGTTTTTGTAGTATTCACTCGGACTACAGGACCACTACCCGACGTTTGGAAACTTCTTTAGTGCGGTTTTGGCCGATAGAGGGCTGCAAAGCGAATGTGAAAGTGCTGTTCACCCTGTTTAGAGTGGATGAACGACTGAAACTGTTTTGGAAGCGTTATTTTAAGGTAAAAAAAACTCTTTGGTGTTGCTTTAAATATGCACTAACTTTACTAGTCAAAAGTTTGGGTGCCTTATCCTGAAGCTTGTTTAAATGCTCCAACGTTAGTTGTGTTGAGCGTGCATAATATATTTATTAAGAATTTGGATAAATAGCAAAACATTAGAAATCCAATACAAAATGTTTATATTGTTATGGGGAAAATATGTCTAATGTGAAAATAAAAATAATTTTAACATTATTTGTGTGGTATTTCTTAGACTTTAGAATTAAAACTTAGTTTTTCAATGCTTTGGCAAACAGTAATGACGAGTGCGCGCCTTATTTTGACTGTAACGAGTCAATATTTTCAATTATTAGAAAATATAACTAAGCAAAATAGGTTCTGTCAACTTAAAATTCAAGTAGATGAACATATGGATAACATATCTGCATCTACCAGACACTGAAACGGAATTTCTTAGTTTAAAATGAATGACTTACTGGAAAAGGAAAGCGAAATACATACGTATTTGAGTAGCCAATCAGAGTTTCGAAATACCGTAAGGATTATGACTGACGTAAGCTACAGCCTATCGAATAAACGCCTTTATTTCTGGGGGTGTGACTTAATCGTGCTTTGTGTAGCCAGCGAGTGTCTATTACGGAATATATTACCGAATCATTAAGCCAAGTTGTCGTCTTCAGGTCAGTACAAAATTGTATTTTTTTATTTGTTTGTATGTTAACACCTACAAAATGTAATTCACTGCTGAATGAGAAAGAAAGGTTGAATGAAACTTTTAATTTTGAAGTCATATATATCGTGCATTTGATCGCATTTCTCGCTTGTATTTGCCGTTCAGGATGAAGACTTTGGTCGCGTTCGACTTCGATCACACTATCGTGGATGAGAACAGCGACACATGGGTGATCCGGTCCACTCCCGACCAGCGTTTACCAGACTGGTTGAAGCAGTCGTACCAAAAAGGCCGTTGGACCGAGTATATGGGTCGAGTCCTGACCTACATCGGAGACCAGTCCGTGCAGCCGGACCACATGCGCGCGGTCATGGAGAGCATCCCGTATACGGAGGGCATGATCGAGCTGTTGACATTCATATCCGATAACAAGAAAGACATAGACTGTATCATAGTCTCTGATGCTAACACCATTTTCATAGACTGGATTTTGCACGCGTCAGGGGTGCAGTCAGCTATAGATGACGTCTTCAGCAACCCCGCGAGCATTGACGCGCGTGGGTACATGAGCGTGCGCTGCTTTCACGCGCACGACTGCCAGCAGTGCCCGGTAAACCTGTGCAAGAGGAAAGTGCTCAGCGATTTTAAAGAAAGCCAAGCGAAAGCTGGTGTGCACTACGAGAGGATTTGCTATGTAGGGGACGGAGGGAATGACTTTTGTCCGATTAATGATTTGAATGAAGGGGATATTGCAATGCCTAGGAAAGGATATACACTAGAAAAACTGTTATGCAAGAGAAGATCAGAGGGTTCAGCAACACCGAGGGCCAAAATTATGCCATGGGAAAGTGGCAATGAGATCCTACAAGAATTAAGAGCCTTTATTCAATAATGAAAGTATTATAGGATTTGTTAAACAAGTGAATATGGGGATGGTTATTAAATGAGTTATCTGTCATTGGACCTCCTTTGACTCATTTTACAGATTAAGGGGTGGTTTCCCAGACAGGCCTTATCCTAGTCCCAGACTAAAATGCATGTTTGAGCTACCTTAATTTAAAAACATCTTGCTCTGACATTTCCTAATCCTAACATATATCAGTGCCATTGTTTTGTCACCACTGTTGTTTTTTGTTAGGTATGTTTGCAAAAACTTAAAAAATGTCCTAATATAACTAAGGCCTACTCCTAGATTAATCTAAACCCTGTTCGGGAACCTGCCCCAATTAAACGCCCCTTTGTCCAACACATGAAATTGCTTAATCTGGGCATGAGCTAATCCCGTATTTGCTTGCATATGTATATATTATATGTTATCTCAGGGATTTGAGTGAACTTTGAATAATGAAACAACAAAATGTAATCCATTCAGGTTTGTCATTAAAAATAAAATTAACATAATGGAAATGTAACATTTGGTTAAATGTTTGTCTGCTGAGGTGCTAAAAAGGTTCACAGCGAAGCCATTGATTTTTGGTTCCTCAAAAAGCCATTTATTTCATACCTTTTTAGTCCAAAACTTGAACCAAAAAGGTTCTTCGGATTTTAAAGGTTCCTTATGGAACCATTCAGCCAAAAATAGTTCTTCAATGGCATTGTGAAACACCTTTATTTAAATTTTAAGAGTAAAGCAGTTCAATCAAATATACTAATAATAAATATTAATTAACAATAAATGTCATTTTTTTTACATGTTGTATTACTGCAACCTGACTGTAACAGAGGTTTCAAACCCTCCCATGTAGTATGAAATGTAAAATTGGCTTAATAGTTTAACACAGAAGACAGAACAGGCCAGGATTTTAATGCTGTGGATGAACATATTTTTGTAGATTCATATAGATTCTCTATCAGACAACATGGGACGGTGTATTGTATTGTCTTAGGTGTTTAGATGCATGAACACTGGATGCTGAGGCCTTCAACACAGTGTGAGTGTTTAATGTATAGAGAGATAAAAGTGACAGGAAAACAGTGACTTTAGTCTAGAAATAACAGTTTTGGATGCATTTCTTTGAATACTGGTTTATATGGTGGGGTTCAACTTTAAACACGGTAATTTGCGGTAGCACAAACTGAGATAAAATAACCGGGATATGACTGTGTAGATATCTGATCATTAAAAAACTACACTACCCATAATTTTCAGACGTCTGATTATTTAAAAACTACACTACCCATAATTCTCTCGGCGTGACGTCCTAACAAAGCGTCGCTGCACGTTGATTCACGGGAAAGGTTCAGCCAGTGTGAATCAGCCGCATTTCACTGTGATTAGACACACCAGAAACCAAAGTGAGTATTGCGTTTTTGAAAACTGCTTTGTTTCAGATTTTTACAGTTTTGATAGGGCTTCTGTGTAGACCCGACTGAAAAGCAGAGATGGGCGCGTGAACGCGTTTATTGTTTGTTTAATCTAACATGTGGCGCGCGTGGCGCATCTGCTTTAGAAAGACCTGAAATACTTATAATTTGAACATATGCACTATAACAAAGTTATACTAATTGTTTATAAACACTGGAGTAATTTCAAACGTAAGCGTTATATATATTTCAATATAAATCAGCGTGCGTTAGCTCTGTGGTACACGCACGTGGTTTCGGCATCCCCTGTTTTGCATGAATAGGAACACCACAGATTGCTAAACCTTATTGTAGGGTTTCAAGACAATAATGTCATATTTTAAATATCAGAAGTTCACGTACGTTCAGTACTGAGACTTACGGGCCATGTTGTCACACTTGATTGGTTGTCATATTGGGATCCAGACCTGTCAGATTTAAATATTGTAATATGCTAGCTTCAAACAGTAAACCAGCTATGACCAACATAATAATTGTAATTGATGAATTAAATTAAATTGCAGAGCACAATGAAAGTGTGACCATTATATAAATGCATGCTATATGTTAGCGTTTAGGCTGAAGATTTACTATTGACGTTACAGTTACGTTTTGCAGGTCCATACTGAAAAAAGCACACACAAACAAACCACTCAGAAACGTCCATTAACAATTTCTGAATAATTGATTGTTCCTCAAATTCTGTATCTTCGTCTGATATAGGCTCAAACATAGGGTCTGTTTACACACATACACACAGAGCTACTGAAGGAGCTGCTCTGAGAAGCAACCAATCAGAACGGAGCTCAAAATTATTATTCATGACTAGGGCTGTCACGATTATGAAATTTGGCTGATGGTTAATTGATTAATAAATTGTGGCGATTATGACGATTAATTTGCCTGTTTTATTGCTTTGATATTAAATTCTCGTACATTTTTTTGTTTATGAAATAATTTTCGCAAATTGTTGTGATTATTTAAATTAAATCTTTTGCAAGGTTTATCTGGCAATGAATATTAATGACCCATAACATATATTTAAAAGTAATCTGATACAGGCTCATTTATACAGGCGCTGCAGCTCCCCCTTGTGTTTTTTAGAGAGATGTGCAATCATCGCGGTGATCTGAAATCATCGCGATGAGGTCAAACAATTGCAATGAGACGATTATTTAATCATTGTGACAGCCCTATTCATGACCCTTTTAAATAAGGTAATAATAGACCATTTTATTCTGGGACAAATCCTAGGGTTGTATGGACATGTAAAACCGTTTCTGGTTATTTTTTGCACTTAATCAATACCATATACCTTCATCAATGCATTCTTTGGCATTTTGAAAATAATTGAAGTGTAACTGAATCCATGTTATGAAGATTTTATAATATATCAGTTTTAGTTAGGATCATGGACATAATTTTAAGGCAGGGCAGAAAGAAAGCAAATGGACTTTGAAACAAAAACATCTAACATCTAACCCCTGACTTTCACATATGTGAAATGTCATATTATTTTAAACTACCAGTTTACATTTATTAATAAAACTACTACACGCTGATGTGTTGAAAATCCCTTTACTAATATTTCTGGTGTTTGTGATTTTAAGAAAGATGGCAGACACTCAGGAAGCGTCTCCTCTGGAGAAGAAGGTGGCAGAACAGATTGAGGTGAGACTATGAACGCCATGCATTGTTTTTCCTTCAGTTACTTCATTCCTTAAAATGACACACATGTTTCTGTGTTTTCAGTACTATTTCGGTGACCACAATCTTCCTCGGGACAAGTTTCTAAAGGAGCAGCTACAGGTAGACGATGGCTGGGTCACTATAGAGACCATGCTCAAATTTAATAGGTAATTACAAGAGAAATCATCTTCCTGTAGCTCAGTTGGTCGAACATTGTGTTCGCAGTGCAACGGTTGTGGGTCGATTCCCAGGTTAACATGAATATTGATGACATACTCTGATAAAAAGTACCAAATGTCCACTTTTGGTGAATTTTAACTCTGCTAATGGCATTTTTATATTATAAATTGGCATCTTTACATTTTTAAAAATCTTTTTAAGCACCAGATTCGCGTTTGGTTTTGTTTGACATTACATTTGTTTTCCCAGGCTGAAAAGTCTCACATCAGACGTGGCCGTCATTGTCGAGTCGCTACAGAAATCTCAAACCGGTCTTATGGAGATCAGCGAGGACAAAACCAAAATAAGACGAAATCCCAACAAACCTCTTCCAGAGAACAATGAGGAATACAGAGACGCTCTCAAACACAAATCCATCTACATGGTGAGTGAATAAGAACAGTGACGTAAAGTAAAACAGATTATGGGTCAATGACATGACATGCACATTTTTTTGTCTGGGGATATTGTGTACTATAAGAATAACTTAATACATTTATGCCGTGTCACTTTATTCTATAAACCCTATTTAGATTATTTTTTGATAAATATGAATGTTTCTTTTGGTATCTAAAACTTGGCAACAGAGCTGATGGTGTAGTGGTACTCCAACATATACACGGTTTCAGCAGTTAAAAACATAAACAAGCGGCTGTCGTGGTCCGCACGTAACTTCCAGTAAACTCCGCTAAGAATAAATAACAACAAAGTTCTTTAAACGTAGTTTATTTATATAACAAGCAAAAAAACAACACACAGATTACCCAGGAAACCAAAACATTTGTTATTTTCGACGAGGCATTTGTTCAAGAGATCAGTTTAGCAACTAGTCACACCATTAAAACACGAAACCGGAAGTAAAGTTCGGATTCAGACGTGTATCGCGTCAGCGCACATGCGTCCAAAGAAAACATCTATAGTGCAGACACACTTTCGGATGTCAAAGTAGTACAACCGCAATCATGGGCCTTTTTAAGAAGTGAATTCCAGGTGGTCTTTATGGCTGAATGTAAAGTTTGTGGATATATTAGTTTTATGGTAACATTGTTTTAAAATGTAAACTTTTGCAGGATTGTAATTTTGAATGCAACTATCAAATAAACAAACAAAACCAGCAAGACACAAGGAGCATATATAAAACTTATCTGGCAAATACACAATGATCGGTTGTACCACCTGACATTTATCAAAATATTGTGAACAAAATCATGAAAATGTACCAAAATGTTGTTCAACACACAAAACTTTTTAAATGCATTGAATCCCGACTCAAAAATATGCATAATATCCATTTTTAAAAGAATTTTTTAGAAGATTTAGGAGCTTGTTTTGTTGTTGACCCTTTCATACAATTTTTTATACTATTATCTTTGTAAAACTTTACATACTTTATTTTTTTTATACACTGTGGTTGCACCTTAGATTGTACTTGAGGATACCGTTGTTTTATTACTGTTGTTTAAGCACATATATTGTTTTAATCCAACAGAAAGGTTTTCCCCTCGACATTTCGCTGGATGAGGTAAAAGAGTGGCTTTCTGATAAAGGAGCAGTTGAGAACATCCACATGAGAAAAGGACCACAAAAGACTTTTAAAGTAAGAGATTTTACAATTTTTGTTCAAGTAAAAGAATAAAGTGAATATTAAAATATTGCATGCATGAAAATGTCGCACATGCATTGCATTGACTACATTGCAGTACTGAAATTCATAGAAATCTTTGAAAACTTTGCACTGTTGGGCTTTGACTTTTAACAGTACTGCTGATGTTTTATTTTTAATAATCGTAGCATAAATCACTATGCTAGTTCGACTGGTTACTTCTTTAATACTCATGTATAGTATTCCCATTACACGTGTCATGATTTGCTCTTTTAGTTAAGCTGCCATTTTTGCTTCTAGGGCTCAATTTTTGCGGTTCTGGAATCTGAAGATGCTGCCAAGGCTTTTGTTGAGCGCGCTGATGTGAAAGAATTCAAAGGAAATGAGATGATTGTTATGATGAAGTAGGTGCATTACATAATACTTGAATAAAATGAACCATTTTTCTTTTAGCTCTGTGCATGGCGTGTTCCTGTATCATTTTTAAATTGTTACTTGTTATAATATTTTCATTAATTATGTTTCTATTTTATAACTGAAAGGATGTGAATGTACTGTATGAATCTGTTTGTAGAGAGGACTACTTTTCTAAAAAGATGGCCGAGCGGAAGCAGAACCGTGTGGAGGCGAAGGCCAAAGCCAAAACGTGAGATGACACAAAATATTAATTCCACAAAAAAATGCACAGAATGATGTTATAGCTGTTATAACGGTTTAAAATGTACATTTCAGTGATAAGGAGGTCAAGCAGAAGCAAGCCGAGGAGGAAGAGCTGGTAAATGTTATACAAAATTAAAGCACCGTGTAAGACCGGTGTGCTGGTGTCTGTAAAACATTGCTCTTGTGTTTACTCAGAAATCCCTAAATGACCAGAGAGGCTGTCTGCTAAAGTTTTCTGGTGAATTGGATCAAACATCAAGAGAAGATTTTCACAAGGTCTTCTCAGATCATGCTCAGATTAAATGGATTGATTTCACCAGAGGAGCTAAAGAGGTGAGAACTTAGACCGCCTCCATTTATCACTCTTTGAATTACATAATTTTCAGACTAAGCATTCACAAGTTTTTACGGCAATCCATGTTTCCGCTATTATTCACTAGGTTGGCGCTAACTTTTGTGAAAATCATGAAAAATGCTGGTGCTGGCTGGAAACGTTATATTTTTATAAAAGCTGGCGAAGAAAGAGTTAATGTTTATCATAATCAATTCTCTGAAATGTCCATTATATTTTGTCTAGTACATCCAGCGGTTAACGGATCACAAAACTTAGTTCAGATCCCATTAAACTTAAGGCTACAAGCAAACTACACCATGGTCTCTCAACATCGTCATCACCTCCAAGCTTTCGACAGCTCTTTCAAACAATTAAACACATTTAAAAACATGTTTTCTGATACTCTGAGGATGAATGTTTGTTGGGAATTGTGCTCATATTGCATTGTTTTTAGATCTTCATGCGTGATTGGGTTAAAAAGTTTAAAGTCTTAAATTGTTTAAAATCACTTAAAATGTAAACTTTTGCAAGATTAGAAACGCGTGCAAATGATAAGCTTTCTCTATATAAATTAGCGAATTAATCCGCAGATCGCATGTGTGCCGAACTCATTTTTTTATATATATATATATATATATATATATATATATATATATATATATATATATATATATATATATATATATATATATATATATATATATATATATATATATAATTTCCTCAGGGCACAATCCTATTCCACTCAAACGCCAAAGAAGCTTTGGAAAAAGCCCGCGAGGCTCAGGGAGGCGAGGATCTCAAGGTTAAAGATCAAGTCGTTCATTGGGAAGTGCTTGAGGGAGACACAGAAATGGAGACGTTGAAGAAGATCATTGAAGATCAGCAGGATACCATGAACAAACGCAAAGGAGGAAGAGGTAACAAACCCAACCCAAAACAAGACACGGGTTTGACTTTAAACTCGGGCAATCCGATATTTAAATTCATTTGTTTGACTGTAGGAGGTCACAGGGGTCGTGGAAGAGGGAGAGGAGGCCGCAGAGACCGAGGAGGAAGAGAACAGACACAGTTCCAGGGAAAGAAGACCAAGTTTGAGAGTGATGATGAGGCAGATGAAGGTGAATGGGAGTTTAATTCACATGAACAGTTGTTGTATTACTTCATAGATTAAAAAAACTGAAAATTGTTTTTCTTCAACAGAACAAGCCAGTCCAAAGAAGAGGCCGCTTGAGTCTAACGGGCAAGACAATGAAGCGCCAGCTGCCAAACAAGCTAAAAGTGAAAACAGTTCTTAAGGGCGAAGACACGTGGCCTTACTTTTGTACAGTAGAAATTTCCTTAAAGAAGTCCAGAAGATGCACTCAGACTGCTACACGACAGCCGGACCTTCTAAAATTCCCCATGATAAAGCTTCATAGACCACATTCATATGGAAATCTTTTTATTTTCTTAAGAAAGCATGCATGTTAGGTTCTATTTATTTGCTGTACACGCATATATAGTTACCAAAAAACCTTTACGATTTCTGCAAACCTTTCAATGTCCAGATTTCATGTCCGTTCTTTCTCAACCGTTTGCTGAAAGCGACACACGTGAGTTTAGGTTTCATTGAATCCAGTACTGTATCATTTTATAAGGCCTGCATGAGATCTTAAGGAAACATCTTTTGCTAATTTTTAGTGATCTGCTGAAAGATAAAGCTTTTTCTATGAGTGAATAATGTTATTATAAATTTGTTTTGTAGTTGAACTACTAAATAATTCAACAAATAATCTTGTTTTTCCTATATGTTGCTTAAAAGTCTGCATTAAGTGGTTACATGGGCGTGTAGATCTGGGCTCTTATTATGAAATGTTTCTTTTGGAAGTTTTTTTTAATCGACTTTTCGTTAAATCTCACAGCAGCCATTAAGCAATACACATGTCTCTTAATCTTAAGTGTTGTTTTAGATGCTATGTTTCAGAAATAACCAATTCAGGGTTTCAACAAGCACTCTTTTTTTCTGTAAAGAAGAAATATTACATTTGAATTTCAATAAAGGGTCTGAACGTTGAAGTTGTTTGTGGTGTTTTTTTCTTGGAAGGTGGAATTTTTTTTTACAAGATTTTGTAACCTCCTGAACAAAACAATACAGACAATGATTGTTTCCATTGTTTTTAGTGATCATCTAGTTCCCATCTTCCAGATAACCTCCCAACAAAATAAGCTTACATTTTATATTAAAACTAGGGATGCATAAAATACAAAATTTCTGTGCTAATACCAATATTCAGTTACTTAGAATGACATTTACTGATATTAATAGTTTTGCTTTTAACTCTATTTTGACTGATGTCCGATAGTGGGGGTAATGGTGCTTATTCAGCAATGCCGATTATAGGCCGATCTATCACTGCATCTCTAAATAAAAACAATGCAATTCTCATTATACACTGCAAAAAATATATACCTTTTTAGTATTTTTGTCTTGTTTTAAGTAAGAAATACCTAACAATTCTTAAATCAAGATGCATTGTCTTGATCAGCAAAATGACCTAAGAAATTTTGTTTTTAAACAAAAAAATTATTGAATTTGTGCTTAAAACATGCAACAACAAAAAATTGGTTAATGTGGTAAGATATTTTTTCTTGAAAAAACAGTTTAAGAAAAAGAAAAAAGAATCTTACCACATTGGCAGATTTTTTTGCTTTTTTATGCACAAATTCACTTTAATTTCATAGTTTTTGTCAAAAAATTTGACTACCGTTAAAATGTTTTTTTTGTTTTTGTTTTGTTTGTTTGTTTTAGTTTTCTCTGTATACTGTAGGTTAATTTAATGTTTTTTACAACCCAGTGAAGGAGTAGGCTACTGAACAGCTATAATTGGTCGGCCATTTTAATATTCAAGAAACCGCTAAAACCCAGATATTTTAATGAACACTTGACAAAAACTGAATTCTCACTGACTATTAATTTTTAAAAACAATGTGTTTTTATTTTTACTTTTTTAGGTGTTCTTTTTTTAACAATTGCTGAAACTATATCTTAGTACGTCTCACATTTTTGGATATGATGTTTTCCCATAAGTTGCTTTGTATAAAAGTGTCTCCTAAATGTTTATATCTGTATGTATATATAACAGACCGAATTTTAATAAATTTATACTTTTAATAATCTCATCAAGTAGGCTTTAATAACGAGAACTGCTGCGATTCATTTAAAGGAACCGTTTAGAGACAAACGATTCTAACGGATACGATTCCCGCGCGCTCACCTCACTGACTCGGTTTTCATTAGTTTTCAGAACAGCACAGTGGGAAAGTTATAAGTGAGTTTGTTGCTTAAACAAACACATCGTATGGCTTCAGCAGACTTTATACATTGGACATAAGTCATGCAACATAAGTTTGAACGACCAGGGTGAGTAAATAATGTCAGCCTTTATCACGCTTTTCTAAATTGGGTGAACAGACGAGGAGATTATAAACTTCAATTTTAAGTGAGGACCAAGATGGCGGGTTGAAATGTAAATTGCTTGAATAATATTCACATATCTAGACAAATTTCACCGTAAACTTTTGTTTTAAATTATATATATTATTTCTTGAAACAGTTCTTAAACATTTGCTAAATCCCAAACGTTAACAATTACCGTTTTAATTTCTTTTCGTAATTAAAACTGAGGTGTTGATGAAAGCAACGCCATTCATAAACCTATACATTTATATAAACCCATAAAAGTTAGGTGTAATAGTTTAACTATGACCAAAGTGGTATTTTTTAAGTCAACCAGCAGGGGGCGTAGTGACTCCATTTTGGTGTACATAACACAAACCTCAAAATGTTCCACTCCAGTTTATTTATTATAAATTCAGACCTGCAAAATTATGATTACTATTATTAAATTTTGTGGTTGTGTTCTTTAATAGTTTTTTTCTTGTATTGTTATAGTCAGTGTTCGAATTGAAGGGGGTCTGGGGGGGTCCCGGACCTCCTATAAGCCTTAAGGGACCCCCCATAAAGCACAAAAATATAAATTAGGGGGGTCCCCTGGTTTTTATTAAAATTAAAATACTACATGAATTTAAAATTCTCATGTTGCGTGTCACAAAGCGAAACTGTCTTTATATGTCCCAATTTCGCAATAAACTATTTCAAATTACTTCTGTCTGAAATAAATAAACTCGCAAGTGCGCCTCATGCTGTTTTCTGGAGGAATTGACAGACAAACAGTGGCAAATCTATCCTCTCAGTCTGACGGCTGGTCCACCCAGTCACACAAAATATTTTATTGGGGAAGCAGAAGAAATCACGCTTAAATGATAATAAATGATAGTCTCTTTAATACTTAACACCAGGGCACATAAATTCCACTTGAGCGTGTTTGTGACCAACCCTCATTGACGACAAGCACACATACGCGCGTTTGTGAGCGGCATTTACAAGTACATAAACCCTGTGCGTGTTTGCTGTGATTGTTTTTAATGATAGAGAACACGAACCATTTGATATTTCAGATGAAATAAAACTTATCACTAAGTTAAGCAGACTCAGCAGCACATCATCATTTCAAATCCGTTTACAAGATGAATTCTCTTGTTATGTTAAATATGAAGTTTACATTGCGTTGTGAAAATGATGAAATTATCTTCATACGTGCTTAATTCATAATGAGAACGTATTAATACAAGCTTTTTTATGCTGCTATATTATATAACAAAATAAACAATACATGTCATTTTATATACAAACTATAATTCTATCTTGACAAGCACGTTATCTGCTTCATGTTGGTCCGGTTTAATTCAGAGGACTCATTGCTTTGGTGTATTCATTTTCATTTTAAGCCTTTAAAAAGTAATTATGTTAGATGCAATTTTGTAATATTTATAGCTTAAATGATCTAATATAATTTTTAAAACATTTAAAATCATTTTGCAGAATTCTGCAGATTTTTCCAAAACATTTCCAGAGATAAAGCAAAAAAAGTCTGCATATTTCGTCTGGCCCTGTTTATCGCTCAAATACGCATCATTCAGAAATAAATAACTATATTTATAGAAAGTATCTTTTGCATGTGTTTTTTTAAACCTTGCAAATGTTAACATGCAAGCGATTTTAAACAATTTGAGCGGAAGATGTTAAAGTGGGCTGTTTTATGTGCGCAAAGACAAGGACGCGTCGCGCACACATACTTAAATGGACGCAAAACTACACTCATAAGCGGACGCACGGAGACGCGCGATTCCTAAAGCATGCAAACACAAAATTATTTGGAACTACCACAGTCGTGGCACCTATTCTCATAAAAACATTCAGTTATGTTTTAAAGTAAGTGCAATCAGTTCAGAAAGAAATCAGATGTTTGTGTTGGTCTGAAAGTAGCAGTTCTTTTCTGCTTGTGTTTCTGTCATTTATATTAATTAAACAACAGAAAACAAAGGAAAATCACTTCTGTATCTAAAAACAGATTAATTATTCGATGAAGAAGACAGTGTTATTATTCATTTGATTCTATTTATGTACCTAAATATATCTTACTTTATTTGTAACTTTGTTCTGTTCTATTTTTTATGCTCATAATTTCTTATTTTGTTCTTATGTTATTTTCCCACCCCCAGTTTTGCTGATCTGAAAAGTATTCGATCTATGACTCAAAAAACGCAATGTAATCCATTTAACCACTACTATACTGTATAGTAAAATTATGTAATTTAAAAATGAGGTCCACCCTATTTCACCCCTATTCTGTGTAAAATTTCTGCCCTTGCCAGTGTTTCACACTAATTTGAAGGGTAAAAAATGTTTTAGAGTTTGAGTTAAGGGTAATTTGGGGTTTCTTTGATTAAAACTGGGATCAGATGATTACTGGACGATCACATCTTACTTTGTGAAATCACAGCGACCCTATGATAAGGGGGTGGGGCTTGGCCAGGGGGTGGGGCTTAGCTAGGGGACCCCCCCATAAGCTTTGACATAATTCGAACACTGGTTATAGTCATATTATGTAATGCTGTGTGAAGCCAAAGAAATTTTTCTGTAATAGATGTTGATCCTCAACTTACTGCTTCACTGCATTGCAGTTTCGGTTGACATTGTTTTTGATTTTCATTTATCTGCCTTCACCCTTTTTACATAAGCTGTCAGAGGCCTAAAGAGATTCTGGCCGGTTATTTGTTTCTAGCTGTGGAAAAAAGCCCTCATTGAAGAGTAAAGGCCGGGTAAACCTTTATTTCTTCTATGCCACCCGGAAGTAATTTTAAAGATGAAAGACTAATCTTATAAATAATGTAAATGGGGACTGAGTCACTAACGTTTCTCACTTTTAGTATTTCACGAAAAAAGAGAAGATCAACCAAATGAGGGCTATCAAATTATGACCTTTTTTTGCGTGGTTGTGTGATGTCCTTTTACCATGATTGCCTTGATCTATTTTTGTGTTCCTATGCAAACTAATAATAGCTGTTTTATGATTACATTGAGTTCTCATTATGCCTAAGTATTTTTAGATGTCTCTCCTGTCTTCATTCATGTGACTTTAAGCAGTTTTCATGTGCTCCTTAGTGCCATCCCTTGCCACCATCATTTCGAATGCACACACAGTCATCGACGGCTGATGTCGTTCACATCAAAGTCAAACAAATGTGATACCAGGGTCACCGAAACCCTGCTATTCAGTGCACGTAAGAAACACATTATGTGACATCTGTGAATGTGAACGAGTTTACGATCTTCTGCAGAGATAGGGCCGTGCCTGGTGACGTGACGTGAATGCGACACGATTCGTTTGTTAACAAATTGCTTGTTGGTGTTTGTCATCCAGTACGCAATCCAATATGTTCAACACATCAATAGGAATTTCACAGCACTTGTTGAAATGCGGTAGATTGCGGTAAATCATGTATTGTGTTTGTCGGTGTCTCAGGGGTCTGTGCTTTGTAATTAGCCCACTGCATGTAAGCAGCCCTGCTTCACACTGATGGGAAACGTCACGTCACTATGTCCCAGCTTGCTGGTTTGCTGATGGACACCTATTGTTGCTTGCCCTTGAAAGTACACATGTAGAAGCAGCAATGGGCATCTAACCTTCCCCTGATGATTCGCCCTGTGTCAGGTATGGTCAATACCGGAGCAATCACTTCAGGCTTTAGGGAAAGAAACTGTGAATGGCTTTGGTGAAAGGATGAATGGACAGGAAGAGATCAGCTTGATAACGCAGGTTTAATTCCAGCCCGGTGCATTATGGGATAGCAGCTGTTAATAGTATTTTTAGTTGATAAAGTGTTGTAGGTGCACCTTGTTCATGTGTGTGTTTATGGGATGTCCTCTATCCAAGGTCATGGGAAAGATGGGGAATTGTTTAACACTGGATGTATATGTTTTGACTGAGATCTACTTTGACATGGGCAACGAATTGAATTAGTGAGGTACCTTCTCTGTTCTCCCAGAGGTTTGGTCTTGACACTGCAATGACAAGATGATTAATTTCTATTTTTAGGCTTGTCCAGAAACATCATGAAACCTCAAATGACTGAAGAGGCAGATGTTTTGTGCCTTCCTCACCTTTTTTTGCAGACAGTCTAAATTTTGAAGAAGATTTTATCCGAAGCGACTTGCAGCGCATATAGACTGTTTCAGCAGTAACAACATAAACAAGCGGCTTTCGTGGTGATCACGTAACTTACGGTAAACTCTGCGAAGAATAAATAACAACAAAGTCCTTTTAAAGTAGTTTATAACAAGCAAAATAAACAACATGTAGATTACATAGGAACGCAAAACATTTGTTATTTTTAACGAGGTATTTGTTTAAGAGTTTAGTTTCAGCAACTAATCAGACCATTAAACAAACAGAAACCGGAAGTAAAGCTCGGACCAGACGCTTATCGCGTCACCGCACGTGCGCCCGATGAAACGGTCTATAGACTGTTTCATCGGACACACGTGCGGTGACACGATTACGCGTCTGAGTAGAACTTAACTTCCTGTTTCTGTTTGTTTAATGGTCTGACTAGTGGCTAACAAGTATCACGTTGAAAATAACAAATGTTTTGGTTTCCTAAAGACGAGGGAAGACAGCGATCATGGATTACCGCTTTTAATGGGAGGTTTGGCAGCCGATCTAAAGTTAAGATTGTATACATTATATATTAGTCCACATTTTACACAGTAACATTAGCTAAAGCACTATTCGGAATGGATTAGTTTTCCAAACGACGTCCCGCACAACGTCTGTGATTTTTATGTACCGATTCGGACGGGTTTAAAATTCTCAGGCTATTCCAGAGTTGGGAGTGTTTGTTTCATGCGTTTGGACTAGGGCCGGGACTCGATTAAAAAAATTAATCTAATTAATTAGAGGCTTTGTGATTAATTAATCGAAATTAATTACATATAAATATTTGACCTGAGAAGTTATTTTTTCACATGGATTTTTAGTATACCATGAATAATGACTGAATACATAAGCTTAAGCAACAAAATATTGTTTATTTTTGTTCAACCAAGTCGTTTTACCCGGAGTCGGGCTAACGTCCACGCTAGCTGCTATATGTTTTGCATTGAGATGGCTCGATGTGCTGCGGGTGATATGTGAATTCCTTGTTGCATTATAGCTTAAACACAACCATGCTCTTATCGACGCTTCCATCCGTTCGTTTTTATAAAAAAATTTCCCATCCACGGGGCCAACCAAAGCGATCTCATCAGCTTCTTCGTTCATGTTCACTGTGGTTTGTTGTTGTCTGAAGTCATGAACGCTAGTTGGTGTTCCAGTATAATCGGTCCGCCGAAACTCATCCAATGAGAAATGTTCCGCGGTGCAAAAATAAGTGCGATTAAAATGCGTTAAAAATTTTTAATGCGTTATTTTTTGTGTAATTAATTAATCTTAATTAACGCGTTAAAGTCCCGGCCCTAGTTTGGACATTGCAGAAGATCACATGCTCTGGATACGCGTGTTTGTAATGTTTAATATTTTGCTTTAAATGTAAAATTATTACAGAACATGTCATTTATTCATTTAATTTTAACATTGTACACCATATATAATTTAACATCAAAATAACATCTACAAATCCTACTAAAGTAGCCTACGTGTTTTATATAACTGGCTGCTTATAATAAACCCAAAGAAATGAAGAAATAATGATTAATAACAATTTATTGCAATTTATTATCTTTATTAATTAACATTACCATTCCGGAATTAAACAAAATATGGTTGAGTTTGCCTTATACTGATATTACAGTGGCCAGTCTTAACAGTGTTTGGTATTCAGCTCGTCTTGATGTAATTATTTTATTTCGCCGAATGTAAAAAAAAATCCTGAATAAATGTGAAAATATACGCACATTAGTAAGACCTTACTAAGCCAAAACACAACAAAAATTGTGTTTTCAAAAGATATTGCGGGCAAACAAAGACATTTGCATCCGGATGGGATTGAATTTCTCAGAGGACCTCTAATGGCGCTTTTCCATTGCATAGTACTCCACGGTTTGGTTTAGTTTGGGTCGGGTCAGCTTACTTTTGGGAGCTTTTCCACTGGGTCCAGTACGTAGTACCCAATACTTTTTCTTGATAAACGTGATGTGCAAACATATGTGGTGGCCAATTTAAATTTTATTTAAATAAATAAATGTATGGAAATGTACAACGAACTCTCACTTGTATAATGTCACAGCAGTAGGCAGCGCAGATATAACGACACGCCTATAATCCCTCCCACTCCGAAGTGATACTAAACTCGATCGAAAAGCTAACCACGCCAAAGTGAGGTGAGCTGACCCGACCCTAACTTAACTAAACCGTGGGGTACTATGCAATGGAAAAGCGCCATAAGTTCGACGAATAAAAAATTGCTCTTGAATTTTTACGGAGGTCATCAGAGAAAAACACAGACATGACTGATTCCGACGGGATTAAAAACACAGAGGACCTCTGAGAAGCACGATTTTCTCAGAGGTCCCCCTGTAAAACTAATCCCGTCCGAATAGGGCTTAAGTGTAGTTTTTAATATGCTTTTTTTGAACTAAGGTAATCTACGTGTTTGTTTATTTTGCTTGTTATCAGGAATAAACTACTCTAAAAGGACTTTGTTGTTATTGATTATTAACGGAAGTTACATTTGTTCCACGAAAGCCGTTTCTTTATGTTGTTACTGCTGAAACCGTCTATACAAGGGATTCGAACCCTGATGTGAGTGGTTTCATTGGGTTACAGAGGAAATGTGTTACATGGATACTAGTAAGGATTTTTTGCTTCACTGTCAAAAAGACATGGTTAAAATATATAACCCCAGCTGTCACTGTGGCGATATCCTTTCAAAAAGTATAGCTTTGCACCCAAATAATCCATATTAGTACATCAGAGTTACATATTAGGAACTTTAAAGGTAAATTTGTACAAATTGTATACATATCTGTACCTAATGGTACATATTAGGACCATTTTTTCTAATAGCGTCTAGCAAATGATATTTGGGCCATTCCTCCATATCGGTGCCATTTCTGTCCCCAGGACATTGTGTATAGAAAATGCAACTCTAAAATAGATTTTATTATTAAGCAAAGTGTCCTGCATGTTAATCTAACACCAAATTTAAACTATATAATTTAAAACATTAATAAAAACTACAAAGAAAAAAAAAAAGTTATCCGTCCCTGCCATCTCTATCTCTATACTTTAATATGAAGCATAGAATTCTTCAAATATCAATTTTTTTGCGGGTCCATATCTCATCTTTGCTTTTTTATATTTTTTCCCATTGGAAAAAGTAATAATATTTTAGATAAAATGCACATTTTAGTCATGTCCCTAGGATTTCACTCAGTCCTGTTACCCAACACGTTCTCCCTCTGAAAATCTATGAGAATATTTCACAAATCACATAGACAGAAAGTGACATCATCTGGATCTTCTGAAGGCCATGTGAAGATCAAAAGTCACTTTTCTTCTTTTCTTTTCTTTTCTTTTCTTTATATTTTATGATATTGGTGCTATGATTGAATGTCAATCTTAATGTTCAGTTCTGTTACCTATATTATTTCTTTGATGTTATCGGTTTATTTCACTAGAATTTGCTCGGTGTCTTCATGCAATTAGCACACATTTAATGCAGCTGTATTTCATGTATTAGCCAGGTCTATGTGAGGATTTTAAGAAACGCCGGATGCAGTGTTGTCGTGTAGACTCAATTTGGGTTATATCACCGCCTGCTGGTGTGGCATGCTCTTGACAGCGCTTGATGGCGTGTTTTTGGTTTTTTATGAGAACAGAGATTTCTTTTAATCCGAGCATGTGTGGACGGGATTTTTTGGAGAAAAAACTCCGGTTATAAAATACCCATGTCCGTATGGACTAGGCCTAAGAAACCATGTTAAAAAATAAATAAACTAGTTACCTGAGATTGACCAATAATCATTTTGAAAATTAAAATATGTGTGCTATTAGATTTAGTGTTTAAAAAATATACAAAATGAACTTCAATTATGATGAGTTCCAACATGCAAATGGCACCGATTCGGTGAAATGACCCATTTAGGGATTTTTCAATGACCACTGTTAATTTTAAAACCTGGCAAGTTGATGACCACACTGTAAAAAATATGCAGCATTTTTGTCAAATCAACATCTATTTTGATGTTACTTTAACTTAAAAAATTAAGTTTCAACTTAATTTTATAAGTTATGTCAACTTTCTGTCACTTGAATGATTACGTGAATGGTTGTTTGTTATAAATCAACCCATATCACATGCTGTCTGTGTACAGGTAATAAGTATTTGGTTGCTTGTCCTCTGTTCCCACTAATAATTAGGTAGATGATTAATTTTAACAAATTATGCAAACGGTGCTTACCCACCTGTCAAGGCGGATGGATTGATTGATGGATCGTCTAAAAAAATTATCCGTCCAATCCGTTCCTTCTATGTATTTGTTATGTGTACAGTAAGGGCATACAGCAGAATGTGTGGTCATACATGCAGTTCGCCAGATAAATAAATCTCAAGGTGAGCTTAAGATGTTGGCTTTCCTCTGCTGTCAGTTATTGTGGCTATAGTGATATTAATGCTCCGGTCGTATGTGCATATGATTACTGTGTTTTCGGTTTGATAAATGACACCGGGGTCACTATCAGTCATCCTGACAATATTAATGACCACACCAGCAGTAAGCAGAGGGAAGCCAATGAACAGAAATATTGCTGTTATCTGCGCAGCCATAATCATAAAGACAATAGAGAGATGTTTAACGGGAAAGCGGAAAGGCATTTATCATCTGGTAATGGAGCGTCTGGGTGGCTCGTCTCCCCGATAGCCACAGTCGTGTCGGTGGTGTATTTTAGACTGTGTGTGTGTTTGTGCATGCCTTTTGATGGCAATTTTATGTGACTAGAGCAAGAAAGGGTATGAAAATAAATTTCTTTCAGATTAATGTAGTTTAACTCTCTTTTTAATATTATTAGTGTTTTTCAGTTCTGGCAGAAAATAAAATGGGTATACATTTGCTCATTATAGAAACTTGTTTTCATGAATTTACATGCAAATCAATAAACTGGCTAGGCACACAAAATCTAGGGCTGGGCGGCATGACGGTATATTCCGTTAACGCGGAATAAAATGTCAGACGTAACAGATTTTTCTATTCCGCGGAATGCAAATAAGTGGGCGTGGCTAACTCTTCCCTCCAGCATGTTAGACTGAGTGTGACGGAGAAACATGTAAAATAGTTCACTTATAAAAAATGAACAAGTTATTTGTGTAATTTTTATAATAAGTGCCAGTGAATCCACTGCGCGTCACGCAGCGAGACTCTTGTCTTGCTCGCTCTCTTGCTCTCTCTCTCTCTCTCTCGCGCGCTCTCTCTCTCTCCTCATGCAGCGCAAGGAGCTGCGATGCGAAATAAAGGGTTCTTCTCGCACATAATGCTAATAGTTGTAAAGTTTTCTGAACTTTAAGCAAGCTAAGACAAAACTCGCGTTTATATCAGTGATACGTGCGCTGCTGGAGCGACGTAGTTTGACGGGCTATTTGCTTATACAAACATATTTGATCGGAAAGACAAGAGATGCAAATGTTAAGGTATAATAGAAAGTAAAGTACATCAAGATCTTAAAACAAACTTTATGATCATCACATCATAGCACCTGTCACATTTATAATATCTAGAGCTTCTTCTCTCATATAGGCTATACTGTAGGTATTTATCCTGTCTGTAGGTTTTTGCATATATTTATACCTGTTCATTTTACATATTGCATATGTTTAATGTAATGTATGCATAAATACAAAATACAATGAAGCCATACTATAGCTTTAATAGTCTTTGAAATTAATAACTCAATTAAAAACAAGATTCTGTCTAATCAAGACTTATCTGTTGTTATCTTCTGGGCATTTTCACTTTAACATTATTAACTTTAAATTGCTCATATTTTAAAACTGTGGTGAGCATTTAGTTAAAAGCTATAGTGAGTGGTGTATTTCTGTACATTTTTATTATCAAAAAACAATATAAACTGAAAAACATGTATACCGTCAAATATTCCGTTCCGTGAAATAAAATGACTCATTCCTTGGAATAGATTTTTGGTCATTCCGCCCACCCCTAGCGTTTACACAAGATTTGGAAATTTGTCAGGTTTCTCATGCCTATAGTACGTCTAGTCATGTAAAAGCCGGCAGGAAATCTGTCTTAAGCTATAGGGCCCTATCTTGCACCCAGCGCAATTGACTTTGTCAGTGACGCATGTATCATTCGTATTTTGCACCGGCGCACAGCGGGTTTTTCCCTCCACAAACGCATGTCGGCAAACTAGAGAATGAACTTGCGCTCACTGGGCGGTTCAGCGCAAAAAAAGAGGCGTGTTCCGGCGCAAACCATCCCTGATGCTATTTTGCAGTTTCAAAAAACAATTGCGCCACTGACCAGAAAAAAAAAGTTTAAAGTCAGTGGCGCGTTGCGCGTGGTTCATTATGCTATTTTAAGGGCGCATGCTTGACCATAATAAATAGCGTGCACAACGCGCATACACTTTGCTTATCTAATCTACACAGATGCAACAGTTATTTTTCCAAATCATAAATTGTTACACTAAAAAATATTAATACACGAGATAAGGGGAATCATAGTGGTGAGCATTGTGGTGATAGTTTTTATTTATTGTGTGGCTGCGTTAAAAAATTCTCATGCAAATAACGATTAAAATATTTTCATAAGTTTGTTGTGTGGCTGTATTACGTTTATTTTATGTAAATAATAATTAAAATGTTTTCACAAGAAACCTTAATGTATATGAACTTGATTTGTAAGAGTACTTTGGGGTTGGACCTTGCTTGCGTTTCTTGGGTCCGATTTCAAAGCCCCCAAACCCTTTCAGCGGTGAGGGTGGACGCAGCGATGTCCTCTGCTGGCGTCAGGTCATGTGTAGGCAGATCCACCTCCCGTTACACGGCGTGCCCGATTTATGCTGGCAAGCTTGGGATTCCCCCGTCTCCTGACATCATTGTAGCGCTTGGCGCAACGATATGCCAGCTGATGAGACTGTGGCTATTTCCTTTCACGCCTGTTTAACCTACGCTGATTTGGGCGGGTTTCTCCTATCCCCATACAAAATAACTTCTCTGTCTTTGACTGCTCTTACAAGAACGTGGGTCTCCTCGACTGTAAACCGCTCCTGGCGTGCGCCTGGTAAATCCGTCATAATAATAGCAACCCGCCATGGAACTTGCGCCCTTGCGTTTAAAGGGAATGTTGGATAGCGTTCTGATTGGTTTATTTGACGTTACGCCCAAACCACACCTATGAATAATGAACCTACTTCAGACGAACCCCTTATTGATTTGCGCCCGGCGCAAGAGTTATTTCTCAAAATAGCAACAGCGCCCAAGATCCGCCCACAAACTCACTTGCGCGTTGCGCTTCGCACTTGCGTTTCAGATCGCTAAAATAGGGCCCATACTGTTATATCTCTTCTCATGTCTGCAGAACCTGTAACTGTAACAAAAACTATTAATTTCGCAGTTTCTCTGCCAACTTCCAGAGCAGACTTTTATGGCTGACGGTTATTTTCCTAATAAATTGCAACAATTATGCCGATTAATTGCCTGTTTTAGGACTTTGACGATTATGATAATTAATTGTCTTTTATTTTGCTTTGACATGTAATTTTCATACATTTTTTTGTTTTGTTCATTAAATAATTTTCACACATTATTGTGATTATTTAAATTAAATCTTTTGCAAGGTTTATCTGGCAGTAAATGTTAATACACACAACACATATTTAAAAGTATCTCGTTTATACAGGCGCTGCAGCTCCCCCTTGTGGTTTTTAGAAAGATGTGCAATCATTGCAGTGATCTGAAATCATCGTGATGAGTTCAAACAATCGCGATGAGACGATTATTTAATCATTATGACAGCCCTATATGCAATACTTAAGCTTACTTCCGTTTGTGATGTTTATCTAACACGTGCATATGAACAAAACTGCAAGAAATCCGCATTAGTAAAGAGACCAAAATACTTGCCAGTAAGGAATCATCCAGAACACCCTAGAAACAACACAGAAATAGGCTAATGATCTTCTTAAAACATTAAAGCACTATGATGCACTGGCAACCACCCAGAACACCCTAGCAACCACACAGAAATGGGCTAACAACATCTTTGGAAGATTATAGCTCACAGATGCCCTGGCAACCACCCAGAACACCCTAGCAACCTCACAAAAATTGGCTAACAACATCCTTAGAAGATTATAGTACAATGATGCCCTAGCAACCACCCAGAACACCCTAGCAACCACACAAAAATGGGCTTACAACATTCTTAGAATATTATAGCACAATGATGCCTTGGCAACCACCCAGAACACCCTAGCAACCACACAGAAATGGGCTAACAGCGTCTTTGGAAGATTATACCACAATGATGCCCTGGCAACCACCCAGAACACCCTAGCAACCCCACAAAAATTGGCTAACAACATCCTTAGAAGATTATAGTACAATGATGCCCTAGCAACCACCCAGAACACCCTAGCAACCACACAAAAATGGGCTTACAACATTCTTAGAATATTATAGCACAATGATGCCCTGGCAACCATCCAGAACACCATAGCAACCCCATAGAAATGGGTTAACAACATCCTTAGAAGATTATAGCACAGTGATACATTGGAAACCATCCAGAACACCCTAGCAACCACACAGAAATGGGCTAACAACATCCTTAGAAGATTATAGCACAGTGATGGCCTGACAACCACCCAGAACACCATAACAACCCCACAGAGCTGGGCTAACAACCTCCTTAGAAGATTATAGCACACTGATGCCCTGGCAATCACCCAGAACACCCTAGCAACCACACAGAAATGGGCTAACAACCTCCTTGAAGATTATAGCACAGTGTTGGCCTGGCAACCACCCAGAACACCCTAGCAACCCCATAGAAATGGGCTAACAACATCCTTAGAAGATTATAGCACAGTGATACCCTGGCAACCATCCAGAACACCCTAGCAACCACACAGAAATGGGCTAACAACCACCTTAGAAGATTATAGCACAGTGATGGCCTGGCAACCACCCAGAACACCATAACAACCCCACAGAGCTGGGGTAACAACCTCCTTAGAAGATTATAGCACACTGATACCCTGGCATTCACCCACAACTCCCTAGCAACCACAAAGAGATGGGCTAACAACCTCTGTAGAAGATTATAGCACACTGATGCCCTGGCCATCACCCTGAACACCCTAGCAACCACACAGAAATGGGCTAACAACTTCCTTGAAGATTATAGCACAGTGATACCCTGGCAACCACCCAGAACACCCTAGCAACCACACAGAAATGGGCTAACAACATCCTTAGAAGATTATAGCACAGTGATGGCCTGGCAACCACCCAGAACACCCTAGCAACCACACAGAAATGGGCTAACAACATCCTTAGAAGATTATAGCACAGTGATACCCTGGCATTCACCCACAACTCCCTAGCAACCACAAAGAGATGGGCTAACAACCTCTGTAGAAGATTATAGCACACTGATGCCCTGGCCATCACCCTGAACACCCTAGCAACCACACAGAAATGGGCTAACAACTTCCTTGAAGATTATAGCACAGTGATACCCTGGCAACCACCCAGAACACCCTAGCAACCACACAGAAATGGGCTAACAACATTCTTAGAAGATTATAGCACAGTGATGGCCTGGCAACCACCCAGAACACCCTAGCAACCACACAGAAATGGGCTAACAACATCCTTAGAAGATTATAGCACAGTGATACCCTGGCAACCACCCAGAACACCCTAGCAACCCCATAGAAATGGGCTAACAACATCCTTAGAAGATTATAGCACAGTGATGGCCTGGCAACCACCAAGAACACCATAACAACCCCACAGAGCTGGGCTAACAACATCCTTAGAATATTATAGCACAGTGATACCCTGGCATTCACCCAGAACACCCTAGCAACCACACAGAAATTGGATAGCAACCTCCTTAAAACATTATAGCATAATGCTGCCCTAGCAACCACCAGTTTATATGTCTACATCCTGGCATGCCACACTTGCTCTCTCTGTCTCTCTGTAAAGACTAATGTTTATAGAAGACTAAGGGCTGTTCGGTAGTGACCCAATTTTTCAGTGGGCCAACCTGCAGAGTGACACAAAGGAAGAGGTGCACACATACTCGGTTCGGTTCTTACCACCTCAGAAGGGCTGTTTCTATGACAACCCTCCTCTGGCCTGTGGAAGTGGGTGATGAGGGGAGGAGAGCACTCAGTCTGGACCGGTGGACCATGAAGGAGCTGTCAATATGGTTCTGCCCCATCACCACCCAGAAAAAGAGGTGGGAGACTGTGACAGAACAAGACAGATCCAGCAAGAGGTGCTCAGAGAAAGAGAGATACATGTCATAATGTTCTGTGTAAGGTCGCCCGTGTTTTCGGGCACAGTCCTAAGCCGTGTTTAAAGTCAACATGAAATCAGAATTGGGTCCTTGACATCTTTTTTTGGTCATTACGTCACATCTCCCTGTTTTTCAGCTGTGTTTTTAGGGTGCTTGTATTAAATCAGAAATAGTTCAAGCTTTGATGTGCAGTGCAGTGATCAGTTATTTTCATTAAAATACAATAACAAAGCCCCGCCCCTAACCGTGATGGGGCAAAGATGGGGAAATTATTATTAAAACAAATCGAAAAAAAAATATGTATGAATGTGATCATACAAATTTATACAAATTAGCCACCTCGTAAAAAATACATACGAATTGCCATGAGATAGCGTTGATATATAATGTATATTAGCAAAGGAAAAAAATAATGGTCCTCACAATCTTTTTGTAATATCTTCCCTCCCCTACAACCACCAGGCTTTATTCTGGTCTTTATAATCCTCCTTACAGGTTTTACTATCAATTGCCTCATACATAAAATCAAATTTTCTAAATGAATCTCCCGTTCCATTTAGAAATAGTTTAATAATATAGTTTACTATAGACTAGAACTATGGATGAGCATTGTTTATGTGTACGTTATGATTCGTATACAAAGCCATGTGTGTGTATAATCACTGATACTTGCACAAATGTATTGTAATCACACGTGTAATGCCAAAATTAACCTGTCTGTATGAGACAAAGTAACAGTGTATGTCTGAGCCTTGTGTAGGATACGAAAATGGCAGACTTTTGACAGGCCATTTTTCTTTTTAGACATCATGGGCATCTTTTTCCATTCTTGTTGTTGCCATGGTAATGAATAAGTGGATTTTCCCGCTGAGAAGAAAAAGAGATAATTTCTGTGTCTTTGTGTATATGTGAGAGCAAAAATTGCATGTTTTTGACTCAAAGCATCTAAGGCCGGCTTAACGCATCTTTTAGGCACTATTTTTTATCTTATACAATTTTTGGGGATTGTTTCAGATTTTTTTTGTAGTAGGGCAGTCTTTAATCATCTAAGTGTACATTTCTTTTGCAGTGAATTTTGTCAAGATCTGTCAGAAATTCAACCACAGCTTAATTGAGACCATTTGTGTACAATCTGACATAAAAGTCTAGTAATGTGATGTCGCACAGTGTTTCCTGGCTTTTAACTCAAGATCTTACTAGGATTATATCATACAGTCTGACAAGCAACATTTGTAAATGACCTTAAAAATCGCACAATGTGCACTCAAATGTAATGTTTTTATCTAAATTTTGGTATATACACTATAACAAAATGTAAAAAAAATCAAAAATCATTTGAATATTAACATAGTTAAAATCATGTTCTATGATCATGTTCCATGTACCATTAGTTACAGTGACAAGAAAAATATGTGAACCCCTAGAAATAAACCGTTTTTCTACAGTGATTGCCATAAAATGTGATTTGATCCTCATCTAGGTTACAACAATAGACAAACACAATGTGCATAAGCTGACAACACACAAATAATTCTAGTTTTTTTTTTTTTGAAAACACTCATTAAACATTCACACTGCTGGATGAAAATGTAAGTAAACCCATAGATTAATTACTTTAATGAAAGCTAATTTGTGTCAGAAGCTGGCAAGTCCAATTAATCGTGTGGTTTAGTGCTACTTTGATTGATTAAAAGACACTTAAACATTTTAAGATTGCTGTCCTTAAGAAGTATCAGCTCTTATGAACCATGCCTCTCTAAAGATATCCGATCAAGAGTTGTTGCACTCCATAAGGCTGAAAAGGGATACAAAACAATCACAAAATGTTTAGACATCCATCAGCTTACAGTTAGACAAATTGTCTATAAATGGAGACAGTTTAATACTGTAGCTACCCTACCTAGAAGTGGGCGCACAGTCAAGATGACTCCTAGGAACAACACAGAATAATCAATGAAGTAAAGAAGAGCCCACGAGTATCAGCTACAGTAAACACTTGAAGACATCATTGAAATTGGCACACTTCTCTGTTCATGAGTCTACCATACATAAGTCTTTGAACAGGCACGATGTCTATGGCAGAACACCACGGAGGAAGCCGTTGCTCTCCTGAAAAACATTGCTGAGAGCCTGAAGTTTACAGAATAGCACCTTGGCAAACCCCAGTGCTACTGGGAAAATATTTTATGGACTGATGAATTTTCGTGAAAAATACTTTGTCGCAAAAAAGGCACAGCCTACCAACATTAAAACATCATCCCAACAGTGAAGTATGGTGGTGGAGGTAACATTATGATTTGGGCATGCTTTGCTGCCTCAGGGCTTGGACCATTTGCCATCATTGCCATCTTTCCAAAGTTAAACAAAATTGTCTACAGGATAATGTCAGGGTGGCTGTCCACCAGTTGAAGCTCAGTAGAAGTTGGTTGAACCGGCAGGACAATGACCTTAAGCATTGAAGTAAATGTTGGCTTAAGAAAAACAAAATGGGTCATTTGTAGTGGCCCAATCAAAGCCCAGACCTTAACCTGTGGAATGACCTTAAGAGAACACCAGAAATCCTACAAATGTGTCTGAGTTGAAGTGATTTTGTAAAGGGGAATGAGCAAAAAATCCTTTTGAATGATGTGCAGGTGTGATTCAGAACTACTGAATGCATTTGCTTGAAGTAATTGCTGCCAAAGGAGGTTCAACAAGCTATTCAATCCAAGGGTTCACTTACATTTTCCTCAAGCACTGTGAATGTTAACTGGGTGTTTTCAAAAATGACAAAAAAATAGAAATATTTGTGTGTTGTCAGCTTATACACATTGTGTTTGTCTATTATTGTGACCTAGATGAGGATCAGGGGCCGTATTCACAAAGAATTTTAAGGCTAAAAGTAGCTCCTAACTGGCGAATTTAGAAGCAACTCCTAAAAATAATAGGCGTGTCACTCCTAAATTTAGGACTCCTAATTTTTTTCACTAAGAGTAATTCACAAAGCATTTTAGCCCTAAAAGTAGCACCTAAGTCTGGGACAGCTTAAAAGAAGTCGAGAGGACTCCTAACTCACTAAGACCTATTCACAAAGGATCTTAAAATGTCTTAGGTGCTGATCCTCCTTAACATGGACAGTTTCACCAACTCAAAAGCATTGCACATACTTAAAAGCACACTTTAATGTAAGCATATTGTTTATGACATTTGTTTCATAATTCATTACATTCATGACAAGCAGGAAGTTTTTTAGAATTACATGAAACAATAATGATATTAAATATTTAATATTATAGGCATACCTGTTGCCATGCTAGTCTGTTTAAAGGCTGCAATCTCAACCCTCTACTGCGATTGTAATGCATATACCACCGCCTCTCGCATTCGTCCGGGGTCCGCGACATAAGCGGGAATGTTGCATTGATCTGCAACAAATCCTCTCCCCAGTGATGCGCGGGTTGATCGGAAATGAGCGGATGCATGTGGTCACCCGCGGTCACGAGTCATCCAAAAATATTTTTTATGATATTCGGGTCGCGTTCGGTCGGGTCGTTTGAAATAAAGATGGCAATTAACTATTAAACAATTACTACTTAAAAAAAATGCTGGCCAGGGAGCGGGTCGGGTACACTATTTATTTTTTATTTTTTGCGGTCCGAGTTGCGGGCGGTTAGTTGAAAACGTTGGTCGGGTGCCAGTTGTTTTGTACATTGACCCGCGCATCACTTTCTCGCATGTCTCACGCTTAGTTTTGCTTGATATCTCAGTGCCGAATTTCCCTTTTATTACGTTTCTTTTTTCCAGCACCAACTGGGCCAGCAGCAGTAACTGATCCTGCATCCATTTGGGCTTTCTTTTGGCGAGTTCCACCATCATTTATTTATTACATTAGGCAGGCTTCTTTAATATGGGCAACATTTCCTTGCTTTAAGTAGTCTATTTAGGCTAATAGGATGTACATTAATCAAGCAAGTAATGCAAAGTCGTTTTATTATTAGGCAATTGGCGGTTTTCATTTGTATTAGGCTTGATTTAATTTAATTTAATTCACAACTTTTCTTTAATATATGCATTTTGATGGCATTACTATTATTATTTTGTATAGGACACAGACATATTTCGATATTGTAATTCCATGATTTGGTGCGTCTGTGTTATGTTACGCATGACAGCCCTGTCATCTAACAACCAATCACCGTGGTCATTGCGAGGCAGCTCGTGCATGAGAATTGACGTCATCCGTAGCAACGAAGACTCACTCTTAGTTTAGGAGTTATCATTTTTCCTTACTAAAAGTAGGTCTGAAAGGCGTTGTGAATAACTTTTAAGAGAAAACTCCTAGCTAAAATCTTTTAGTGCGATTTAGGAGTACTCTTAGTGATAAGATAAAATGCTTTGTGAATACGGCCCCAGATCCCATTTTATGGCGAATCACTGTAGAAAACCAATTCATTCCTAGGGGTTCACATACTTTTTCTTGCCACTGTATACGTGTTGCTAAGCATAGATATGTATAAAGGCTAGATGTCTCGTCCGCGCTGCTGGCCAATTGAGTGGAACGTCCGCATTTTGGCGGCCATCTTACCACAGGGCGCTCGCTCACTCGTAGCATTGAGTTTTAATGATGCAGGTACTTTTAAAGGACCATAACTTGCTTAATTTTTTACCGATTTTCAAACGGTTTGGTTTGTTATAAACGTCAAAGATGTACCTATGACACTGCAAACCTATACTAAAAATAAATAAAAAATTCATGAAACATGTTAAAGCATCCAGAATTATAGCCACGTTAATAACGTTTGTAAAAACCAAACCCTTTGAAAAACGGTAGAAAATTGAGCAAGTTATGGTCATTTAAAAGTACCTGCACCATTAAACTCGATGCTACGAGTGAGCGAGCACCCTGTGGTAAGATGGCCGCCAGGTGATGCCGTTAGGGACTCGGCGGTAAGACATCTAGCCTTTATACATATCTATGTTGCTAAGGACTTTATTTGGGCAACTTTAAAGGTGATTTTCTCAATATTTAGTTTTTTTGCACTCATTCCAGATTTTCAAAGTCCTTGACCTAAAATGGTAATAACGCTTCACACACAGGGCTCGGCGGTCACCTCTTGGCGGCTGTAATGTACTATGATAGCTGTCCACAGCGATTATCTGCTTCTCACACTAACATCCTCTCTAGCTATTTACAATGAGCTTCATGCTAGCATGCACAATTAGTGTTGGCATGGCAACCATGAATGGTCACATCCCTGAGTTTGCCAAAAGCATCCTCTTTCCATTATGTTATTTAACTCTTATGACTGGTCATTTCTATTCATGGTTACAGACAAAAATAATAACATTGAAATGTTGTTTTAAGACATTTTAAATAAATTTGGCCTATACCATAAAAAGTACTGGTGGGTTGTTTCATGCTTGGGTAATATTTAATTGTGTAAACAATTTAATCTTATAATTGACTTCACTTTGGTGAATTGAATATTGTCCTTTCACCATTTTGTAATAAATGTCTATTTAATTGATGTGTTTTTAGTCAAAATGATTCCATATGCATGCAAATGCAAATTAATGTAAATACAAGCTGTGCTATAGGTGTGAGAAAACTGTGGACAATTAGCATATTTATATGTTGGCATATAGTTGTGAGTCAGTGGAGTGGATCTGCTTTATACCAATGAAAGCTTGGCATAGCAGTGACGTAAGGCTTAAGAGGCTTAAGATGTCAAAGACACACACTTTCGCATAAAAATGCCTTGGGTGTGTGACGCACACAACTGCGATGTGTCACTTCTTCCCAACCAATCACTGTCTGTCCTTTTTCTGACTCTTTTGGACATCATAAACATTCCTGTCACGCATACACTTGACTTCAGTCCCTCTTCGACAACCTTGCAGTTTTCCTTTTAATGGTGGAAACATTTTATTATAATTTGTTTGCATGTCAGCATGATGAAGGGCTTTCCCAAAGGTATTTTTGGAAATAACTAGCTTTAAATAATAGATAAAGTGTTTTATATATTATCTCAAAAAATTCCTGTAACTTTAGAATTTGTTATTCAAACATTCAGGAAACAAGTCTGATCAGAACGCTGAAGATGCACATTTAGTAAAGTTCCCAAATCCTCTCTTGGTCGTATTAAAAGGATGCTTAGACACTTAAAATTGCTATTGAGGTGTATGAATGTCATTGCATAACATGCATGGTGTTCTTTGAAAAAAAGCAGATATTAAAGTTGAACAGTTTAGTACATATATTAAAATGACAACAAAATCTTAAAAGCTGTACATTTTGTTCTTATCGATGTCTGTCACACCTGTGGTTACTCTACTAGTACACCAAGGTGAACGTGATTTGTCTCATTTCTGTCTAGTAGTTCCGTGAAGAGCATGTGGATGTTTTTTCCTAAGTCTGCTTGCCTCATATGGAGCTGATATCAACTTCTCAAACCGTACTCAAACTGATTTGATCACAAATTTGCATTTGACATTCATAGATTTCTATAGGAACACTGCTTTTAGCTGTTTAGATGATTTAACTTTTAACTTACTATCCTCATTAATTTTCAAAGCCACGTTTGTTCACCTCTGTGTTTATTTGTATTACTCAGAAGAAATTTTAAGATAAACATATGAGACAAAATTGAAACATAACTCAAGTCTTTTGAGGTATAAAGGAGCAATCTCTGCTCTCATCCACCAGCGGTGTCCAATGTTAATACACCATTACCATCGACCTCTGAACTTTACCCTCCTTCATTGTCTCTTTTCTCTGTCTGTGTGTGCGTGACTCTTATCAGCCCTCCACAGACCCTGTTCGGGGCCGCTCGCATTTCGCTTGAAAATTGGCTTTTTCTCTCAGCAGGATAGCGCGGGATTATCCTCTCCTTTCCCGCTCAGGAGAATTAGCCTCTGGAATAACCAGCGACCCATTTTGCGTTTATTTTTGGAAACGCTGAAAACACGCTGTACTAAAATGAAAGACGTTGAGATTGCCGATGACGATTACTGCACATTTTCTTATTTGGTTGTGTATTTAAACGCATAAAACAGAGAGTCAAAAATTAATTCTCACCAAATGCCAAGTGCATGAATTGAGCAGTAGGTTTTTAATTGCAATTAATTATAAATCATTTAAATCGATTGATTAATTCAAATAATAGATAGAATAGATAGTATAGGCTACATAGAAACCAGTAGTAAGGAAGATATGTGACCCTGGACCATGAATCCAGTTATAAGTCACATGGGTATATTTGTAGCAATAGCCAAACATCAGTAGGATATAGTAAAGATCAAGTTCAGTGATATTTTGTAAATTTTCTAACCAAAATGTAATTTACATTTTTTACCTTAGATTCCAGATATTCAAATATTTGTATCTCGGCCAAATATTGTCCTATACACACCATACATCAATGGAAAGCTTACTTATTCAGCTTTCAGATGAGGTATACGTCTCAATTAAAAAAATTGACCCTTATGACTGGTGTAGGGTCGCATATGAGGAACAATGACAAATTTAGTGCCTAAATATTTCTGTTAATGCAGCTTCAATGGGAAACAAAGACTGATATTGTATTTAATGCCGTGACATTTAATGGTGCTGTTTGTAACTATTACACAATGAAAACAACTAAATAAACCCATCATCAGGGACAAAAATGTATTTATAAAAGAAAAATTATTTAAGATCTTGATGCTGATTTATCAATACAGCGTTCCACATGTTGTGCAATAGTTTAATAACAGCTATAGGATGGATTAGTAAAATGAATGCAAATAAATTTAATAATTTAGCTTAAGATGTTTATGTTCAGTCCATTTACATTTATCATTTACACAAGGTTTAGCAAGAAATAAATTTCAGCTCATCTTTATAAAAGCATGACCTGCTTTTATCGTGCAGGTCTAACTCTTAAAGTGGTTATGTGATTTTCTCCTGTCTCTTAAATAAGCAGGCATTGTCATGATTCATTGAAAAGCAAAGCTGTCACTTTAGCTTTAAACGCTCTTGTTCCTCTTTTGTGTGTGTGTGTGTTTATCTGTCACTTCAGCTTTTCATCTATACTTTCGTATTTGTTTACGTAGCTCCTCTTTTGTACTGTAAGGTCGATTTTTCACTCCTCATGTTGTGACAGACGTTTTTTTATGTGTTTCAGACCACTACTTGTGTGCATAATTTCTCTTTCGTACATTGGACTTACACAGGAAGCAATTTTGTATTTAAAAATGTCTAATAGCCCAAAAATAAATGAAATTAAATAAATGAAACCAATGACACAATCACTGTTGACTTTGCTTGCTTATTTTAGTCACATGTTGTTTTTGTCAAAGTCAACACTGAAAATTTTTTTTCATTCAATTTACTCACATTTTTTAAGGCAAGTGGTTGTAATCAATTTATTTAAGCTACATTTAAACAAAAGTTTTTTTATTTGATTTTACTTTACTAATCTTTTTTGTTTCAATTAGGAATGCACCGAATCCAGGATTCGGATTCGGCCGAATACTGGGCTTTTTGACGGGGTTCGGGTTCGGCCGAATCTTAGATTTTTTTTCCACCGAACCGAACCCTAGGCTTTCGCTACGCTGGTCGCTTTTACGTGGCCGTTGATTGCACACATTGTGGAGATAAGAATTTTTTTCGGTGAGTCTTAGGGGCGGTTCACATTTCATGGACGCACCTGGAAAAAACTAGCGGATCACACCGCATCGCTTTCATTATGCATAGGCTTATGGTAATAGTCAAAATTGTTTTTCCCACTTGTCATCCTGGCATAATGTTGCCTATCCTTATCTTTACAGTTAAAATCAAATAAAATGAAAAATACACTGCTGTGGACGTTGTTTACTTCATTAATGTGTTTTACTGTGTTAATGGAATAAGGATGCGAGTAGGATTCGGTTTTCGGAACCCAAAAAATCTGGATTCGGTGCAAGTTTAAATGAAGCTTAAATAAATTTATTGCAACCACTTACCTTAAAAAATGGAGTAAATTGAATGAATCATTTTTTTTCAGTGAAGTTTATTTTGTCTAAAAGTGTAAAAAATGAAGTAAAAAGATATGTGACTCTGGACCACAAAACCAGTTTTAAGTCACATGAGTATATTTGTAGCAATAGCCAACAATAAATTACTTTGGTCAATATTATCAATATTTTTTATGGAAAACATCAGTAGGTTGTTCAGTGATAAAAGATATTTTGTCAATTTTCTTACCGTAAATGTATTAAACATTTATTTATCATTAGTAATATGTGTTGCTAAGGACTACATATTTTGATTCTTTTTTGCACCCAGATATTCACATATTTTTATCACAGCCAAATATTGACCTATACAAACCATACATCAATATAAAGCTTACTTATTCAGCTTTCAGAAGTGATTTTTATATAGTGCATGTAGTTAACCTAGACTGTGAAATTTGTTTCACATATACATACATCTGTACATCTCTCCATTTTTGTGGAAAGAAGCATATCTCAGGCTGTAGTTCGGAAAACAGACAAATGTTTAAGCCTAATGCATTGAGAGACTGAAACGTGACATTGGAAAAAAACAGACACGTTTCAGACAGTATGACGGTATCATTCATGATGACGTTGAAACGAGTCATGGCATTAGCTGGTTAGGAAACCCTTTCATAAACTGTTCTCTCTCTCTCTCTACCCCCTCATCCACACACACAACCCTTCAGATACACATGGTGTACCAGGCAATGTCAACAATTTAGTCTGTAGGTGGCAGTAGAGTTTCGCTTTCTTTATGGCACACAATGGCAGCAGGTGTGAGCAAGTACACTTGTTTTGTCCTCTGATCTTATTAGTATGACATGATCATTTCTATGTAAATGGACAATCAGTTTTGCGGTCACAAAAATTACTCAGAATCTTGGGAAATATTTGTGAAAAAGTAAAAAGCAATGAAGAGTTCTAGTACATTACATTTCTATATCTTGACTTTCATTTTTATTTAAATAGTTTTAAGGGTGGGCGGTCCTGAAAGTTTTATAAAGTGGGTCACAAACTTTACTGACTTTTAAGTGATTTGTACTCAGTAGAGCAGAAAGCTCTGCATCTCCCTTTGTGAAATTGTAGTGAGGCACGTTTAAAGTAGGGTTGTGTTTGATTTTCAGTCTGAGAAACAAAATCAAATATCACTTTCTTAAACTCATCAGCTACATTTCCCGGGGACAGGATGTTTTTTGGGGGGGAAAGATTTGTTTTATAGGGAGTTGAACAGAAATTTAAACAGGCTATGTTCAGATCTTAGCATATTTAACCCTTTAAAGGAAAAAAATCCAGATAATTTACTCACCACCATGTCATCCAAAATGTTGATGTCTTTCTTTGTTCAGTCGAGAAGAAATTATGTTTTTTGAGGGAAACATTCCAGGATTTTTCTCATTTTAATGGACTTTAATGGACCCCAACACTTAACAGTTTTAATGCAGTTTAAAATTGCAGTTTCAAAGGACTCTAAACGATCTCAAACGAAGCATAAAGGTGTTATCTAGCAAAATGATTGTCATTTTTGGCACTAAAAATAAAAATATGCACTTTTAAACCACAACTTCTCTTCTTCCTGCTGTCGTGTGAGGTGCCAGCGCGACCTCACGAAATACGTCATCACGTCAAGAGGTTACAGATGACGTATGTGAAACTACGCCCCAGTGTTTACAAGTGTGAAGAAAGAGGACCGTTCCGTTCCGACCTTGTTGTATGTTAAATTATACTAATTAATATCTTTGTGTCCGTTTATTGTTTAAAATGGTCTGCAAATGTGCGTTCATATCGTCATTATGCAATTACGTGAGGTTGCGCTGGCGCATCACACAACCAGAGGAAGAAGAAAAGTTGTGGTTTAAAAGTGCATATTTTTTCGTTTCACAAGATAAGACCCTTATGCCTCGTTTTGGAACTGCATTAAAACTGTTAAGTGTTGGGGTCCATTAAAGTCCATTAAAATGAGAAAAATCCTGGAATGTGTTCCTCCAAAAAAAAAACATAATTTCTTCTCAACTGAACAAAGAAAGACATCAACATTTTGGATGATATGGTAGTGAGTAAATTATCTGGATTTTTTTTTAAGAAAATGGACTAATACTTTAATTGTCACCCCCCTCCTTTTTTTGAGTGACAGGGGTTAAAAAGGTGATGTGCACCTTTAAATTAATATAACATTCTTTGGTTTAGAAGCAAAATCTTGGTCTCTCTTTAACTACGCAAATGTCACAAGAACAGATCAAAGATGCAGACGGTCTTACCCCTGCTCTTTTCATTCTCCTAAACGAGAAAACCGTCCTGCCCGGTTGCCATAGAAACAAGTAATTGCTGCACCTGGCAAATTGCAGGGCACTTTAAAGCGTTTAATTCAGCGTGTTTTCTCACTCTTCCCGTCCTACAGACGTGACATGTGCACTTTCTGTTCAGATGCAGAAGAGGACAGGAATATCTCACAAAGCCCTGATGTCAGCACACTGCGTAATATAAGTCATAATGATAATGTGCAAATGAAAAGGTCAAGTTTGGTTTAAACCATGTGTGTGTCCTGATGTGCGTCCACAGTTTGAAATGTGTTGATTCAGTGGCTGGATGACTGCAGGACAGGGATAGAGCCATTCCCTGTTTCCAATCACAGAGATTTTTGTCCTCAAGATAGCGACAAGATTGAGGGTTTCTCTTCTCTGAGGCAGACAAGAGAAAAATACTTTGTTTAAACAAGATAAGCATCACACACGCAGTTTTAAATGAATAAGATAAGTCAGCAAGAAATGGATTACTCAAGGGAGGTGATGAATTTCGGATAGTGTGCGGCCCACTGATTATCTAAATTTATAGAGAAGAGAAACAGTCAAGTGTCTCTCCCTCAAGTGTTTAATGGGGGGTAATCGTATTTGCACTTTTGATGTTACGTAAAAACGCTGTCATGGTCAGGGAACAGCTGAAACCTTCATAGCTTTACATTAAATGAGTCTTCTGAACAAACTAACTGTAACTAACCTTATCTTAAACAGCAGTATGTAAAGACAACCATTAGCGCTCAGTCCCGGCTGAATTTATACGCGGGTTTAAACGATCATGTTAAGCGTCGGAGTCTGCACTGGTATCCATCATCATTAGGTTGCCATGGCATTTGCTATGAGGGATGAAAATGGAGCAGTGGATTAGTTTATCAGAACTCTATTAAAAGAACATTACGCCCTAAGAGTTAAAAGAGAGCGCAGGGAAAACAAATGGACCAATAACCGCTGGATGACTCAACACATTTCTATTAGAGTCACACGAGTGCGCGTTCGATAAATGTATAAGAAAACTGTACATTCATAATGCCAGAGTCTTCACAGCTCAAGTCTATACAATAAAAATAAGTAAATAATTGTAAAAAAAGTAATAAATGAGCAGGTATGCTTTTAGACAAAATGCATGTTTATATTTCCAGCTTCAAATATTTGGTGTCCCTAGCTTTGGTTAAGGTTTAGCTCAAAAATCCCTACAGATAATTTATTATAACATGTTAAAATTGCCACTTTGTGGGTGCGAACAAAAATTTGTCGTTTTTGGGTGTGTCCTTTAAAATGAAAATGAGCTGATGAAATGCAAACATTGATCGCCATAATGGTGGTTTGTTGAAATTGAAACTCACTTGTGCTGTCAATTACTTTTTCTCCTTCTGCACTAAATGGCAGTGCCGTGGTTGGATAGTGAAGGTTAAGAGGCGGTGTTTTTGTAATAAGACTCGCTACCTACGTCTCAAAACAGGCGAAATCTGAATGACCTAATTTTTCATATACTGGATTACTGGGTTGATTTTTTTTCATGTTTTCTAGGTCCGGGGTTCCACACCTTAGTAAACTTCAAATTCAAGGACCTTTTAAGTACTTTCCAAGTCAATTTGGGGACATATTTCAAGTGAGAGCAAGGTTACATCGTGTTACCTTTTAAGATACATTGTTACAGTTCCCTTTCGAGGGAACTCGCGCTGCGTCACTCTGGTGACACTTTGGGGACGCCTCCAGGGGTAAGTGCGTCTGAATGTGTATATCAAATTCAACCAATGGTGAGGCTTAACGACAAAGACAGGGTAGGGTGACCATACGTGCCATTCTTCCCGGACGCATCCCGTCCAGGATTTCGGTGCATCTTCCGGAAGTCGTATTTGTTGACCGCATACGCCATTCAGTTAAAAACATAAGATATACAATCGTAGTTTCATTCTTACCTTAAAATGTAACGGTTGCTTTTCTGTAATAATAATAATAATCCTCTATGACGTATGCAGTCGACAAATACGACTTCCGGAAGACGAACACAAAATCCTGGACGGGATGCGTCCGGGAAGAATGACACGTATGGTCACCCTAAGACAGGGTGAAGCGGGAGCCAGGAAGTAAACACTCAGTTTTTAACGACATTACATTTTTATAATCTAAAGAACTTTTTTTCACCACACAAACATTTTGTGAAACAGAAAGGCATGTAGAGGAGGTAATGATGTATCCTCTCTCTATCAGGATGATATATGATATACTTTTATATATGATGTCTCTGTTACAATGCTAGATATATAAGGGCAGCTTTTGTCTTTCACATGATATCTGTATTGGATGAAAAAATATGATGTACCAAAGTGATGATATATACAACTGTGTGTGTGTCTGTGTGTGTGTGTGTGTGTGTGTCTGTGTGTGTGTGTGTCTGTGTGTGTGTGTGTGTGTGTGTGTGTGTGTGTGTGTGTGTACGTGCGTGCATGCGTGTGTGTGTGTGCGCGCGTGTGTGTGTTTGTATTTTGACATTAAATCATTTCTGTCCATATAGGATGGATTTGAAGGATATGATCTCCACATGGAAAAAAACTAAAAGATGACAAATATTTTTCCTTCCGCTCAGCCTGAGGAATGATTGAATTGTCAAATCACACCTGGGGCTTATAGAGAAGTGCAGAAAAATCTTCATGTGGATATAGATTTTGTGATTTTTGTATTCCGGTGAAGCGTTGGAGAAGAAGACAGATTTTATACAGGATGATATGGGTCATTGCTAATGAGTTTCTATGCAGATAAGCGCGGTGCACAGCTTTAAGTCCGAAGTATGATCCTTTTTTTACGTGTTTCGTCATCAGAAGAGTGCGCTCATACTGTACACACACCACCGTATTTTTAAAATTTTGCGTACATTGTATGCGTAGGTCACACATGCACCTACAGGAGAATGTAATACGTAGCACAGGAGATGCATTGCATTTTGTCGCAATGCGCATGCGTCAAACGTTTATGTACATGTACCGTACGAGTCAAGTAAACTATACATTTCGAGGCTGTGCGTTTCACCTGTACGCGTGTTCACATACACGTAAAAAACAGACTATACTCCGGCCTTTATAGGCCAATTGCTTGGTGGTGGTTTATCAGGACATATCTGGAGCCCAGGCCTCCATGATATCCTGGTCTCCAGATTAGGGAAGCATAACGATTAATCGCGATTAATCGTTAGCAGAATAAAAGTTTTTGTTTACATCATATATGTGTTTGAACTGTGTATAATAACTTTGTATAAATAAATGTACACACATGCATGTATATGTTTTAGAAATGTTTACATGTGTATATACATTTGTATATTTATGTATAATTTATATTATATATAAATATAAATACTTAATATATAATTTTTTTTCCTTAAAATTATACATGAATGTGTTCATATTTATATATATACATATTTATTATACACAGTTTACACACATATGTGATGTAAACAAAAACTTTTATTCTGCTAACGATTAATCGCGATTAATTGTTTAGCATCCCTACTCCAGATATGTCCTTCCTTTTATGTAAGATTGTTTTATCACTAGATATAATTGCTTCTCACACCTTTCCACAATAAACAGCACTTTATTCTGAGATATCATGAAGTATCATTCACGACTGTCGCACATACGGTGCTGCTGGATGAGTAACTCACAAACATTTAATACATACAGTGTAAGCTTTGATCAAATCTTTGACCCTAAGTATGAGCAATAGTGATGGTTACTCGTACACTCTGCTGGGTTGATGCAACCCATGGTTGGGTAAAATATGGACAAAGCCAACTGCTGGGTTGAAATTAACCTATGCTGGGTTGTTAAAAATTGACTTTGTTACCTTAACTGCTGGTTTGTCTACATTTGGTCCAACCTTGGGTTGAAACAATGCAGCATAGAGTATAGCTTATATGATTAATGTGAAAGATTTAGGCTTTTTGCTTGTCTAGTTGTGGTTTATTAGAGTCAAGCGCTCAAGCAAAACGAAGTCGAAATTTCCTGTTCTTGAGAAGCATTTGTTGCTCTCTCTCTTTCACACACACTCATTCGATAGCATTAAAGCCCATTAACTGGTTGTCCTGGGGGAGATGCTGGTTTAATTATAACAACAATGGAAAGTGTGCGTGTGTGTGTGTGTGTGTTCACAGCATAACACCATGCTTTTTGTGGTTTTGATCACAAATTTCACAATCTGTTAAACACTTTTAAAGCATTAAAGCACTCCTAGAGTAGAGTCTATGTAATATCTATAAAAAAATCTTGTAATTTTATATGCCTTAACTAAATTTGGCTGCTTATAAGGAGTTATTTACTGCAATAATCCAACTGTTATACAAAATTATTCATATTTGGTAAGTAAAATAATGTCATAATCAGGTGGTGATTTGATCTGAGCCTTCGGTAACAAACTCACTGAACGTTCTTTGTTATAATGGCATGAATATATATATATATAGAGAGAGAGAGAGAGAGAGAGAGAGAGAAGAAAATCTGCCCTCTTTACATTAGGACTCAAATTGGGTTTTGTGATGAATCAATATTGATTTATCTATGGGTCACGGCTTGAGTGTTTTAAAATGACTGGCACGTCACAGGATAGCTTTTCTTGTCAGAGGCATAATGGAACTTAATATATTACAGTTTGCCATCACATACTGTAAAATTTGATTTATCACCCAGCCATGCAGTACCTTATTTATCAATTTAATTGTTAATTATTATATTTGTTTATTGTAAAAAAAACTTCAGCAATTTTTAGATTGATATACTATAATAAATACATATTATATATTACAATATAATCTAATTACTTGTAATTTTTATTGAAATAATAAGACTTAGCAATAGTGTATTAGAATAGACGGAATCAGCAACCACTTAAACATATGTCTTTCGTGAAACACATGTCACTTCCGGTAAACTCTGCAAAGAATCAATAACAACAAAGTCCTTTAAGAGTCATTTTTATTTCTGATAACAAGCAAATTAAACACGTGTAGATTACCTTAGTTCAAATCATAGCTAAAGCATATCAAAACTACACTGAGCTAACGTTACTGTGTAAAATGTGTACTATATATATATAATGTATGCAATCTTAACCACAAATCAGCTGCCAAACCTCCCATCAAATAGCGGTAATCCATGATCGCCGTCTTCACTCCTCTTAAAAAAACCAAAACATTTGTTATTTTCGATAAATATTTGTTCAAGAGTTCAATTTAACAACTAGTCAGACCATTAAACAAACAGCGACCGGAAGTTAAATTCCGCTCAGACGCGTAATTGCGTAACCGCACGGCGTCGAAACCGTCTTTATATTTTACAATACAATACTGTATAATAAATACAGCCTAGCAAACCTAAAAGATGCATGTAGAAATACAGTAAAGTATATACAGTACTGTTAGTATACTGTACATTGCAGTACAATACACTTATTGTAAATCAAAATACAGTAACTTGCTGGCAGCCATGTTGCCGGTAACTTACTGTAAAATCATTAACTGCACAGTTTCATAATAAACAACCTACTAATGTAGCTTTCTTTCAGATGCATACATTAAATATAATTCTTGAGTACAATGTCCACAATGCCTGAACTGTAGACTATTTTGCAATTTTAGCAGCTGAATTTTTTTTTAATCCAAGTCAAAACGTCCATGGCAATCTAGAGAAGAAATACAGTATCTGTATTGGTTGCCCTGTTTTTTAAAAAAGTAAATAATAGTTTAAACTTCCCCATTCACTGTTGTCCATGTCCATCAATCCACTACCAAATAGATGTGGTAGATGTAATAGTTGTTTAGTTATTGAGTCTTTAATCACCTGTTGATCAATGTGTTAAATGTAACTGCTCTGAGCTCTCTAACCTTTCCTTTCATAATCAATTCTATAGCTTCAGTTTCTTTCCGGTTATAGTTTAGGATTAAGCTCTTAAACCTTTGAACTGCGTTTTGAGTAAGTCAGCAGTACCATGCTTTCAGATGTCTACACGTGACATTCGGAGAGCACATTAAACTGTCCGTGAGTTAGCATGTTGCGAGATATGCACTGGTTTGAGTCATTCCCTGAATTCCCTAAGGAATTTTGCCAGCTATTAAGTGTATACTTGGATAAAAAGGGCCTTAACCTTGGCTGCTTAAAACTTAAAAGTCACAAAACACAAAGTTCTGTTATGAATTGAATGCACAAACCCAAAACACCACCATCGCTTGCGCTTTGCTTTGAAAGGGCCCCGAGCCAAATGCCGACACGTTCTGATTCAGAGCACAAGAGCTGCATATTGGATGGGAGTAAAATAGTTTTGTTTCCATGGCAACAAAATTGCAGGAGCGTCATAGCGAGGGTTGTTTCGATGTGGGGTTGGAGAGGGACAGATAGTGATTGCTGTAATCATGCTGGGAAAATAATAAGCTAATGAGAAGTGACTGAATAGCATTTCTCTCTTCCCCTGGGCTGTATATCTTTAACCTTCTCTCTCTTTCACAGCTGGCATCTTTAGGGTTCTCTCTCACACGCTGATTAAAGCCGCTCTGTGCCAAAATGTGCGTGTCCGCGTCTGCATGTGACAAACTCCCACTGTGGTGACTCAGATGCTACATTCAGAATGGAATACTGATGTACTATTGTACATTAATACACAGTATATACAGTGTGCTGCATGCCATTTAAAGTAGGGATGCATAACGATTAATCACGGTTAATCTATAGAAGAATAAAATTTTTTTTTTACATAATATATGTGTGTGTGTGAACTGTGTATAATAATTATGTGTATATAAATATGCACACATGCATGTATAATTGTAAGAAAATATATATATATATATATATATATATATATATATATATATATATATTTATATATTAAGCATTTATCCATACACAGTTAATTATACACACAAATGATGCAGACAAAAACTGTTATTCTGCTATAGATTAATCGCGATAGTATGCAATGATTAACGTTTGAAACGGTATATGCTATGATTTTTTTTACCTCATAATTCACAACCACTCGAGTCTGGTTATCATTGTGGGAATAAAAATATGAATTTGTGTAAATAAATGTACATATATGCCATACAATAATGCTTTAAGTTTGTAAAATCAATTTAAACTTTATTCAAATATGTGACCACATGTAAAAACCCTGCTTAAGTCATTCATTTTTTTTTTTTTACAAATGATCAATTATAAAAAATTATATAATTAAAAAATAAATTTAATTAATCTTCCACATGTCAAACACACAAGTACTAGCATCCATGCGCCGGTATCTTTGCTAAAACTGATTATATGCATAACATTTTATGCATTAAAATCATATATTCGTATATTTTTGATACATTGCGCAGGCCAAAATGATGTTATAATCCATGCCTGATGTTACTTCTGGTTCATTTATCACATTGTAAAAATAGAAAAGTCAGGTTAAGTGCATAGCATTGTGGCATATAGTATTGCATGCGCTGTGTTTCTGGTTGAATACTTCAGTTTTGGTCACTTTTGGGTAGCATCGTGTGTTACTGCTCCTCCTCCTCTGGCGAAATCTCCTTAATGCTCCTGTTTGCATAATAAGTAAAGTGTTGATTGTCAAAATGGCTTTGAATTGCTCGGGGCAAGCTTTAATTTAAGACCGCACAGGGAAAATCGAACCCCCGCTGAACAAACTAAATGTCGTGATGCTTTATTCTGACAGCACGTATTGTTATTCTATTGTAAATATTTCTCTTTTTATATATTTATGTGTATATATATCATATATATATATATATATATATATATTTCCAAATATATATCAATTTTTGATGTATCATTTAATATAATTGAATTTCTAACCTAAATTGTTTGAATGGTGTTTTGAGAAAGCCTTGGTTGAATGTTTACAATAGTTTCAAAGACCTTGAAGTTTGTGTAGGTCATAAGATGCATTAAAGATAAGTACTAGAACATTAAAAAGCTGAATGACAGATTGATTTAAACCACTTGATGTTTAAAGTTTCATTCCTTTCTTCCAAAGGACTGTTCCCTACATTGCTTAAAAGATGTTAAAATCTTGATGGTTAGTAAAGATGTAGCACACTGAGGACTGAATGAAGGACTGGGCTACGTTTGTGCAAGTAGTTAGAAAGGTCTGGAAGAACAAGATTTTCGTCAGGAAGTATATCTGAAAGACAGTAAACTGAATTGTCTAGTATGAACCATAATGGGCAATTTCTTGAATTTAAAATGTATACATCATCTAAAAACTTGGTGTATGGTTTGTTAAGAGAGGTCAATATTTGGAAATCTGGAATTTAAGGGTGCAAAGAATCTTGAGAAAAAAGTTGTCCAGATGAAGTAGCAACACATTAGGGATGCTTAACGATTAATCACGATTAATCGTTAGCAGAATAAAAGTTTTTGTTTACATCATATATGTGTGTGAACTGTGTATAATAACTTTGTATAAATGTGTGTGAACTGTGTATAATAACTTTGTATAAATAAATGTACACACATGCATGTATATGTTTTAGAAATGTTTACATGTGTATATACATTTGTATATTTATGTATAATTGATATTATATATAAATACTTAATATATACATTTTTTTTCTTAAAATTATACATGAATGTGTTCATATTTATATATATATACATATTTATTATACACAGTTTACACACATATGTGATGTAAACAAAAACTTTTATTCTGCTAACGATTAATCGCGATTAATTGTTTAGCATCCCTACAACACATAATACTAAATATATTTTTGTTATATTTACAGTAGGAAATTTACAAAATATCTTCATGGAACATGATCCTAATATAATGATTTTTGGCATAAAAGAAAAAACAATAACAATTTTGACCCATAGCTATTGCTACAAATATACCCGTGCGACTGGTTTTGTGGTCCAGGGTCACAAATATAATTATTTTGATGATTAAATAGACCAAATATATGAAGAATAAGTCAATTAATTAAAAGATGTAACACTTTTTAATAAGGTTGTATTCGTTAACAATAAGTTAGTTAACATGAACTAACAATAAAAAAAACTTCTACAGCTTTTTTAATTAGTTCATGTCGGCATTTATACATTTAAAATCAAGCGTTGTAGCTGTTACCATGAACTAACATGAATAACTGTATTGGCATTAACTACAAAAATTAAAGGTCATGTTCCTCCTGATCCCATTTTTTAAACCCTAGTTATTGTGTAATGTTGCTATAATAGCATAAGTAATACCTGTAAAATGATAAAGCTCAAAGTTCACTGCCAGGTGATATATTTTCTTTAACAAAATTCCCCTTTCAAAGCCTACAGCGAACGGCCGGTTTGGATTACAGCCCTCAACTTCCTGCTTTAATGACATTAGTAAAACGGTTTTTTGACTAAACCCCGCCCACAGGAATACGGCAGTGGTCAGCTAAGCTAACGGCAAGCTAAGCTGCTATCGAATCACAACACACTTAAACAAACTACACAATCAGAACTCGTTACGTATTTCTGCAGGAGGGACTTCATAGAACAAGGAAGACATCAACCTGTTTTTAGGACAGTGAAAACAGCGATATACAGATAAGGAAATTATGTGAAAAATGCCGCGGTTTTTTACACGTGAAACGTGAACACATGTTATATTGTGCACTGTAAACATAATCAAAGCTTTAACAACACACAAAGAACGGGAGCTTTAAGTTTTCTCTGGAGAGACCATCTGGCCATTATTTTTCAGTTTTGTCCAATCAGATAAGGTTTGAGAACTTAAAATGTCCTGGAAGTGCACATTTGGTAAGCGAGGTGTCATTTTGCACACCTTCGCTTTTGACTAGATGAAGGCAAAATTAAGCCAGCCATTGCCTATCCAGCAAAGTTTTGATTGATGGGGGTTGTAACCAATCATGAAACGATTACAAAGATTCAACTTACGTCAGTTAAATGTACTTCTGCGCAAATCCGCGCTTACACATGCAGAGACAGTATGCGCATCCGAATGTTTGGTTTTAGTAGCATTAATTTCAGTCACAAATAATCTTAAGTTTTCTCCGGAGAGACCATCTGACCATTTTTCCGGGTTAAAATTTGCACAATAACACTATGATGACTTTCCCAATCCCGCGTAATTAGGTCTATAAAACTTCATCATCATTTGGTACTCCTCTCTGCACATAATCAAAATTAGAGGTTAACTCAAGGTTAATAAGTAGGCGTCTCACTCTCGGTGTGCACACACTGTTTGTCCTTTATGCGTCTCTCTCTCTCTCTCTCTCTCTCTCTCTCTCTCTCTCTCTCTCTCTAACCAGAACCTTTTGCCTTATGGCTAGATGGTGCGTCACACACATGTGCATTCATACTGTAACATTGCCATAAAGAACTTCAACATGTGACTCAAGGGAGGGAAATGTCTTGCGTTAACCGATATCCATTTATATGATAATAGACAGCCCGCGGAAAGGCAATTAAAGCGACAGCCTGGTTGTTTTGTCTCACGGAGAATAATGGAAAATAGTGGATGGCTCTGTTTAACAACTCTGTGGTCAGAGATAAGACGCACATAAACACACACTCATTAGAGTTCACTGCTCTAATTAGATTGGCTTAGGTTCTCTTTGAAGAGTTTGTCGTCGTGTGACGTATGGGATCTTCTACGAGCATCTCCAGTTTGAGTTATGTAAAGGTTATTTAGGGATTTAGCTGTGATTGACAGCTCTCTTTTAGGGCTTTGTGCATTTTGAAAGTGTCTGTAATTCACCACAAGGTGGCGTGTTGCTCACACACTTAACATCCATTATAATGTATATACTGTACATATAACAGAAGGGATGGGAGGGTTGTAGCAGAGATGCATGCTTGGCAACCAAAACACAAGCAGCCTGGCCATTTAACACCATAATTGTGAAAATGTGATATTAAAATCCACTAGTTATGTTAAAATATAACTGCATATGATTGGGAAATGAACTGCAAGACTGACCCTTCTGATCCCTGCTGTAGGTTCTCTGATATGTTTATGGCAAATGAATGTTATAATAGAGTTTTGAACGTGATAGACTCAAGAGGTATGAAGTGTTTGGCAAGCGCTCAGGAAAACCACCATCGTGCATTTATATAACAGATGGCGCCTGATGGTAATTTTCACGTGCAATTAACTCCATTCATGAAGTGTCCACATTATAAGACTGTTTGTGTGTAGGAGTTTATTGCGTAGCCCGGATTTGGAAAACAAGAAGTCATTAAACTTAGATTACGTAAGTTGGTCTTGGATATTTACACGTCTCATGGTCATCGAGTTATTTCAGATGGGTGTGATATTTCATTGTTTCATTGAAAATAAAATTTTAAAAAGTAAAGCGTGTCAGATCCTTGCGTGTGCATAAACTAAAACCGGATCACAGAGGTAGAAAATGTGTTTGTGTATAGTTTGTGGCAGAAAGGGACAATGTCTCCTAAACCCAGTATGCCGCCTTCGTAGGGTGCTACTGACAAATAGGCTGTTAGAAATTGCAAACAGCTATTTGATATATGCTGCCCCTTTGACATAAAGGCAACGACGATGTATCTTTTCCAGACGAGACAATCCCAGAAGGCATCAGATCAGTCTAGAATAAGATACAAAACAAGATAAATGTTGTTAATGATTTTTTTAGCAAGCAGGTGCCTGTGTAGTATGCAGGCAGCTCACTAGTTTTTGGAACAGAGCCAGTCTGTGTGCATCTGTGTCTGGGAGCGAGTGCAGCCGACTGTGAAATGATTCTGTTAGTGTCATTTCTATCACACACACACTTCCAGGATCCACGCGGCAGCCGCATGCTGCGTCTGAGGAGGCTTGATGGCTCCCCGCGGCCTCACACATTGTAACACGGTTGTTTGTGTATTCTGCCACTTTTTGGAAGGCGATAAAAAACCTTGCCACGGGGTACAACAAGGAGATTTCAGACCGAAGTGCCTTTTTTTTAATAAGGCATGATAGATACCGGCTTGTAAACAAATTTAGGGAAGGTGATTATTAGTGGGATTGCTCTTTGCTCATATTTAGGAAAGTAAATTTCGGTCAGTTTTGAATTCTGTAGTGACTTAACATTTTTGCATTGTTTCAGCCCATAGTTGGGTAAAATATCAACAAACCTGTTAAATTAACCTTAAAAATATTTATATTTGTGACCCTGGACCACAAGATCTGTCTTAGCATGGGCATATTTGTAGCAATAGCCAAAAATATAGATTTTTCTTTTATGCACAAAATCAAAAAAAATTCTGCAAATAATTTTACAGTGTTAAAGAAACTCATAATTCTTTTGATTATTTTTGTGTAGCATTTAACTTTCAGGATTGTTTTTAAAGCTGCGATGGGTCACAGATGGTTTAACAGCAGAATAAAGGTTAATTACTCTTTACAAAAGTGATTATTATTAATTGTGTATGGGGGGCATGAACATTATATTATTATTATAACAGATTATACTTGCACAACCTACACATACTGTAGCATACATTCATGCTTATATACGTAGCAGAGGTTAAAGCTGTTATACTGAGTTACTGAGTAAGAGGAAATAAAAAGGGAGGTTGTTTGCCCTTTTGTTCTTTCTTTCTAATGAGGGCTCAGGTTTATATCGGGTGCCAACAGAGACTGATTCACATCCAAACCAGCAGCTTCTCTCTGTCAGCACCGATATCATTAATCACTGCTTTTCACCTCTTCTTCTGCCTTTTGATTTGTGTATGTGGTTGTAAATGTTTAGGGCTTCCTGTATCACTGTCTGACGTTTACTGATGTTACACCCTGAAAATTTAGGGGAATTACATTTCTGTCAACACCAGAAGAGCGATGGGTTCTGCTCTTCTGCATATGTGTCTGAAGAATCAGTGGTATGAATAAGAGGCCAAAGGTTATGTTAAAAAGTCTTATCATTTTCATTTTCGCAGCATGTTTCAGCTGATGTAAAATTTAGTGGTCAGATTTTCCAGCAATTTCGCCACGGGGGAAAATAGCCATGGAAAGAAAATTATGAGTAGTTTTAGTGTAATAAAAGCTTGTCGCTCTCAAGGTAAACATTGCAATTTAATCTTATTTTGTAAGATACAAATTAATCTTCCTATCACTTTTAAATGTATATTGAGAGAATTTTAAAGGTGCCATAGAATAATAAAACTGTATTAACCTAGTCATAGATGAATAATAACAGCTCTGTACATGGTAATGACATACCGTGAACCTCAAACACATTTGTTTCCTCCTTTTTATGGAAACCTTGTGCCCGCAAAAGACTTCTGGAAAACAGGCCAATCTCAACATAACATCAACTGTGATGCCACAGTCAAAATGTACGCCCTCAACATTAAATTACACATTAATTAAATAAAAATTAATTACAAATGTTTACTAATGTGAGCTACTGACATGAGCCTCGGAGCAGTGCAGAGCCAATCAGAGCAGAGCTCAACATTATTATTCATGACCCTTCCAAATAGGGAAAAATCGACTATTTCATTTAAAGGACAAATCCTAGGGTTGTAAATGGACATGTAAAAACATTTCTGTATAATTTTTGCACTTAATAAAGTTACATACCATCTATGTAAATATCAAAGAACAATTTAACCTATTATTTCAATGCATTCTTTGGCACCTTTAAGGTTTTGCAAATTTTGTCATAAAAGCACTGTTTGGATGTGCAACCATACTAAACTAATTGTTTAACCTATTTAACATTTTCTGTGGTTAGATTCACTTCAGCATTGCCAGCTATCTTGAGATGGTCCTCACTGCGGAACACAACATCCAGGGGGCGGGGTTGGATCTAGATCCAACTCCTCCCACTTTATATACTTTGTTCCGCCAAATGAACCAGTATATTTGCGTTGTTGCAGCCCGCAATTAGCTGCAACCTGTGGTCACACACGTTTGCTCTTATCAATTTAAGTGTACGTTTGATTAATAATATAGTTGAGAAAGATTCATAATTTAGAAAGTATCACAGTTAGGTGTAAGGGGAGGTAAGGATACGTATCCGACAGTTTGATCACTGAAGGGATTTATTTGTACATTATCCCACTTATTACACAGCTATTCCTATACGAGTAAATATATAAACTTATTTATTTGAAATCTTTTATTAGCAAATAAAAAAAAAAAAAAGTAAACCTGTTTCCTAATGGCTGTAAGCAAACACGTTAAAACAAGTTCAAAGTCCATACAAGATAAACATTCAATTTATTAATTTCTAAATAACATGCCATAGCCTATATATCTTAATAATTATGCATATTAATACTGTATCCATTAATAGGTCTTAAACTGCATGTGGTAAGATTACTCGTAGTAGGCTTACCCGAAATGTTTTACTCCAAAACATTATAGCAAAAAACTGACATTTCACCCTAAAGGCACTAATTTTATTGTAGTCATAAGTGAAGTTAGTTATTATGTCAAAATAATAACTTAATTTAGTTACGACTAAATGCGGAAATGGTAACGCAGCAACACGTGTATGACGTGTCTTGTGGTAAAACTGGCGACCAATGGGATCTCTGGATCGGGATCCAGCTCCGCCCCTGGATCTAAATCCAACCCCGCCCCCTGGATGTCGTGTTCTGCAGTGAGGCGCTACTGGCTATCTTCAGTGGAAAGTAGCTAAAGAAGTCGTTTTGAAGAGTCACTAATGTCGCTAGATGACTTCGATGTTTTGTATATCGTGCTTGCAGGGCTGTACTGGTGACACCTTTTTGTTTGTACAGTTAAAATATGGATACTTTTCTAACAAAATCGCATCAATTACCCTCAGAAGGCCTTTATTTACTCCCCTTGAGGCGTGTGGATTACTTTTGTGAAGGATGGATGCACAGTTTTGGGCTTGAAAATCGTGGACCCCGTTTTCAACCATTACAAAGCTTTGAAGAGCTAGGACATTTTCTAAAATAACTCAAATTGGGCATATGTATCTCAGACCCCATTGAGTAAGTCATGGGGTAATTTTCATTTTTGGCCGAACTATCCCTTTAACACCCCACATAAAAACATCTGAGCTAGTTCATTTCTGATTCTACTGTGTTGATCGCGTTCAAATCTTTTTTTGAAACTTGCCAATTTTTTATTATGTATTGCGAGGAAGAATAAAAGCACCCCAGAATTTTTATGACGTGATGTTTGCGCTCCCTGTATCTAGGTTCTGTGTGTGTGTGTTATAACAACTACAACATCTTAAAAGACACAGTTGCTATTTCATTATTTATAATGAAAACATCAGACAGGTGAAGTGTAAGCACGCCTGCGTATCTTCTGTGATTGACTCATTTATTTGCGTTAGTCACTCATTTGTCTGCAACCTGCGCCTGTCTGCGTGCCCTTGATGAATTAAACAACCGGGCCATGTCCTGTCCATAATGTCTGTGTTGTTATCAATATGCCATGCGCCTCTCTACGAGCGCTTGTCTTTGTGGTGCTCATCACTGTTTTCAGATTGCCTGTAAACCACTGTCTGTCTGTCTCACACTGTGGTAAATGGCATCTCAATGCCAATAAAACACAGTAATAAAGTCACTTATATCAAGATTTAAATCACATGCAACACCCAGAGAAAACCAAATCGATGAAAACTCATTATTTTGAGGAAATTTGTATCTCAGAAACCTTTTGAATTTTTAGATTCATCTGACGTAGGTGGGATTGTGTACACTGCATGGGGGCAGACATACGTAGACTTCAGATTGAGCACTTTAGCTGTTGCAGCAATACGTGTCCAAAAAAAACCCACATAGTATCTGCTGTGAATTTCTTAGGATATTTTCACATAATGCACATCATAATGTGTCTTTTAGTTGTATCCATGGTGACATCATCATTCTGTTCAACCATACAGACAGACTTTTTTAAGCTATGTTTACATGACAGCGAAGTAGTGAAAAACTGAAAAAAAAATTATTTCGTTTATGAAAAACTTTTTAAAAAGATCCACATTTACACGAAACTGCGAAGACGACTAAATCCGCTGTATTACTTATGCCAGGCCAGTAGATGGCAATATTACCTTGTAAAGAAACACTACGCACATATACATGCGTCTACATTGCGATAAATACAAACAAGATGGCGAAAGCATGGTTTGTTTGGACAGAGAGTGTGGTATGTTTATTATTATTACATAAAGGTGCGTTCAGACCATAGACTGTAAAAAAGATGGATGCAAAAAATGAACAATTTAACACCACAAAATCTAGACCAAAAATATCAAATTTAAGGGATTTTGTGCATAACACAAGACAAAAATACTAAGAAATTTTATCTTGAAAAGAATGTTTTGCAGTGCATTGGCAGATTTTTTTATTATTTTTTGCTTGTTTTATTTACACAAAATTACCTAAATTTTATATTTTTGGTCTAAAAACTAGACTTATTTTCTTGCGTCGTTTTGCTTATCAAGAAAAAGCATCTTAATTTAAGAATTTTTTGATATTTTTACTGAAAACAAGACAAAAATACTAAGACATTTTTTTCTTGAAAATCATTTTTTTGCAGTGTGTAGACCACCATTGTTGTTTGGTTAGATTTGCACATACGGACTGAATTAGCACATGTGCATGATGTTATCGTTATCACAGATAAACATTTACGAACTTTACACAGAGATGGCATTGTGAGTTGTGATCCTGGTTTGAAACCACCAGTCTTCAACCATTTCAGGACCCCAAAACTCTGTTGTTGTGTAAACAAACAGCCAAACCGCATAAAAACTTTAGAGTTTATGGTTGAAATTATTGTTTTGTAAACAACCCCTAAGAGTGTTGGTGTCAGTGCATTTTCCGATGGGAAAACACTGTGCCAAGATACATTGTGTTTTCATGTTGCTTCCACAGTGAGGATACAATATAAAAAGCCTCAGATGATGAAGTTCATTGACATTTCTCTATTTCAGAAGTTAATGAACCATAGAGAACAAGATAAAAATGTGGATTAAAAATTGGATTATTGATCCCACAGGTTCATCATCACCACAGAGAGTACATTCAGTCTCCTTCAAATATGACTTTATATCCAGAATGTATTCAGTGCATTTTTGCAGGTAAAAGCATTGACGATATTACAATACAATACTGTAGGGAAAAATATCTAAAATAAACACATTGGATGCCTAAAATGTTTAGCAGGCCACACCAGCGGGCCGTGAGACGCAGAAGAAATGTTGTGATTGGCTGGAGGGCAGAAAATAAGCAGCTCTCCCGAGAGACAGGGGATGAATGGAGAATCTTATTCCCTGGGAACCAGCTGAGATCTCATCAACCACAACCTCTGAGTCTCCCGGGAGAGTCAGGGTTAATGGATGATGAAGAGTCATCTCATGCTGAATTAGACAGAGAGAGAGAGAGAGAGAGAGGGCGCAAGAGAAAACTGAGAAACTCTGAAACATATAATAGTGATAGTAGATTATTCTGATCCTGGATTAGTCTAAAATTGTATTCAATAAAAATCATGATGAAAAAACACATGCCAAATAATGCAGAATAATTTTCAAATATTACTATTCAAACATTAAAATAAATATCAATATCTGACATCATATGGTTCCAGTGGCTGATGTTTCTTTAATTTATTTACTTAGATATTTATTATAATTATTAAACATGATAATATTATTTATTGTATTATTTAAATTAAACGAACAAACTTTAAACAGCTAATAGCCTATATTCTAAGTAAGGAAAAATTGATGACGGGCCATTGAATTATAAGAAAATAATGCACACCCAAGGTTACACCGTGGGTGTGCATTATTTTCAAATAATTCAAAGGACCGGAGTCAATTATTCCTCTTATACCACGGTTACCACAAACATTGCTCTGGTGCCTATTTTTAAGACATTTGACAAGTTAGGTGTGCGGTTATCAGAAATTAATGCATACCCACGGAACATTTCTTAGCCAATCAGAATACAGCATTCAACAGACCCGTGGTATAAAGAAATTTGTATAATACTGCATCTTTTCATTCACTGTATTTTTATGCTTATATTAAAGCAATAGTTGCATCCATAAACTGAGCCATTTACAGTACTATATACAGTTTAGCGTGCTTTTATGTCTTGTTGGTCAAATTTGCAAAGCATTATTCTGGTGACCAGATGGGCTTAATATCAGGAAACTGAAGATCTGTAGAAACCAACTTAAAACCACATGAAAGGAGACAGACTTTGTCATATTTAAGAAATCTTCTAGCATCACAGAGCCATGTCGACCAGATCTAATACACAAGTCTTGTCATCAGACGCCTACAGATTTGTGCACAGGTAATCCGCTGCTAACAAATACCAAAACCTTCACTTTCCTCTGAATGTTCCTTACCTGTCTGTGAGATGTTTAGCAGTACAGTACTGAAACTGTATACATATCTCTTTTTGACGGCATGTGGAGGTGATGCTCAATGAGCCTTTTCTCAGCTTTGGAATGTTGTGGCTTTATGTTGAAGAAAATCTTTAAGGAAATGTTTTCTCTCTCTGAAGATAAAGTTCAATGTAAAATAGGTCAAACTCAAACCCTGGAGTGACTTGTAAGTGCTCTGATTTTATTAACAGGCATCTTCCCCCAGGCTTTCATGACCCTAATAACATACTTTTGGCACGCTTGGTGAATCCCAACATTGGTACCAGTTTTTCATGGGGAGACATTGAGGTTTTTAAACGGGTTTGTGAAATATGCAGGTCTCCAGTAAGGTAAAGCTTCCATCCAACACAATAGTGGTAGCATAACTGTGCTATACGGTGTTTAAACACTTTCATCCACAGAAGAATCATCATTGCAACTCGTGAATACCAAGGTCATGGATTCAAACACATGATGAAAATTTTTCTTTTTAATGCACTGTTTTGCTTGGATAAAGATTTTGGATAAAGAAAACTACAGCATTACCGGGGAAACTTTTAAAGAGAACCAAGCTGGAGGGCCATCACGTAGGCCTGTTTTGAATACGATGTTTCTCTCGTTCGAGACACTTCAAGAGTCCATGGCCTCCCAAAGACTCTTTACCGTGTCCTTCAGTTTTACCGACATGAATCAATCGCTACGTTTTCATTTTGATCTTGATACAATTGTTCAAAAAGAAATAAATCTGTGGCAGATCATTGAATTCACATTTTCACAAAGTAAAAAAACAACAACAACTGAAAGTAAGTAAAGCAAACTTGAAGTAACTAGACGGAACATTTCAAAAGCATTAAATCAATTCCAAACATTTCTGTATAACACCAAAGACATAAACAAGAGTTGTTTAGCTTTTCAATGACATTTATTTACTGCTTTGATCACTAATGTACATTCACTTAATACAGAATTCATTAAGCTGCACCTCCTTCATCTCTTCTCATCTCACTCTCACAATAAGCAAATACTCAAGGGATTTCAGTTCTTCTGTTAATCTTTGATGATTGGGCAGCGGTAATCTTCAAAGCAAAAAAGCTTCATTCTGACTGGTTGGACTTCTGATCAAACTCAATGAAATTTTGCGTTCACTTCGCGCCAAGGCTTTTCTACGAGTTGGTGCGCACCAAATTGTTTTGGGAACTCAAAGTACTACAAATCATTAAATATTCATTGGACTCGTGTCTGGGGTTGCCGTCATGCCCACTGCAAGCATTCCTTCAGGTGCGTAATGCGCAATAATCTCCTGGATGTCTGTATATTAAAATAGTGAGCTCTTGGCTTTTACGCATGGTGATTTCTGAATAAGCTTCATAACGTGCCTTGACATTCCTTCTGTGCATTGATAACAGTATCGGACTACAAACTCCACGCCAGAATTGGTCGAGGGCTCTCTCGCGCTGCTGGAGAACACCTGTAATCACATGGGCCACACCTGTGTGTCCAAACCTCGGCATCACCTCCAGCACATTCCGTGTGAAGGTTCTTCACATAAACTTTTTTATCGCGTACAGCGGTTCAACACGGGAAACTTATACTTCTTCTTATTGCGGAGTGAGACTTAAACAGCACCTCCAGACCTCCTTAAATCCACACCATGAGTTGCCAGTGACCCCTCCAAAGGACCACTATGATTTATCGCGGGTGAAGTTGCCCTGTCCGGTCACTCACAACAGCATGCGCGTCTTCATACATGTGCCAGCTCTCCCACGTCACTTTTAACGTACTTACCCACGCGCACTGGACTTTTTCAACAACAGAGACATTTTGCAGGTGAGGATATCCAATGGTGGACCTCGCAAGAAACAGGCCCCGTCAATCATTCATCAAAAGTCACCTCGCATCGATGGATTCTAGGTCATCCTGAAATAGAGCACTATCCGTCCGAAAACTACCCTCACAGGCACTCTGAAATCCGGTGCGCGCAGTTTCCGGAGATGTAGGTGCCCAAACTGCCAAAAGACTCCCGAGGAACCGGGCAGGAGAAAACACGTGTGTCACGTGGCTGGCTGCGGTAGAGTGTGAGGCGAACGTGCAGCTGGATGTTTTGCGTTAAGAGATTCACGCGCTCGGATGAGCTCCAGAGACACGTGCACACGCACACCGGAGAGAAGCGCTTTGCATGTCCTGACTGCACAAAACGTTTCATGCGCAGCGATCATCGTGCCAAACATGTGAAGACGCACCTAGAAGAAGAACTGGATCACATGACACTTCATGCTGGAATGAATTTTGAACAAAACAACAGTCAACACAGGCTGTTTAATATAAACTTATAAACTAAAAAAAAAAAAATTATAAAAAAGTTACAAAATTATAAACACTTACTTGAAGTATGCTAGCTATACAATAAAAAAAAATCAAATTGGCATTTAACTTGTTTCTTCTTAAATTAACCATGCAAAATCCCAGATAGCAACACATTCTGGGCCAGAATGTGTTGCTATCTGGGCCAAAACTGCATGTCACACTTAAGGCACTTCATGCTTAATTCTGGCTCTGTTTTTGTAACACCTTTGTGTGAAAAAGCATTTGGCTGAGTTGTGGCAGGAGGCTAGCCAACCAAAAGCAAAAAGCACCTGGTTTGAGTTTGGTCAACCAGAAAAATGAAAATATTTGGCTGAGATCTGCTAAGTTTTGGTTGGCTAAAGAATGAATAAACACTTAAAAAGGGTTTTGTCATGAAGGCATATAAAAAGTCATACAAAAACCCTTTAAAATATTTATTCAAATAGCAGACACTTTAAGTATTTAAAATCAGATATTTAAAATGAATAAACAACAAAGTATTTAATCTTGAAAATTATCTTTATTGAAAGAAAGTAAGACTAAGAAAAAGTATATAATTTTGATGGACAGTTAATTCACTTAATGGGTGTTTAGATTATGTAAGTTGTTTTTTAGCCTTAGTCCTTTTAGTTTGTTTATAAGCAGTTATTTTTTTATGAATAAATAAGATTCTTGACTTTGCATTAAATTGTGTTAACAACAACAAATAAACTAGTAACCATAAATAATACTAATATTACGTCTCATGACGTACTCTCCCAAATACGAAGACGTAGATCGCAATGTATCTTGGAAACAGTAGTAAATTAACATCATCACCGTTTAATGTGGTAAATTTGTGGTTATTCTGTTTTGTAAGCAAATAAAACCGAAAAGGTATGGTTACTACAGTTAAACCATGGTTAATTTCAAAATGAGTTGACTTTTTAAAATATTTTTAAAATATTTTAAAGGAGATGTTGTTTAATATATATATATATATATATATATATATATATATATATATATATATATATCAAATCTGTACCTTTTAGTCACCCAAAAAATACTTATGGACCGAAATAAATAAATTACAAAGTTGTACAATGTTGTATCATGCATATTTTAAAATATTAAATACTATACTAAATGGTTGGACTAGTGTTTCATAAGTTGGACGCTATACGTTGGTTCCGGATGGAGTTTGTTGCACTCGGAGTGCTTTGATGTAAGAACCCAGTTGCTATGGAAACAGGACACTCGTTTACCTCAGACCTTCAGCAGCGTTGTTAAGCTGCAATGGCGTTCACAAAGTCGAATAAAACTTCTAAATAGTGTAAAATTGGACCTAAATTATCTATATTTCTATTTTAGGCTACATGTGATGTACAAATACTGCGTTTGAAGAATTTTACATTCTACGACATTTTTTGCTTCAATAAAATGGACAGGTAAGAACGGACAAATTATACGTTTAATGATTTAGTTATTTTGTCTCATCGCTAACAATTTACAAATTTATTTCTGATTGAAAGCTGGACATTGAGTGATTTACTGTAAGTGTCTGTTTTAATGATCCGGGCTTTAAATATTCAGCAGACTCTTGTTTCAGGACTCATTAAAACTCGAGTCCGGAAGTGACCAGCATCAAACCATCCGACAATCTGATATTATTTTATGATTATATCTGACGTAGCATTAATACAAAGACAAACCGATGTTTTTTGTATTGTTATTTTGTAATGCTCTTGACCATGACTGTGTTCTTATGACTTTTAATATTTTTTTTATTAGAAATAGTATGCAGTGTGTTGGAAGGCCATCAGAAGTGGCATCAAAGGTCAACGAAAGGGTCAGTGCCAAAATAATCTAAAGAGAATTGTAAAACAGTCAAAAATCTCTTTTCATAAAATGTTAATCAGTTTTGATGACTTTTTTATTATAAGACATATTTCAAAGCATTGTTGTTTTAATATTACTCTGATCATTTATTTTTATTCTTACGATCTAATAAAGGAAACTGGGCCCATTAAACCAACGTGTGCCACCTCAGCAGGTATAAACACTCAAGTGTTATATTTACATTATGCATTTAGTAGAAGCTTTTTATATACAATTTTTCAAATTTTATCAGTATATGTGTTCCCTGCAAATTAAACCCACTAACTCTGTCTTACTAACCCAGTACCATCTGAGCTATACAGAAACAGGAAGTGTTAGCTTTCAATAATGAATATATGTATAACAAAAGCAATATTTTTCAAACATTAACAGTGCAGTTACACAACAACAATCTGCCTTGGATAGGTTAAGGATGTGTTTCTAAAATATCAATTTCTTTATTATATGTAGATCCTTTGGCAAAAGAATCAGTCGAGTGGAAACCAAAGTAGGTTGAACAATGTGTTACTTGGTTACTAAGCACTATTTCAAATGTACACTCTAAAAATGCTGGGTCAAAAAGATGAACCCAACCTGCTGGGTTGTACTTTAACCTATTCTGAGTTGTTTCAACCCAAAAGGTTGTGCTGAGTCAAATATAAACATTTTCTGGGTTAGTTTAACCCGACGGCTGGGTTTGTCCTTATTGACCCAACGCTGCGTTGGAAATAACCCAGCATAATAACCCAGTATAATGTTTGGTTACTCAATAAAGTATCAGTGAAAGATCTCTATTGGAGAAAACAGACTGCAGTAATTTTAAATGCTTTGATTTTGTGTAGGCAACAGAAACCAAAACCCAGTGGAAAAGTAGAGGGACAAAATCCTTCAATAAACTCTGACACATCAAATCCCACGATCAAAGCACAAAGTTACAAGAGGTAAAGCTGAAATACAACCAACAACATTTAAACATTTCGACGCCTCTTTTCTCGCATTGATAAACTGGTTAAAAGGTTCATTATTTTAGATGCTTTGGTTTTATTTATGTAGGCAACAGAAAGCAAAATCCATTGGAAAAACAGGGAGACAAGATTCTTCTACAAACTCTGATACAACAAATCCTACACAAGAAGGTGAGAGTTCTCACAGGTAAGAGTTTCAATGTTTCTCTATAACAGATTCAGGCATTTAGAAGAAATTTTATTTGAAATTTGATTCATTTACTCACCTTCATGGCGTCAAGATTCAAAATGACTAAAACCACCATCAAATTTGAATTGAAGTAGTACGAATATTGCCATTTGTGTGACAAACAAACCTAAAATTTGTATTAGATAAAAAAAAATGGAGCCTTAGATGCAACACATCAGATGTTATTGACAGCACATTGATGCAAACCCTAAAAGGAATTTTTGCTGGTTAAATTTTTTTTACCTGTATAGGAATTTAAAACAACATGAGTGTGAGTAACTAACTATCAACAATGATTTTATAAGTTAATCTTTTTAACAGTGGTATGTGGATGGCATCTTTCCATATGTTGCAGTCGGCATGGCTCTTAGGTCATAGGTGAGGGTGTGGTTTATGAAGCATACATGCATAAAGCAGGACGTTGATGGCATTCATTCGCTTCAGTGAGCTCTAATAGTTTGCCTTTTATCGTCCATATTTTCACTAGCGGAGGGTATAATGCCACTAAAGCTCCGTCCTTCAAAAATGTAACTACGCATGGACATAAACTACCTAAACAGGTTCCTCCTGTTATGACAGGTACTGAATACATTTAATTTCTTATCCTATATACACATTTATTTTCTAATCTAGCATTTTGAGATGCCTGAGGTCCTCAGATGTCTGAGATTGAAACATTTTGAAAATGTAAACCTAAATTTAAGATAAAATGAAGAGTATTCAAGTGTAGTATATTAAAATGACTGTTTTCAGGCTGCGTTTTACAGCAATATGAACCTGTTATTTACTATTGATAAATAAAAGAGAAACACTCAAGACAAATTTGTTCCTTTCTAGACACATGCACTCACCTAAAGGATTATTAGGAACACCTGTTCAATTTCTCATTAATGCAATTATCTAATTAACCAATCACATGGCAGTTGCTTCAATGCATTTAGGGGTGTGGTCCTGGTCAAGACAATCTCCTGAACTCCAAACTGAATGTCAGAATGGAAAAGAATGGTGATTTAAGCAATTTTGAGCGTGGCATGGTTGTTGGTGCCAGAGAATTTGGCGTAAACAGAATGAGAACATGGATCCATTATGCCTTGTTACCACGTTTAAATTCCACGGCCTACCTGAGCATTGTTTCTGCCCATGTCCATCCCTTTATGACCACCATGTTCCCATCCTCTGATGGCTACTTCCAGCAGGATAATGCACCATGTCACAAAGCTGGAATCATTTCAAATTGGTTTCTTGAACATGACAATGAGTTCACTGTACTAAAATGGCCCCCACAGTCACCAGATCTCAACCCAATACAGCATCTTTGGGATGTGGTGGAATGGGAGCTTCGTGCCCTGGATGTGCATCCCACAAATCTCCATCAACTGCAAGATGCTATCTTATCAATATGGTCCAACATTTCTAAAGAATGCTTTCAGCACCTTGTTGAAACAATGCCATGTAGAATTAAGGCAGTTCTGAAGGAGAAAGGGGGTCAAACACAGTATTAGTATGGTGTTCCTAATAATCCTTTAAGTGAGTGTACTGAAATATGGCCAGTTTTAGCAGAGGTTATTTCCAGATCTACATTAGATATTGTAAATACAAATTATATCTTGAACGTCTTTTTTACAAAACATAATTTGTTCAATTTTTAGAACAACGAACAACATCTGAAGTCAAGTTAGACAGTGGACATGAACTTGATGAACTTCAAATCCACCCTCATGTAGTCCTGTGTGACCCAGATCCTCATGTGGAAGAGCGCGAGGAAGAAGAGAGCGAAGAACACGAGACAGCCGAAGGTCACGTGCCGCTTGAATTATTTGCAGAGGTGAGATGTCATGTTCACGAGTGTCTAATGTACAGTTGCACATCAGCAACCTGATAAACCACAGTTATTAGTAGCCTAGTAATATTTCTGCATTAGAAATGATTTACTTACAGATGTAGTAGTTTAATAGAAAAAACCAATAGAGCCATTGGTAATAATATTCACACTACTTGTTCTGAGTTATAGACTCATTTATTGAAAGTAGTGTGATCAAAATAATAACAGTCCGTAGGTTAATTAGAAAATAAGTTCATTATGTGAAAAAAAATTGCTCATTTATTAAGAAAAATGGGAAGAGAATGTTTCGCTCATTGTTATAAAATATAACTGCTGCTGAATTTCTAAGTAAAATGGGCTGTTCCAAACATTGCTCGGAAGAACAACGTAATTTGATTAAAAAGTGGATTTGAGAGGGGAAAATGTATAAAGAAAGGCAGCATGGCTCAGCTAAAATCATCTCAAATGCTTTAAAAAGGAAACAAAAACCCAAACACGTGGAAGAAAACAAGCAACTACTGAAAAAACACAGTGAAGAATTGTCAGGATGGCAAAGATTCAGCCTTTCATCACCTCTAGAAAGATCAAAGATGATCTAAAATGATCTGTAAGTACTGTGACAGTCAATAGAAGTCTGAATGAAGCTAAGAGTCAAATGGAGTAATATTTTGTGGCCTGATGAGAGAAAATTAGTTCTTTTGGGGGTCTATGGTTATGGACAGAACCTTAGGTGACCCCCGGGTACTGAATTTAAGGCACAGTAAAAGCATAGTGATGCAAAACTCATGGTTTTGGGATGTTTTTCATACTACCGTGTTGGGCCTATTTAATGTATACACGGGAACATGGATCAGTTTGAATACATCAGAATACTTGAAAAGATTATGTTGCCTCTTGCAGAAGAGGAAATGTCCCTAAAATGGGTGTTTTAGCAAGACAACAACCGCAAACACACAAGCAAGAGGGCAAAGTCTTTCAATACATTTGAAATAAGGAAATAAAATCTATAACGTTTTTGCACTTTTTTCACTTTAACTAGTATACTGCTAACTGTACATTACGTGTATAAAACACGGAGCATGTTTGGAGAGGAAACCTTTCATCTGTTGTTGGTTTTTCAGTTCCTGCAGGCTGTGATGACAAAGAATTACCAGCTTGCTAAGAAACTCTGTCAGATGAGTAAGTTTTCAATAGATTATTGTTTTCACTAGTTAGGCTTTTTTCGCATTATTTTAGACACTGACTTGTTTTTTTAATTTTCTTGTTTGTTCAGTCTTGATTTATGAACCACAAAATTCAGAGGCAAAGAATTTTTTACCCCTCATTGAAGAAAAATTACTGATCGGTAAGACCGTTATCTGTCTGTCTGTCTATGTTGTGGCTCTATTTTTATTCATTTATTTTTTGACACTGAAATATTAGCATTTACATTTTTAATATTTTATTAAGAACCTATAAGGACTTTCTATTTCAGTATTTAAATTAACTTTAAAAAAATGTGTATCTAAATCCCTTTTATTTTTTCCTAAAATTCCTACATTTCTTTTTTGTTGGATCACCATCGTCATAAAGAAACCGAGGAGTGTTCAGACAATAATGATGATGAATCTGACACATCTGATGATGATGATGATGAAGAGGATGACAGCAGTGATGATGAAGACGTTGATGATAATGAATCCTCAGATAGTTGTGACACAGATGAAGAATCCACTGACAGCACAGATGATACATCATCTTCATCATCAGCAACATAAAGAGAGGAAGGTATAAAATAATGTTATCAAGTGCCTTTCTCATCATTGCTGTGCTATAATGTTTTGATATTAAATAACTTAACCTCCTGTGACCTGAGCTTTGGTTTGTCTTTTTTCAGATTTCTTCCAGCTATTTTGAGGTTATAAAGAACCAATTAATATAATAACCAAATATTTTTCTTTGATCAGGAAGTAGTGTAATTGTCCATGTTTGTATACAACAGGATCCAGTTACAAAGAATTAAGCATTATGGTGCAAACAACCTCCTAGGTCTTAGGAGGTTAAACATATTTTCAAAGCGATTGGTTCCAGTGCTTGATTTTAAATGGTCAAAAGCTGTGTGTTATTTATGATAAAACTGAGCTATAGCCAAAAATATTGTTTACTGTACTGCATTGTAAAAACAATATTATGTACCTAAGTAAATTTAACTAAATAAAATGAGTAAATTTTGTAAAAAAAAAGAATTCTTGTTTCATAACCTAAATTTGAGTAAAAATAACACAAAAAAAGTAATTTAAGAAATTCTAAATGAGCACAATATTTATTAATTTAATTGTATCATGTAAAATCCACTTAAATTTGTAATAAGGAAATTAGCTTAATCATTTTGTGTTGAAAATACTTAAATGATTTTAGTAGGTATAACCAACTAGGCAGTGGACTTGTAGTTCCCAGCATGCTTTGCATGAGACTGCATTTGGAGATTAAAATTTGAAATTAAACGCTATTTTATGTGTTTTTTGACTTGTTAGTGTTAAATGTTCATTTATTTTTAAAGATTAGTAGAGTTTATGTTTCTTCTTTAAGTTTTGTGGTTACCATCATTCAGAAGAGTGCTGCTTGTATAGACAACACTGAAAAAAATATTCATTCAATTTACTAAATTTTTTAAGGTAAGTGGTTGTAATCCATTTATTTAAGCTACATTTAAACAAAAGTTTTTTATTTTATTTTTCTAATTTTTTTTGTTTAAATGTAGGTTAAATAAATTGATTGCAACCACTTACCTTACTAAAACTAAGTAAATTGAATGAATAATTTTTACAGTGAAGGGGCACGCTGAAATGATGTGTGTCAATTCACTTAATGAGCAATTACTCCTAATGCCAGTAGCCTACTGAGACCAGTCAACATAATTTGCTCAACATAATGTGGTATAAATATGTAAAGAAATGAAGACATTTTACGTGATTGAATCAGGAAGATTCCATTAAAGATGTAGCCTAACACTTTAGTACTTAAAAATGTTTTGGTAACAATATTATACATAATATTTTTAAGTAAACATATTTTTACAGTTTAATTTAACTTTACTTTGTAAACTTAAGTAAATTCTACTTGTAGTTTTTTTGTTAGGCACATTTAAATCAGCTTTTCTAAGTAAATTTAACTTAATTTCACAAGTGCGAAATTTACTTTAAAACCATGAGTGCAAAAACTTGCAAAAGAAAAATTAAGTACATTTTACTTTTTTTTTCAATCGCATCCTCAGCAACCAGAGCCACCTTTAGCAACATTCTGTTGCTCTTCACAGTCAGTCAGGGACTGTTTGATTTAGCGAAAGGAAAGCTTTTAGTTATTTTACTTTATAAAAATTGCGTTGATACGTATTTTTTTGAATTTATATTATGTTAGCCGTTTTATTCAACGGTTTTATTAAATATTGCCTACATTGTTTTATTTTGTGTGAATTGCAGTCTTTAAAATATTTACAAAAATTTTCAAGTTGTGACTCTTCATTAAGTAGGCCTGTAACACATTTTAGCGCCATCTGGGGGTCAATAAAAACTCAGCCCTGCTAGAGTTACAAAATAACACATTTGACTGAAAAATAATCGGGTCTATTTTATCTCTATGTCTACATAAAGTCTGTGATATATTCCTCAACGGCTGTAATTATTATTATTAATTATTATTATTACACGGCTCTCTGGAATGCTTGATTCTGATTGGTCAGTTGAGACATATGCAGGTTCGTTCTTTTCGAATAATAACCGCTCCAAAATAATAACGCATAGCCGGTACTACTTTTACAAGTTAGATCGCTCCGCGCCAATAAAGATTACTGTTTGTTTGGCGCCATCTTGTGACAAACACTGGACAACCACGACAAGACACAGAGAGCTTACTGAGACTGAACTTGACAAAATAGAGCATGACAGCTACGAAGCCAACACACAAAAAAATACAGAATGGGCATTAAAACTTCTCAAAGACTGGCTAAAAGAGAAAAAAATGAAGACAGACAAGTATGAAGCAGAGGATCTTAATAAGGTATTACGATCATTTTATGCATCTGTGCAAAGTTTCGCGGAAGGATAAAAAATGTTAATTTAAAACAAATATGCCAATAAAATGTTTCAAATTCATAATCATGTCCAGTTTTTTTTCTTATGTGACAAGTAGCCGTGTAATAAGCGGGATAATGTAGAGTCAGCCGGTAGTTATCGGGAAATAAGCCCCTTCAGTGTGATACAAGACCCTCCGCTTCGCGTCGGGTCCTGATCACACTGTCGGGGCTTATTTCCCGATAACTACCGGCTGCCTCTACATTATCCCTTACTTATTATTATTATAGCCCGAGACAAAAAAATGTCTGACAGCAATAAAAAATTATGTTAACATTATATGTTAAATATATAAAAATATATTAAATATATTAATATAAAAATATATTTAATTACAATACATTAAAAGTGTTTCAGTTAAATATTTTTGTCTCTTTCGTAGAAAATAACACACATAATCAACCTGACAAAGCTTAAACAAAAGAGGACATGGATAGAATTTAATATATTATTCTAAAATTCATATTGTTCCAAATTTCATCAAGTGGTATATGCTGATAAAAATATTTACAAAATAATAAATAAAAAAATAAATAAAAAAAACTGAAAAAGTCTTTAAGATCTCATTGTGTGTTTAAAAATGTCGCATTAAACAACTGTTTGTTGTATGTGTGTGTGTTTACCCTTTAGTGAAATGATTTTAGAGAGATAAATACAGAAGTGATTTTCCAGGGCGCTGCCCCCCAAAAATCCTTCATTCAAGTACAATTTGCTCTGTTCTCTATTGCCACCTTGTGGATGTAAGTGTTGTGTTATAGTTGTATATCTCGTCTTTTATTTTGTTCAAAATTATTATATGTCATTTCGTTTGATTATTTGTTAATATGATGAAATACTTACATTTGTTTGCTTTTTTATTATGTGCCTTTTGAAACAACAACAATATAAGTAGATCTCATCCTCTCCCTTTCTTTCTTTCTCTCTCTCATTCCCTCCCTCTCTTTCACTCTTTATCTCTCTCTCTCTCTCTCTCACTCACACACACACACACTCCCACGATGTTTTTGACGTATGTATGCATATATATATACATTACTCTGTGAATTAAACTTTATGTGTCTAATGGAGTGAGTACGTCATCAATAGTGAGTCTGAGTCTGAAGATACGCGGGTGGATATTATTCGCGTGGGGATCCCACTAAAACACAGAAGTGATTTTTTGAGGCTCTGGTGTCGGGAATCTTCCAAATTTTGAATCGATGCTGAATGGATTTTAATTTTCATTTCCACTCTTCTGATATTCTTATGTCAAGAGTATCGCAACCAAATCACGCAGTGTGAAATCATATTGTGCGTGTCTTTTTTGGATTTTATTGACACCCTAAACACCTGTGACTTCGTAAGGTAAGAGCTCTTCCTCTTCATAAATCAGCCATTTATTTTTTATACAATTTTTGCAACATAATACTATTTTAGAGATAAGCAGAAACATTTTCAATTGAAATAAAATGAATTTAGAGGTTTGAATTTATTTCTGGCAATATTGTGATCTTCTAGGAGGTCTGGTAGATGAATGATCTTTTACCTGCTGTAAAAACACGAGGTGATTTAACACATGAGAAGCGCAATGATTTGTTTGCCATATTTCACGAACTCCGACAGTGATGGATGTGCGTTATTTGAAGATATTTAAAGATCATCTTAATTGAGAAATCAATAAGTCGTTTTGTTAGTCTTTTTCTTTCTTTTTAGTTTGGACAAGAATCAGTCAAATGGATTTGGTGTCTGACCTTCCGTAAAGACGTTTGAAAAAGAAACATTATTTATCATAAAACCAATAATCGAAATTTCACCTTCATTAAAGATTATTTCTATCCTGGCTTCGTTGCCTTTGCTATATATGCGGTAGGTGAAGTGAACAGATTCTTCATTTCGTCGTTTTGAATGATTAGATTTAAAGAGCTCGTTACAGAGCCAATTAAGTCTGACTTCACGGTCTGGTGCGCGCTGGAGCGCAAACGGGCAGGCAGGGTTGCGTATGGAGACCAGAACCGGACCGTCATCCAAAATACCAAGTTAAAGAGGTCGGATAATTTTTGTAAGAACCTTTAGCTTAAACATCCTTTCGTTGTTTGTGAAGCTTTTTCCTTAACAGCCTTTTGCTATTTTCTCCTTTTGATGTGCTCTAATGTGCGCCGTTTTATCAGAGCGCGCATTTCTAAACATGACAGGACGCGCGGAGCGCACGTCGCAAGACAAATTGTCCTTGTGAAGGGGAGTGAATTACTGCCATTACACAAAGGATATCACAGAAGAATTTCATGTCAGAAATTGATGCTTCTCATTTTTATAAGCAGAATATAAGATAAAGTCCTTGTTAAAACCAAGTCTGATGTTGTGCCATTAAATTATTTTGTCCTAATTTCGTATTTTTCCATGCAGTGTGAGTTTCAGTCTGAAAGCTGAATTTATTGTCAGTGCAAAGCAGTGAGGTGTTTCTACCGGACTGATGGCGTCTTCCGCACCTTCGTCCTCGGCTGGCGATATGGACCCAAACACGGCTAATTTACGACAACCTGCCACAAGTAGGTCTTTCCCGGATAAAGCGTTTTTCACTTGCCTTATTTACTCCGTGGGGTGGCGATGTTCATCACTGCCTTAGAAAAAAAACACAGCACCGTGTGAAATATCTATTAGCTGACAAATCAGCCAACAACAGCTGGAAACGTGGATGCTCAGTTTGTAAGAGAATCTTCTATGTGCAGATAGATAGATAGATAGATAGATAGATAGATAGATAGATAGATAGATAGATAGATAGATAGATAGATAGATAGATAGATAGATAAAAAGTATTTTAATTAATCTAGTATTATTATTGTTGTTTTTGTGTATTTGACTTTTGCTGTTTCACAATTTTACCATTTTCAATTTTATTCTTAATTTTACCTTCAAATAAGATTTTCTATTTTTGCATTTAATTATGGTCCTAGTCGTATAACAATAGTCCTTTTGCAAAGGCTTAAATAAGCCAATCACGCGCAATCATCTGCTCTCAACGCACCGAACTCAATAGCGTAATTACAAAAATTACCCGCCATCAAGACCCAATTCAGAGTTCTCCTTTGTGAAAATGCTTAAAATGCAGCCCAGAGTCAAATGTAAATGAAATATATTGAACCAATCGGATTTATGTGCATCTGCGCATATAGGAACGAAAATAATATTTTAACAGTTCATTTAACAATTCATTGATCACAATTAACAAAAAATATTCCTTTGTTATGTGCCAAAATAATAGGCCAAAATATACTATATCATTTTGTGTTAATGTTTTGTGTTGTTTTGTTGTGTGTCTCTGTGTGTATGTGTGCGCGCCCGTGTTTTGCCATTATCTCCTTGCCACGCTCTATCTCACGCGCATTGACCTGAGGGGCCTCGCACTGTCATTGCCTCGTTGTGACAGCGTGCGCCCGGGGCAGAGAGAGTGAGATCTGCCCCCAGACAACCACCCACCACAGCGCATGAGACAAATACACAACAAACAATTAATAATATTGACTGCGCTTTTTTTATTAACTACCAACCTGTTTCTTGTGCACACAAACGAATATTTAATTGCTCTCTTGCGTATTTGCATTATAGCCTTCGTGTATAGGCTCTGAAAACATATTTTTTTAGATAAAACTGCAACATTATAACCTAATAAAATCATGAATGATATAAAGCATTGATGAATGTTGTTGCTCGATTTGCTGTAATGTTGTGAGAACAGATTAATTTTATATATATATATATATATATATATATATATATATATATATATATATATATATATATATATATATATATATATATATATATATATATATATTGAAAATGCATGTCTGCATCTGCCTTGCCAATATGCGGATCTGTCTGGTCAATATGCAGAAGGTCATTCATGTATTACCAATTGTACAATTTCTGTGGCGGCTGTATGACTGCTGGCAAGTCGGCGCCCGTCAAACACTCAATTAATTTCTGCCCGCGTCCGAGACCTCATTTCATGCCCGCTTATTCTAAACCGCCTCTTTGCCGGATGTGTGCCACCATCTATTTGCTGCCTGCTCTCTGATAGCCTCTATTGATTGCTTAATGAAAATCAAGCACTTTTATACACCCTAAATACACACATATAAGAGCCAAAACGAGACGTACACCCGGCAGAGAGCAGATTTTCCAAATTGCGCATATTCATTGTGCATGATAATCCTCCATTTCGCGCTTTCCCAGGCACATCTTCACTCATACATATAGCTTTTACTCAAAATAAATTACCGGATGCTCAACAGCTCTCCCAAACATGTCGTTTTAGCCAGTGACGCGTGGTACGGGGTTGCACACGGATGCACGAGGAAACTGGGAATGAAGATATGTGGTAAGTTCTGTTCACATGCATATACTGCACTGCTAACATTATTTCAGTCTCAGGGTCACTCAATGTGTCAACATGGGGGTACTTTTACGCGTGCTATGCTGCTCTTTTGAACCATGTAGATGCTTACATCCAAGTAGATAGGGTGTCAGTGCGCGTTTCCATCACACTGAAGGTCAGTAAGGAGTTTTTACCCCGTAGGCCTTTGTGTGAACAGGGTCTTGTCTTTTGTTTCCTATTCTATCACCCCTTGTTCAATCTCATCATTATTTACCGAACAATCCCAGGAGACAAAGAAATCTTACAGCAGGTGCCCGAAAAGAGATTTCATATAGGGAAAAAAGACTACAGTGAGTGTGAATCTGAATAGATAGACTTTCTGCACGGTCAGTTAGATAGGTTTTCCTAACTGGATTTGTTCCCCGGTGAAATCCTATATATCAGCAGAAAAGAGGGGCTGCCTGTATTGCTCTAGTCTATTAGTTTCCTTGTGGGTGGTGGTTCTCAGTCTTTCTCAACTTGTCTTTTTACGCAACACTGCTTTTTATAGCCTGCTAAACGATGCCAAGAGGATTGGGTGTTTTTAATATGATGATGATGATGACGACATATGGGAAGGTGTGGTCTCCACAGAAGCCAATTCTGTCACTTTCATGCAGGTCTCAAGGACAAATCATTTGGATTGAACTTTTGCTGGGTAATTTTAATAATATGATTTAATATTACGCACTTGTTTTAATGTAGCAAAATCACGATGTCGTGGGATTTTATACACTACAAATGACAGAACAGCAGACACACGAAATAAAAAAAATGAAAAATATTATTTTAGGCTATTAAAATAGTTGAAGTGTATCAACCTCTCAGTCAGGCTATTTGAATTTAAGATGGATTATCTTATTTAAATAAAAAGTGAATCTAGGCGTGAAATGATTTCGCACATTTAAATAAGCAGGTGTATAAGAATTTACAATATATGGCAACGTGCCTTTACCTGGCAGATATGCAAAAATATATAGAAGGCATCCTTTTAATTCGTATTTATAATTTGATTTATTTATTTTAGTTGGTGGTTTAGGTTTGCTTGTGTTTGTTGACACAGAAAAAAAATAAGTGAATCAATTAACTTAACAAAACGAAATAAATGCGTAATGCTCTATTTAAACGAATAAAATCTTAATTGAGATATAATAATTTTGTACAGTGATTTATATAACATCATTTATTATTATATCTGTTTAAATAATATTTTTCGTATATTCCATCTTAAATAGCATTTAAAATAAAGGATGATCAGCCTCATTCAGTGTTTTGTGATTAAAGTATTTGGTCTTTACCGTGATTGAAAACAGAAAAATCTATTTTGATAGCAGTAATAAAATCGTGTCGGCTATTGATGTTCAGGCTATCGCTAAAGATTTACGGCATTGAATTGTCATTAGCTCTTATCAGAACTGAGAGAGTGAATGTGAGAGATGAGCTGCTGTTGGGTAGAGGGGGGCATTAAAGACCCTCCTCAATGCGCCTGTTTTTACTGATAATATTGTGTGATAGTCTTGCTCAGAATGAGAGAGATAACCAGCACGCAAAGACAAACCGGGACCTAATGAGCAAAAAGCCGGGTGCGCCGTAAATCATTTTTGTATTCTTTAAAGTCAGTTACAAGACCCATATTTTACAATATGGCAGTGCAGATTTCCTAAAATAAAATCAATAAAATTAAGAGGATTATACAAACATTAATGAATGAAAACAAATTATTTAACAATAAACTTGGAGTTACGATGATGCTTTGCGCATCATGGCATGCGCATGACCCCATGGGTCTCTTCCACTGTCTATTTTTTAAACTTCTTTGTCAATGTTCTTGTAAGTTGCTCCAGTAAAACATCCTCAATAGATCTCAGCTTCTGTATATTGAATGCGCCCGTCGGCAGCTAATGACATGAAGCCATTTGGGCACTCAAGCGGAATCTGTGAAGTGGGGGACGGATAGACCTCATCTCACCCATGTTTTAACAGTGTTTTGTGAACCAAAGAAACCCTACAGATCTGATGTCATGGTTACAGTACTGAACCTTGACCAATCCATAAATAGCACTGTCCCATTAAACACCTCTGGAATCCCCCTATAAGAGTCCAACCTGCTGTTAGTTGATCAGACGAGAGCGCGCGCGCGTTAAACAGCTGCGTTCAAAGCCTATAGTTGCTTTCCAAACTTCCAGCATCACTTTTGAGGATGTTCTGTAATTCTTCCCCGTGTTGTAATGATGCAGGTTTCCTGCAGAAGAACAACAGTTTGGATGACAAAAATCGTTTGGTGGGCGCCTTCAAGGAGAGCTCCAAAAACCAGTGTGACAACAATGAACACTTCACACGCACAGAGACAGACTTCTCCAACCTGTTTGCTCGGGGTAAGATCATATGAAAATATTACTACTACCTGTAAATACGAGTGTTATTTTTAATTACACACTAAATATTATGGTTGTTGGTATTTTTGCATCCCAATTTTAAAGTGTTACACTGTCAAAAAAAAATGCTTAAAACCGTTCCTTGTCGTTTTGCACTGTCAGAAAAAAAGGTACAAAACTGTACCTTTTTTGTCGCTGGGATGGTACCCCAAGTTACCGTTTTGTACCTTGACAGGTATATAAACTAAATACAATGTTGTACCTTTTGGGGTACATTACTGTTCCTTAAGGATCTATTTTGTACCTTTAAAGGTACAGTTAACTGTTTTCTACCCCTAAAATTTAACTGGTACAAAATTGTTCCTTAAGGTTATAATATTGTACCCCATAAGGTACAACATTTCAATGTGTTTTATACCCATAAAGGTACAAAAAGGTACCTTTTAGGGTACCACCCCAGCGACAAAAAAGGTAAAGCTTTGTACCTGTGTCTGTGTGGACTTTAACAGGCATACTAAACATAATACAATGTTGTACCTTTTTGGGTACATTACTGATCTATTGTGTGCCTTTAAAGATACAGTTAATTGTTTTGTCACAACATTGTTCCTTAGGGTACACAATAGGTCCTTGGGATATAATATTGTACCCCAAAAGGTACAACATTTCGATGTGTTGTATAAAAGTACAAAAATGTACCTTTGAAGTTACCACAGTTTTGTACCTTTTTGGTACAATTTTTTTCTGAAAGGAGTTACATTTATAAATATATCTATGCATCATGTATTTAATGAATTTCTGATCTAAAAATATAATTAATGAAATTTATTGTTGAAAATAATTATAATAATAAGGACTTGTCACAATTTTCCTTATGTTCGATAGCCTACACTGTAAAAAAAATCAGTAGAAATTACAATGTTATTGCAGCTGGGTTGCCGGTAATTTACCGTAGATTTACATTTATGTTATTGACTGGCAAGAGTTTGTTCAAAGTTAAATACATTTTAAATATTAACAAGTCTTTATCTTTACAGAATAAAACTATACAATAACAGCCTCATGCAAAGCATTCTGGGAACCAGAAATCAACATCAACCTTTTTCTGTTTTTTGTTTCAGATTTTGTTTCCAAGAATGTTTAGCTTGATGCAGTTTTTTTAGTTTTACTCTGTAAAGACAAAGACTTGTAAATGTTTAATGTTCGTTTAACTTTGAACAAAATATTGCCAGTAAAAACATAAATTTAAATCTACGGTAAATTACCGGCAACCCAGCTGCAATTTCAACGGAATTTTTTTACAGTGTATTATTTGCTGCACATTGGGTGGTGGGCCATAGAAATATTTAATATATGTCAAATTTATGCAATAAACGTTTGAAGAACTTTCATTAAAATGCAATATTATGTAATTTTGTATATTTACTGTAATATTTTTAACAATCAATTTGACTATTGTTAAAATATTGTGTAAACTGCACCGTTAAAGGTATAGTTTACCCAAAAAATGAAAATATTATCATCATTTTCTCAATCTCATGTTGTTACAACCCTGTATAAACACAAAGGAAGATATTTTGAGGAATGTTTGAAACCAGCTCCAGTGACTTCCATAGTAGGAAAAAATAATACTATGGAAGTGAATGGGGCTCATGATTGGTTTGGTTACAAACGTTCCTCAAAATATCTTCCTTTTGTTCCTCAAAATGTTTATCAGAACAAAAAAATTATACAGGTTTGTACAGTAAATGATAACAGAATTTGTATTTTGGGGTGAACTATCCCTTTAAAAATAACATTTTTGGCTGAATGGTTCCCCATAAATGACCTTTAACATCTAAAGAAATGTTCTTAAAAATAAAGGTGCTTAAAAGGTTCTTCATATAGAGAAACCATTTTTGATTCCTCACAGAACCTTTTAGTCAAAGATTCTTTTAAGAAACATTTCTTTCTTGCCTTTTAGTAATCTGAAAAACCTTTTTCACAACAAAGAACCTTTTGTGAAACTGAAAGGTTCTTTAGATGTTAAAGGTTCTTTACATAACCATTTAGTCAAAAATGGTTCTTCAATGGCATCGCTGTAAAATCTTCAAATAAACAAGAAGAAAGCCTCTTTTATATGCTGGCTTGTTTAATACCAGATCTACTGCCTGCTAAAAATGGAGAGGAACCCACAATCCAGTTTCTCATGGAGGTGGTGGAAATCCTCACAAATTATGTACGCAAGACCTTTGACAGATCCACCAAAGTGCTTGACTTCCATCACCCCCACCAGCTCCTGGAGGGAATGGAGGGCTTCAATCTGGAGCTGTCTGACCAACCGGAGTCTCTGGAGCAGATCCTGGTGGACTGCAGGGATACGCTCAAGTATGGAGTGAGAACAGGTACAGACCTGGGTTCATATTTTAACACCAATATCAAATATAACCAATACCAGTAATCAACTTTAAGACGATGATGTTCAAGAATCAAAATGATTTTGGTTTGGTTTGATTTAATTCACATTTGCACTATTAGTCCATATACTGAGATTTTTTTCTTGCAATGGGCAGTTGTAGATATCAGTTTGATTTTTACATATTTCTTGTGCCAACAAAAGTGCTGCTGAAATTATTAAATATAAAACCAACTCTTGACCAAAGGGATGGTATAATACATTATACATAAATGCAATGATCCATTAGGTTGCACTTGAGTTGTTTATCGTGTTAGTTTAGTTTCTTTATGAATTCTTTTCGCAGGTCATCCTAGGTTTTTTAATCAGCTTTCATCTGGACTGGACATCATTGGTCTTGCTGGAGAGTGGCTTACATCTACTGCTAACACTAATATGTAAGTGATACATCGAGTCAGTCTCCCCTCCTCTCGCTGGTCTCTGTGGGACCGCCAGTGTTGTCTGTGTTATATATGCAAGTATTTCCGTTCCTGGGAGGTTATGTAAAGTGTTTGTTTGAATGCTTTGGCCGGAGGTCCTGTCTTTGTCAACCTTGTATCGAGTGATATCACGCGATGCTGGAACCACAGTAAAGGCCCTGCAGGCGTGCGAGATTGCATATTGATTAACCTATAGACTCAGAGTTAGAAACACTGGAGCTGTGCGTTTCCATTGGACATCTCTGTTCTATAACTCACTGATGCGGGTCTCGGTTAAAAGGTGGTTTGGATAGAAATGACAGCGTAGACTGATCTGAGATACATCATGCTGAAAATTATAGTTTGATTTTTGTACTAGTACTATAGACTGGGGCTAGTTGTCACAATTTTAACTCCAGAGAATATTTCTTAGGGTTAAGCCGCCTTTCCACTGCACACGACATACGTAAACGACAGTCGGAGTTCTCCCCCTAGTGGCAGTCGTAATGAAGTTTCGGTTTAATCGTATATGGGAGAGAAGCTCATTTCAGCGCAAGAGGCTTCATTCTAATATATTTACCATGGTGGAATAAATAAATGAACGCAAATGAATGAAACAATAAACAGCTATGCATATATGACAAAGATTGACAATATTTTTTGGAGAGAACATATAAAGACAAGATTAAAATAATAACGTACACGAATTAAATTAATATTGTATTACTTATCAGTAATCAAAAGTGTTTTTTTTTTTAAGAATTCAAGTGTTACTAATAAAGTAAATCCAAAAGGATTAATCATTTTTACCTCACACACAGTTTGTGATTGGAATACAATGAAAAACATAACTTCCGGTCGGCATATCGCATGCGGTTTAGTCGCACAAGTTCAAATTTTTTAACGGATCCAACGCTCAAAACGGATCCGATATTTAGGCATCCGCAGATGGTCGGCACCTCACGCAACCCCTTTGCGACTCTCCATAGGAAATGAATGACTTCCGGCTTATCGGCCGTCGTTTGTCATGTGCAGTGGAAAGGCGGCTTAATTCTTGCATGTTTATTTATGTTAATGCATAGACACATATACGGTGGCCTCGAAGTGCAAAAAAAAATTACAATGGTAAATTACTTATTTACAAGATTAAAAACAAATTTACAAGTTTTTTAACAAATTTACAAGAAAAAAACTTAAATTTGTTTTAAAACTTGTAGTTTTGTTCGCTCATTGTAAATTTGTTTAAACACTTGTAAATTTGTAAAAAAAAAAAAAAACTTTTTAAAATAACTTTTTTTAAATCTTGTAAATAAGTAATTTTTGCACACACCTCTAAAGTGGCAATTTTAACTTGCTATAATAAATTATTTATATGGTATTTTGAGCTGAAACTTCACATGTGTGCTCTGGGGAAACCAAAGATTTATTTGACATCTTAAAAAAGTCTTGTGACATGGCCCCTTTAAGGTACTTTTTAATGACATTTTCAAAGTCATTGCTCAGGACAAAATTACAGTCTACCGGGGCATGTTGTCACATTATTTGGGCTGTAGTTGCCACATTGGGAACATGCAAAATTGACAAAAAAGTCCCTGTTCTTTACTTTTAGGTAAAACTTGGCTTCATTGCACATATAGACACTTGCTTAGATGTTTCTTAATCTGGTTTTATTGTGTTAACATCGGATCCATTACAAAAAAATATTCTATAAAAATTTTAGTTTTGAGTATAGAATCAAAATCTATTCGAATTTAGGAGGTGTCTAAACAAAATTTAAATGTACAATATACAAAACCACTGCTATGCATGTGATTTAACTCAAAACCTGATACTGTTACTGACAACCTGCTCTCCTGAACATACAGGACAACAAATCCAGCAAATGTGTTTTTCATTAAGCTGATAATGCAGCTTTAAATTGTGTTTTGACTAAGCCAGCGTTACATCGAAGAGCACTAAAGCACAGAATGGACTTGTACCAAATCTATTTAACAGCCCATTGATTGTGTCTGACTGTGGGCCGGTAGCAAGTCAGTGCCAGCTGGGACCAGTCAGTCGGAGAGTCTGTCCCTGCGGGCCGTACAGTCTGGCCATAGCGTTTCACTCCCAGAGGCCATTTTGTTCTCCAAGGACCGAGCACTTCATTACAGCCGTCTTTCTTAATATAAATAGAGAGATTCTTATAATGGAAGTCACTTAGGATGAAAAAAGCCTTGTTAAATGGCCATAACTATGAACAATGGCTTGTGGCGATAGGGAATTACTTTGATTAATATCCTCTTAAACTAATTCCTGACACATGCAGAGATCACGATAGGGGAAAAAAGTAGTTCTAGTATCAGATGAAATCCATGTTTGCACACTTTGAAATTTTTGTATATATATTTGTAAAGCACAAAGGTTTATATATTTGTGCCAAACCAAATATGTTTTAAAAACTAGACTGCTTTCTACTTTCTATGGCTTCACATGTATCCTTTGTAGAAATCCCAAAATGCATTGCAATTAATGAAACAAACATTCTTGGTTTCTCAAAGAACCTTTCAGTCATATTTAATAATATAAAGAAACTATTTTCCCCCCATTTATGAGTTATCTTGTCAATTAAGAGAAAACATTTGCATGAAAAAACGTGTCCCTAATGAGGTTTTATGTTAATCTGTAATACCGCGATATCCACTAGATGGTGTATTTAACCAATTTATAAAAAACTGAAGCAAAAAATTATTTACAAATTTTAAATTCTCTGTATGTTTTGATAATCGTTCCTAATCTGATCTAAAGTTTAGTTTCATGTGGTCACGTGAAACTTTCACGTGAAATTTTCATTTAAAAAAAAGTTTAGTTTTGCGTGTGTACGTGAAACTATCGCACGCACACGTGAAAGCGAAATTTCATGTGCGCACACGAAAGTTTTACATGTGCACACGAAAGTTTCACGTGAGCACGCAATAGTTTCACGTGCGCACGCAAAACTAAACTCGATAATTTCACGTGCGCACGCGATAGTTTCACGTTCAATGAAAAAATTCCACCCACTCCTTTTTTAATGCCCATTAAACCAAAGCAGTTTTGATTCTCTTACGTCAATGTTATGTCACACTGATAATGCCCCACCCACACCTACTGACTGACAGTCCTGCATTACTATATTTTCAGCCCCAGTAAGTCGTATGTGTCCTCCATATCTCAAACTGTATTCACAAGAATCAGATCTATTTTAACTGAAAGCGCACACTGTCTCTTTTGGTAAGGGAGGGAGGAGCTGTAGCTTATTTGCACTTAAAGGTACAGACATGAAAACAAAATTTTTGATCCCACCCAAATAATGGCATTTTGGACGTGCTATAACAAATGATGTGTGGGGTAAACTTCACAGACACATTTTGCGCAAACCTGAGACCTAAATTACATCTTGTAAAAATGAGCACATTAGGTGTTCTTTAAAGGTTCTTCATGGAACAATTCAGCCATTATTTTTAAGAGTGTATATATTCATATGTTCATTACTGTATTGTGTAGCTTAGGTTACATTTCGATTGGAATGTTACCTTATTAGTCAGCTGCGTAGGGAATAGACAGCAAGACACCTCACTAGTGTTTAACAGAGCCCAAAGTGAACCCCCTGTGGCATTTGCTTTAGATGTTATTGTTAAGTGATTTTCCACACAGTTTACATAAAGAATGTCCCCCAGTGCTACTGACATCTAAAATGTTGGGTGGTGATAGATGGTGTTGAGCATTGACTTTGATTTTCGATATTAAACCTGAATTTTGCCCTTTCTTCATATTCACCTTCTGTAAAGCATACAGATGAGGTTTGCCTCAGCTGCCTTGCTGTCTACATAGGCAGCTGAACATGGTCAGAGATTGTCAGCTGAACACAGTGGCACATACACTCACCTAAAGGATTATTAGGAACACCTGTTCAATTTCTCATTAAGGCAGTATCTAACAGAAATAAAACCTTTTAAGTGGCACATACACTCACCTAAAGGATTATTAGGAACACCTGTTCAATTTCTCATTAATGCAATTATCTAATCAACCAATCACATGGCTGTTTCTTCAATGCATTTAGGGGTGTGGTCCTGGCAAAGACAACCTCCTGAACTCCAAACTGAATGTCAGAATGGGAAAGAAAGGTGATTTAAGGAATTTTGAGCATGGCAAGGTTGTTGGTGCCAGACGGGCCTGTCTGAGTATTTCACAATCTGCTCAGTTACTGGGATTTTCACGCACAAACATTTCTAGGGTTTACAAAGAATGGTGTGAAAAGAGAAAAACATCCAGAAGCCTATGCGGCAGTCCGGTGGGCGAAAATGCCTTGTTGATGCTAGAGGTCAGAGGAGAATGGGCCGACTGATTCAAGCTGATAGAAGAGCAACTTTGACTGAAATAACCACTCATTACAACCGAGGTATGCAGCAAAGCATTTGTGAAGCCAGAACACGCACAACCTTGAGGCGGATGGGCTACAACAGTCTCGATTTCTGTTGAGACATTCAGATGGTAGAGTCAGAATTTGGCGTAAACAGAATGAGAACATGGATCCATCATGCCTTGTTACCACTGTGCAAGCTGTTGGGGGTGGTGTAATGGTGTGGGGGATGTTTTATTGGCACACTTTAGGCCCCTTAGTGCCAATTGGGCATCGTTTAAATGCCACCGCCTACCCGAGCATTGTTTCTGACCATGTCCATCCCTTTATGACCACCATGTACTCATCCTCTGATGGCTACTTCCAGCAGGATAATGCACCATGTCACAAAGCTCAAATTATTTTAAATTAGTTTCTTGAACATGACAATGAGTTCACTGTACTAAAATGGCCCCCACAGTCACCAGATCTCAACCCAATAGAGCATCTTTGGGATGTGGTGGAACGGGAGCTTTGTGCCCCGTATGTGCATCCCACAAATCAACTGCAAGATGCTATCCTATCAATATGGGCCAACATTTCTAAAGCATGCTTTCAGAACCTTGTTGAATCAATGCCATGTAGAATTAAGGCAATTCTGAAGGCGAAAGGAGGTCAAACACAGTATTAGTATGGTGTTCCTAATAATCCTTTAGGTGAGTGTATTTGAAATAACATTTCACCCATATGCAGTGCATTTGATTACAAAGCACATGAATTGAATTAGTTCTTTGAGGAATCCAAAAATGGCATCATGTAGCACCTTTATTTTTAAGAGTGTATGATGCCTTAGATTTTTTTCTACGTAGTCAAGAAGACCTATCGATTAGCTCTTCACCCTCTTGCTAAAACATTTTAGGCCTTCAAAAATCTCACCCTATGTTTCTTCATCTTTTATATGTCCTTGGCTCTCTTTGCTGCAGGGATAAAGCGGTTTCATCCCTCACCCACCACCCAATGCCCCAATTCCAAAGGATTTTACCTGCTATGTTTGAAAACGTTTTATTTCTTTCCGCTGTGAGCGTCGCTTTTGCCGTCCCTGCCTCCTGGCAGAACACATGCACACACATCTCTCTATCTTTCTCTCTCTCTCTCTCTCTCTCTCTCTCTCTCTCTCTCGCTCTCTCTCTCTCTCTCTCTCTCTCTCTCTCTCTCTCTCTCTCTCTCTCTCTCTCTCTCTCTCTCTCTCTCTCTCTCTCTCTCTCTCTCACTCTCTTTCTCTCTCTCGCGAAAAGAGCTTTGTGAGAAGATTGAGGGGAGTGTCTTAGTGTCTGTGATTCACTGAATCAACGAGCTGTCATTATTCACCGTGACTAATTCGCACCCATTATTTCCCATCAGCGGTGACACACGCTGACCGATGGCTAATGGACTGATGCCCATACGCACTGAATTACCCCCATACCCTTAAAATAGCTGCACATAAAACATAAGATTTTAAACTTTATGAAGAGTATGTGATGCTTGCCTGTGCAAAAATTTGTTAGCATTAGGTTAATTTGGCACAGTTTTGGTTCTCAGGGTATTACTATGAGCTTAGGGTGTTCTTGTGGTTGCTAGGATGGTTACTACGTTGATGCTTTGTGGACCAAGTAAAAAAAACTGCATAGCAGCGTTTATGCATAGCAATAACAGCTGCTGTTGCTATGTGGATGTTGCTAGGTGTTTTAGGTGGTTGTATAGGTGGTTGCTAGGATGTTATAGTTGCTTTCTACAATATTCTTATGTATCTACGGTTTTTTATTATGTTGCTATGCTGTCGTTAAGGTGTTCTGAATTGTTGCTAGGGCATTGCTAGGTAGTTGCTTATAAGCGGCTGGTGACTTCTCTTCCAAGGGGCGCAAATTCAAAATATGTGTTTGGAGTGTCGTGTGTGTTGCTCGTGTTTTCAAAATAGGTGTTTTGTTGCATTATGTGAACCATCCCTTTTTTATTGTGGTAAACGTGTAGTAACCATGGTTTTTTGGTGTATTGATTACTATGAGCAAAACCATGGTTTTACTACACTAACCATGGTTTAACTACAGTAACCATGATTTTTTGCACATGACAATCGTTTTGCTAGATAAGACCCTTATGCCTTGTTTGGGATCGTTTATAGTCCTTTGAAACTCCGTTGAAAAAAACTGTTAAGTGTGAGTTAAGGATTAAATGTTGGGCTCTATTAAAGTCCATTAAAATGAGAAAAATCCTGCAATGTTTTCCTCAAAAAACATAATTTCTTCTGGACTGAATAAAGAAAGACATCAACATTTTGGATGACATGGTGGTGAGTAAATTATATGGATTTTTCTTTTAAGAAAATGGAATATTCCTTTAACAGTAGACTCTGATTAACTGATTACGCATAAGATTATGCGAGTATCTGGCAAAAGTGACATGAGCGTCTCTTTTACCATAAACCCATTAGATGTCTGCAGCAGCCACTTATTTTGAAATGACACGTGATGTGACGTAGGTTCAGTTGACGTGCCAAACACATACTCTTATGAAAATTAACCAAGGTTTACTACAGTTAAAACAAAAAAATCATGGTTACTGTAGTAAAACCTTGGTAACCACAAAATAACCCATTTCAAAAACCAGAGTTAAACTGTGTTTAGTGTAGTAAAACCATGGTTATGCTGATAGTAATCAATACACCAAAAAACCCACTACACTTTTGGTTTTTTGCTTTTTTGTTAGGGTAGTTCCGGTGCGCAGCACCCATAAACAAAGTAAAACCGGTGAAACATTCGCTTACTGTTAACAGTCGGTCAGGGACTATTTTTTCCAGCGGAAGATTTTACTTTGCCTGATGAAAGTTGCATTGGTAATTTTTTTTTTGTTTAATATTTGTATATTGCGGTAACCATAATAATAAGATACTCTAGGCTAGTGCTCTATCATGAATAAGTTACAGCTGAAGGGTTACAAACATTACCTAACGACGCTCTTCAGCCGTGACTTTCACGATACAGCAGCACACCCTCGAGTAGCTTACCTATAATATTCTGGTCTATAGATAACCTGCTTATCACACACTAACATCGAATTTCATAACATTACAGTGAATATATAAACAAACCCGACATAAAGGCTTACATTTTTCAGGCTGGTATTAAATTTCCTGTTGCTTTCGTCTCTATGTAACGTTAAACATTGACAAAGTGATGAAGCAATTTGTCAAATGTGAGGGATGTGTATGCGTCCGCATAGAAATGACGGCTAGAATCATGTTATGTATGGTTTAGCTGTATAGTTTTAAATCTTTGTCCTGCTTCGTGACAATGAGTCTGCCTGAGGCCGTTCTCTGTCCCAGTTTTGTTTCATCACTTACTCAATCACTTTCCTCCGTCCTTTCTCTGAATGAGATGGATTTGTGTCGACGCGCGCTCTTATCTCGTCTGCGCAGCTGTTCTCTCATTTGTGTGCTGTCTGTCTTCCATCAGGCAGAACTCGTCCATTTAGACGGACAGATAGTCATCGGAGCATGGGCTGCCTTCATTTAAATAACCCTTATCTGACCCATCGCAGGCGTCTTTTAATTAGTGAAATTCAAAGCGAGAGAGAGAGACAGGATATCTCTGATGGAGGAGATGTTGTGTCGTCACGAGCTGTCATTTTCTGAAGTACTTTGAACGTAGTTGATGAGTGTGAGCTACATAAATCTTTTCATGAATATGTTCAGGTCACTCCAAAATCTAAATATACGATTATTACAAAAACAAAAATAATAAAATAAAAATAAAAACCAATAATAAAACCCCGCACCTAACCCCACCGTCAAGGGGGCGAAAGCAAATGGTACAAAACGTAAAAAGAAGGCGGTGTACAAATTAATACGAATTAGCCTCCTCGTAAAATAGGCTACGTATTGCCATGAGATTGTATAAAATAAATATCATATAAATAATTATATTAAAAAATATTATTTAAATATCTAAAATAAATAAAATAAAAAATATATAAATACAAATATAAGTCTATTTAATTCTATATTAAAGTTTATTATTCTGACATTATTTGGTAGATGTGAACATATCTAGCCAACCAATAATCTGTACTATAATGCAAAAAGTATTTATACTTCACTGTAAAAAAAAAAATCCGTAGAAATTACAATGTTATTGCAGCTGGGTTGCCGGTAATTTACCGTAGATTTAAATTTATGTTATTTACTGGCAAGCGTTTATTCAAAGTTAAATAAATTTTAAATATTAACAAGTCTTTATCTTTACAGAATAAAACTATACAATAACAGCCTCATGCAAAGCATTCTGGGAACCAGAAACCATCATCAACCTTTTTCTGTTTTTCCCAAAATGTTTTGCTTGATGCTGTTTTTTTAGTTTTACTCTGTAAAGACAAAGACTTCATGTTCATTTAACTTTTAACGAAATGTTGCCAGTAAATAACATAAAATTAAATCTACGGTAAGTTACCGGCAACCCAGCTGCAATTTCTACGCATTTTTTTACAGTGTTCAGTGTTTTACAGCAAAATTAGCTGTAATTATGCAGCTGTTTGCCAGTAACTTACTTTAGAAGATAAAGACTGAAAATGTTTCATGTTCTTTTAACTTTGAACAAGCGGTTGACGGTAAATAACATAAATGTAAAATCTACGGTAAGTTACTGGCAGCTAGTTGCCAATAATAATATAATTTCTAACAGAATTTTTTTACAGTGAAGAATTACATTTTGTGCTTATTTAAATTTAAAATATGGAAATGATAAATAAAATTATGGGAAGTAAACAAAATATTATTGGAATCAAACAAGAATCAACCTATAGACAAACAAGAGTAAATTTAGGGTTAAATTGTACTTATTTGTTATAAAAATCGTGTCACAAAGCAAAAATGGTCCTAGAGCAGGTAATTAAATGACCCTTTAAATAATAATGTTATTGGATTGTTAAATGTTTAGTTTTCCAGTTAATAATAACAACGCAGATTTACAAAACATTTGAGACTGAATATTGTGTCAACGTGTGTTCTTCATGCAGGTTCACATATGAGATCGCACCTGTGTTTGTCCTGATGGAGCAGCTGACCCTAAAGAAGATGAGGGAGATCATTGGTTGGCCTAATGGTGATGGCGATGGACTTTTCTCACCAGGTAAACTCATCTATAACCAGATACCAAAAATAAACTGTAAGATAATAGGCCTTTACTGTATATCCCTTGCTCACAGTGGATTCAAAGGAAATTATTTAAGAATGTATGATCTTCCTAAGATAACTTGTGGCTTTAAATGAAATTATTTTAGAAAATCAAAATTTCCACCCTCATGACATTTAGGTTTCTTTTGCTGTGAAATACACAAGACATTTCCAAGATCCAAAAAAGACAAAAAGGTGACATATAAATACTAAACTCTATGTCTGATACTCTTCTGAGGGTTGAGAGCTTAGTGTGAGAAAGACCAAAAAGTTACAAGTATATACACTTTTTTTTAAATAATATGTTTTAATAATTTTTGTATAAACTTTCATTGTATAGAAAATGGCAGGTTGTGTGTTTCATGGAATATAAAAACACATAAGGTGATAAGTTTGATATCATGCAAAGTTTTTTTGGAGGGGGAAGCTGCTGTCTATGGTCCTGGAAACAAACACATTGTAATCCTTCATTTGTCCACAGGGGGCGCCATATCAAACATGTACAGTGTGATGGTTGCGAGGTATAAATACTTCCCAGAAGTCAAAACTAAAGGCATGTCCGCTGCACCAAGACTTGTGCTCTTCACATCTGAATATGTGAGTATTTAATGCTTACATTTAACCAGTAAACCTGCACAAAAATGAGCACAAACACAGGATTTGTCTCCCTCTAGAGGTCTTATTTTATTCAAATAAACCAGCAGGATTTTTTACATACTAGTTGTTTTTTGTCCTATTTAATCATTTCATTTACTAGTATTATTTTGTAGTATTTTGTCTATTTAATGAACACTGCTGTTGTTTTGTAGAGTCATTATTCAATCAAAAAGGCTGGAGCTGTATTGGGCTTTGGCAAAGAAAATGTCATCCTTCTCAAGACAGATGAGAGGTATCATTACAGTTCTGTTTCTAAAACTTGCATAAAACAAACGGTGCTAAAAAGTGGTTCACTGATTCGTTTTCATAGAGGAACCATTTTAAGTGCTATATAGCACCTATGTAGTACCTGTTTAGAACCATATTGTGTTATATAGAACCATATCTGGTGCTATAGTGCTTCTATATCACCCCCAGATGGTTCTTCATAACAGCTATATAGCACAAAAAATGTTTCCTGTATGATTACGAGCTGTTAGTGCTATTTTAGACAGTAGAAATAGGTCACATTATGGAAGTAAAATATTTTAGAAATGGCTTAAAATGTATTGCTATTATAATATTATATAGGATATTAGCCACTGGTTGAGATACTCTCTTAGTTCTCATTGGATATCTTGTTTCAGGGGGCGTGTCATACCAGCGGACTTAGAGGCCAAGATCATCGATGTCAAACAGAAGGTTAGTATGCACACTAACCACACCCACTATAGGCTGCACTATCATGTACTTGTGATTGAGTGTATTAAACCTTTTTAACAGAAGAGTTAAATGGATCAATACTAAAGCAGATTTTCTCACATTTGATGGATGAATTGACCTTTAAAGACCAACAAGTCCTTCTGTTAATGAAGTGTAATGTTGCTGTTATATACTGATACTTAATTATCATTAGGTACTCATCATGTCCATAATGTGAAAATGTGGTAAATGTTCTGTATTTTAAGGGTTACGTGCCGTTGTTCGTGAATGCGACGGCTGGCAGCACAGTCTTTGGAGCGTTCGATCCCATTAATGACATCGCTGACATTTGTGAGAAATACAACCTGTGGCTACACGTGGATGTAAGTTTGACTCGGCTCATATTTTTCTCTGTACTTTCAGATTGATGAAGAAAGTACACTGATATTGATTTATAATTAATGCATTGATGAAATGTACCTGTTTGCATGTCTTTAGGGTGCATGGGGTGGAAGTCTGTTGATGTCTAGGAAACATCGCCACAAGTTAAGCGGCATTGAGAGGTATGTGAACGGCATACTTAACAAATGATGGTAAATCATGCACTGTAAAAAGTTTATTGTCAAATTAACAGTAACTTACTGGCAACAATTATCCAGTAGTTCCTGTATTTCAAACAACAGTAAAATTACTGTAGAAAGAATGACAGTAGTTTAAAGGATACTGCAAAATGAAGTACAGTATTATACTGTTTTTTGTAAGATCCAACATACAGCATTTTACTGTTATACTGGAAATGTTACTGTTATTTATTTTACAGTATAAAATATATACTACTGTATTTTCCAATTTTACTGTTATTTATTTTACAGTGTAAAATATATACTACTGTATTTTTCAATTTTACTGTTATTTATTTTACAGTGTAAAATATATACTACTGTATTTTTTAAGATTAAATTAAATACTGTTATTTTATTGGTTGATGTTAAATATAAAGACAACAACTATATCTTTAAAAGCAGAAAATTTATTGTGCAGTTTTAACTGTATATTTGTAACAATATTAACAAAAATAACAAAAAAATGATTAGATTTTAAACAAAAAGTAAAGAAAAAATAACAAAATCAGTCAGCAATCAATGTATCCAATTGTTGCCATAGTGTAGTTACCCTAAATGAGAAAACCACATCATACAATACAGTGAAAAGCATAATTACAATACAGTTTTTTGTAGGTAGTATGGGTGGTGGTGGCAGGATGAAGGTGTAGGTCAGTAGTAGGCAACGTCGGTCCTGGAGTGCCGAAATCCTGCAGATTTCATTTCCAACCCTGATAAAACCTCGCCTACCTGTAGTTTTCTGGTGACTCTTCAGATCTAGTTGTTCAGGTGTGTTTGTTTAGAGCTGGAGCAAAACTCTGCAGGACAACGGCACTCCAGGACAGACATTTCCTACACCTGGTGTAGGTGGTGGGGGCGTCATATACAGCAGGGGCGACAGCACTTGTGATAATCCTGTAACAAATGATAAAACAAATTAATAATAAGTCAAAAAATTAACTAATCATCTAAAATGCTTGTTTTTAGCAATAATGTACTTTGAGCTCACCAGTTATAATCTAGAACATGGCCAAGTCTCGAGATCCACCTTGAGAGAACAGAAAATATTACGGAGAATGTTACAATAACATTACTGAAAGCTTAAATAACCCAGTCGCAGTGCTGGTTGGTGACTTCTTTTTCAAGGGTGCACGATGCAAAGCTTGTCACAACATGTATTTAGCGCGTCATGTAAACTTATGTGTATCACGCATCATGTCAAAATGCGTGTCTGCTGCAGATGCTTCAAAAGGGTTTATTATAAAAGATCTCGCTAAATCTCATGTGTAATCAGAGTTTAGGGTTAAGTTAGTGTCTTGCGAGTATTTTGTGAACGTGAGTGTCATAAAATCATAAACCCTTCTGACGCTTTTACAGCAGGCACGTATTTTGACATAAGGCAAGATGCACATGGTTAACATGACACAACGAACGCATACTTTGACATGATGAGCAACACACATTACAATCTGAACACATATTTTGAATTTGCACCACTTAGGAGAGAAGTCACCAGCCACCACTGCGAAGTAGAATTACATTTTGAATAAATAATATTTAATAGACCACAGGTAGACTATTAAATATTTTTGCACAATTTTACACATTTCAGTGACTAAAACATGACACAAATATTACCCATAAATAGGGGTGTGCCGGTTTCAGAATTGGTGATGACGGTTATGACATGAGTCAAATGTGACGGTTCGTAACATAACCATCGGTGGGGGGCGTTTTGCTCGTTTAAATGCTCGTGAATTGACGGGAAAGTGTCATTTTACCATAAAATCATGAATGTTATGCCAAGTGTGTTTCAAACAGTAATAATGTTGAACAATTTAACAGAAAGCAATGAAATATTTAAAAAACACACTATTGCCAAAAGACTGCGCTGTCACTCTCTGCCCAGCATAAATTAATCCTCTATCTATCATCTATCTTAATAATCTTTAGAGAAACACATTTGTGCATTGGGCTTTTATGTCTGTAATTGTGTCTATATCTGTCATTACACGGACCAGAACAGCACGAAAACAATGTGGATTTAAAGCGTATTGAAGAGGTTTTGCTCATAAATGCAGGTAGAAGAAAGTAATGTGAACTTCAGATTGTTATTAAACCGCACACTATGCGCTGCAAACGCAACCGGTGTAAAAGCACAATGGCCACGCGCAGCAAACGCTCTCCACAGACGCGCTGCACAGTGCTCACCCGTCGTTTGAATAAACTAGACACTGATTAGCTACTTGCTCTACGTTTCTTTAAAATTAACAGCAAGCAGTGAATGTGCGTTCAGGAGAGTTAGTAGGTTAGCATGGGAGGATTTGAACTTGAAAAGCGGAGTGTACTGACGGAAGAGATGATTTGAAAGGTGAGACTTTGTTTAATATGTTTAATCTCAAAAGTAACCGAAAAGTAACCTGGTTTGTCCTGTATGTCAGCGCGTTGTCAGTGTTGCTCCGCTCTGTATTTTCACTGCGTGAGAACATGAGGGGGCGTGTAACACAGACTGTTAACAATTGTTTTTAATTAGTATTTTAAAATTCTTTGATAAAAAATGTTTTTAAAAATATTTTAATAACACGGTTTTGCCGGTTATAGAGTTCTAATGACGATGTTCAACTATAACCGTCGGTCTCACGGTTATATAATGACCGTCACACCCCTACCCATAAATAATAACTGGTGTATGAAATAAATAAATGTGTTAACTATAATAATTATTATCAATAAACACAAAACTAATTCCGTATAGACCATTCCAAACTTAAGACGTTAAATGAACAAATTTACACAAAACTATATACGAACCAATTACCACTAAGTAAGGTTTGTTATGGCAAAACAATTTATAGAAATACGTTGTTTGTACAATTTTAGAAGTGTTATAGACTGTCTTTTGTAGTCACCAAAAATGTTTAACATTTAGTGTGCAATGATGGGTTTGGACATGCTACACTGAAGGAGACAAAAAAGAGATACAGTACCTCTGTTACCTCCACTTTCAGGATATTGACACCATCCTCTGGCTCCTCACATCAAGGTGGTTTAAAGTGCATTGAAAAATTGTTGTTGGTGTTAGCTTTGCTGAATCCTGTGAAAATAACATGTACTGAGTAACTAAAAATACAAGTTAAAGAGATGAGTAATAAATTGCATCAAAATCTAACCTCTATTGTTAGCCAAACTCAAAACTTACATTTTCCAGACAAAAGGTAAACTTGCTGTATTCTCAAGATGAAGAAATAAAATGAGCAGTGCAGGGTTTTTCTCCATATCAGAAACACCTGTGTAAACATAAAAATAAAACACAAGTTATTGCCACACTGATTAAAATATACTGTACTAAGTATGGGAGCTGTAAGAGATTAATACACACTCATTAAATACACTCAGCAAGTAGTTGCTTACTTATAAATATTAAAATAATTATTGGATAAATTTCATCCTTGTTAATGTGCTCCCAACTGATGTGCTGTTCCAGTTCTGTGCATTTTTCAAGTGTATAGGCAGTTCCTGACCAAACGCTTGACCAGTCCAGTACAGTAAAGTAAAGTAATTGTTCAACATTTCAAATTGGGTATAAAAACAATTATACCTTTTTGAGCCAGTATGTCCTGTCTTCAGATTTAGATGAAGGTCCTTCCCAAACCACATCTTGATGTCATAAAGAATCTTAAACACATAACATTTCAACAGAATGATTCAGGGCACTTGCACAGTTATACCTGAAAATGAATAGATTTTGTTCTAACTCAGATGATCACATGATATTGTCATAATAACAACATAATAATAAGTAAGATATTGTTTCTGTCTTAATAGATTGATTGCAGGCTTTGCCTGATGCTAAATGCATGGTAAAAAAAATTTATTAACAGATAATTGAACCACGTAAAAAAATAATAATAATTGAACCACGTGACTTCTCCCTATCATCCGGGACATATGACCATCATGTAATGGCAGCGTATACAAAACAGGGATACAAAGGAAAACGTTGATCATTGGATTAATCCATATCAGGTCCTAGAACACATTTTCAGATCTCATGTCAGCAGAACACTAATACATTTTCACATAAATATTCGCAGATATTACTTAAATCCACAATACATCTTTGTGTATGGATAGTCCTATTATTAGCAGATGAACAAAAGTTATGTGACTGAAAAGAGTAAGGCTTTTATGAAACTACACAATAATAAGTTAGTACTCACCCACTGTTTAAAAAAGCACTGCTGGTCTCAATCCAAGTGAGCACACAAACACACCGCCACGCAAGCACAGGATCTCTTCAGTGCGATGTCCGCTGAAGTGATGATATCCCCGCGATAGACGAAAGGACCAGCATGCAGGCGTAAAACTACCGTAGAAAATTTGTCGTGGACTGTAGCCCAGATTTACATACACTAATAAAGAAGATAAAACATTGTTAAATCTATTATACGTCTTTTCAATACTTCTAGCTGCCATAATGTTCAGTCAAGTTCACGTTCAGTCATTAATGTATTATTTTAAACCTATTCCACAGATATTCATTAAACAACGTATTCTGGCACAACATAATTCAAGTTTATAACGTTATTTATTTAACACATTAATTTCTTACTTACCTCAGCAAAGTCTCTGTCAACACAACACGATAAGCTCAGACTCGCCCTGACCGTTAATTTGAAAATGCCCTTCGCGGGGTTTTACACAGTGAACGTGCTTTATTTTGCACACACGCAGACAATCATTGTGTAGTTGCAGAAGTTGTTTGCTGTTATGACAGAAATTAAGTAAAATTTAGCCGAAAGAACCCTTTAGTGCCAATAAAGTCTCATACCAGATATTGCATATAGCACTTACCAGATAATGATGAAGTGAGTGAAGACAAACACGACGACACAATATCTCGTATAATAGATCGCTGTCATTTTGTGGTCACAAAATTAATGTTAGCATATACGTATTAATATTCACCCAGCAGATATTAATAAAGAAATACGCGCTAGATGAGCAGAACAGATACGACGACACACACGCGTTCTCCCACTCCCCCTACTGACAGAACTGAGGAGCACATCACGTGACCGACTCGCGCCTGAACCCTCCGCATTTGTTTAATCAAATTCTAAAATTAGCGCTTTTTTAACTAATCGACTGTTATTTGAAGATTATACATATATATTATCGCCTAAACTAATCTTAAAAATACATTTTGTGACCCAGAGGCAACAATATTAAGAACTGATGGTATGTCTATTGAATTGGCTGGTGATTTCATTAAAGCCTCAGAAAAGGCACGTGATTTATGTTAAAGGAACACACCGAGCATCTGATGTGAAAACAGACATTAAAACAAATATCTCACAAAAAAATTAAGCATTTAAGATATAAATAGACGTTTGTCATTGTGTTTTGCAGTTGGTTGGTAATACTGTATTCAGAGTAATATTTCCCATAATGCATTGGAAAACTACAGTAGCCTACTGTACAAAGCTTATGCAGTAAAAAACTGTTGAAAATACATTAAAATACTGTGGAAACAACAAATCTATAGTAACAAACTGTAAACAACTTATACAGTAAGAAACTGTCGAGAAAAACAGTAAAAAACTGTGAAAACAACGAAAATTATTTACAGTGTGGCAATGGTGCAATGTAACCTCCAAGAAAACTGTTGCATATGTTTCAGGGCAAACTCAGTCACATGGAACCCTCATAAGATGATGGGCGTACCGTTACAATGTTCAGCCATCCTGGTCAGAGAGAAGGTAAGAAAACACTCATACACAAGACTGCAAAGACAGGAAAGCAAATCATACAATCATGGGCGTTGGGAGGAAAAATATGGATGGTCCAAAACATTTACTGGAGTAGATGCCGTTTTCTTGTATTCTTGTGCCTTTCACTGCAAAACATGACTTTGTTTTCAGTACAAATATTTAACAATTCTTAAATCAAGAAGCATTTTCTTGATGATCAAAATTACCTAATTTCTAGTGTAATTTCTAGTGTAAAACATAACATTTTAGTGAGTTTGTGCTTAAAACAAGCAAAAAGAGTCTGGCAATGGGGTACACTGCAAAAAATGATTTTTAAGAAAAAATTAGTATTTTTGTCTTGTTTTCAGTAAAAATATCTAAAAATTCTTACATTAAGATGCTTTTTCTTGATGAGCAAAACGACCCAAGAAAATAAGTCTCCAAAAATATCAAATTTAAGTGATTTTGTGCATAAAACTAGCAGAAAAATCTGCCAATGGGGTAAGCAAATGTTTCTTGAATTATTCTTGAATTTAGTGTTTAAGAAAAATTTTCAAGATTTTTTTGCTTACCCCATTGGCCGATTTTTTTACTTGATTTATGCATAAAATCACTTAAATTTGATATTTCTTGGGTCGTTTTGCTCATCAAGAAAAATCATCTTAAGTTAAGATTTTTCTGATATTTTTACTGAAAACAAGACAAAAATACTAAGATTTTTTTTCTTGAAAATCATTTTTTGCAGTGTAATTTTTTTTCTTAAACACTTAATTCATTTTAATTCAAAATTTCAAGAAAATTTTTCTTTTTTTTGCTTGTTTTAAACACAAATTTACTTAAATTGTATATTTTTTGTCTAAAAACCTGACTTATTTTTGCTCATTAAGAAAATACATCTTGATTTAAGAATTTTTAGATATTTGTACAGAAAACTAGACAAAAATACTAAGTAAGAAAGACATTTTTGCAGTGTTTAAATAAACAATTGCTTTAACACTGCAAAAAATGACTTTCTTACTTAGGATTTTTCTCTTGTTTTCTGTAAAAATTCTTAAAATAAGATGTATTTTCTTGATGAACAAAATGATCTTGGAAAATAAGTCTAGTTTTAAGACAAAAAATATAAACTTTCAGTAAATTAGTGCTTAAAACAAGCAAAAAAATCTGCCAATGGAATAAGAAATATTTTCTATAAATAAGTTGACTTTTTCACATAAACATATAATTCAAGAAAAATGTTCTTATTCCATTGGCAGATTTTTTGTTAGCTTGTTTTAAGCACAAATCCGCTTAAATTTTATTTTTTTTGTGTAAAAACTCGACTTATTTTTGCTCATTAAGAAAATGCATCTTAATTTGAGGATTTTTAGATTTTTTACTGAAAACAAGAAGAAAACACTAAGCAAGAAAGTCATTTTTTGCTGTGTATAGCCTAAGAGCCTTGTTTACCTTGTTGTGTCTAGGGATTGAAGCAGGTTAAAGTAGTGAAAACACGAAATGGAGTTTCAGCGTAAGTCAAGGCTGTAGCTAAAATGAAGAACGGAGTTTAATTTATTAGGACATTCGTCTAGTGGAATGAATTGACTGACGTCGCTACACTCTCGGAAATACAAAACTGTACCTTTTCTGTCACTGGGGCTGTACCATTTCAAAAAGTACAGCTTTGCACCTAAGGATTTCATTTTAGTACCTCAGAAGTATATGCTGGGACCAAAGAGAGCTTATTAGTACCTCAAAAATACATATTAGTATCTCAAAGGTACATATTGGTACTAAATGTTTACATATCTATACCTAATGGTCCATACAATTACCTTCTTAAAGGGTGCTGCCCCATTGACAGCTAGGGTACATATTTGGACTTTTTTTCTAACAATGTAGGTCCTTAAGGTACGGTAATCTACCCAAAATTGTATTCTGTTTTGTATTCCTGTAAAGATACCAAACGGAAACTTAGGGTACAGCCCCAGTGACAGAAAATGTACAGTTTTGTACCTTTATTTCTGACAGTGTATGACAAGTGAACAGACATATGTGCTAAATTAGGGAAAGTGCCCAATATCATTGGTATTAAAAATTGTCCCTCCATAGACATAGATGTAGTGTCCTTGATGTTAGGTTTGTGAAGAGCTTTTTTGAAGCCAATAGTTGGCAGGGCCTGCCGTCGCCATTTTGGCATCACATCACCACGCATCAATCAAAAATAACAAAAAATGGGTAAATAGGTGGGACGTGGGTGAAGCTAAAGTGGTTGGCTGCTAAAACCAACCACATATAATGGTTCCGGCGCCCATGTGTACAATAACGTACGAAGTTGGCACCTCGCAAAATAATTACAAATTGCAATGAGATTGTGTTGGTTTTACAGCTTGCCTTGAAATCGAGTGTTTTAATTATTTCTAGCATTATTTAACACAATATATCTGTTACAGGGCATCCTGCAGGGCTGCAACTCGATGTCTGCTGGATATCTCTTCCAACCAGACAAACAGTACGATGTCACCTACGACACAGGAGACAAGGCCATCCAGTGTGGCAGACATGTGGACATCTTCAAGTTCTGGCTCATGTGGAAAGCCAAGGTGAGTTGCTATTATGCAGTTTATTTCTAACTAATCCAGTATTTTGGTAACCATTATGCATTCTTCACATTATTGGTCAATTTGTTGCATGCAGGGCACAGTTGGGTTCGAGCAGCACATTGACAAATGTCTGGAGATCTCTGATTATCTTTACAACAAAATCAAGAACCGTGAGGGATATGAAATGGTCTTTCAAGGCCAGGTTTGTATCTATTCACACACAGACTGACAGAATTGTTTTATTTTTGTGATAGTGTTTGTAATGCACTGTTTTCTTTTCATTTTGTAGCCCCAGCATACAAATGTTTGCTTCTGGTACGTTCCACCGAGTTTGCGCGGCATGCCAGACGGAGATGAACGAAGAGAGAAGCTACACAAGGTATTACATCTCATCTCGTACCTTACTCCATCTGCACTGTGATTTAAACACTAAATCCACCACAAACTCCAACATGCTTGTACAATGTTAGATATCTCAATTACTCTGTTTCCCCTGTAGGTGGCGCCAAAAATCAAAGCAATGATGATGGAGTGCGGTACAACCATGGTAGGATACCAGCCACAGGGTGACAAAGTCAACTTTTTCCGAATGGTCGTCTCGAATCATGCAGCCACCAAATCTGACATCGATTTCCTCATCGATGAGATCGAAAGGTTGGGTAACGACCTGTGAGAGCGCCGCTCTGCTGGATGGAGGCCACGATTTCAGCTCCAATGCACAATGCATTTACACATCCACTCAAAGCAACAGACTTTGCGTTCTGCACGTTTATTGGCTATGTTTCAACATCGTGTTGTGGTCCAATATGTTCTGTCCTCTATATTATTAAATATTTAACTTGCAGATTACAACGTCTCGGTAGCTACAGTCACCTTACAGCATAGTTTAACTTCATTGGAATCGTACTCTGATGTGTGTACCAGTCGGTGCTCTGTTTGTACATACTACATATATAAAGACAAGACGCAGCACCCTTTCAATGAAGCTCAAACCCCTTTCTGTGTAGTTGTGGGGTCTGTGTGTGAACCAGTGGTTGTGATACAAACTGTATTTGAGTGTTGTGTTCCTAGATCTTACCTTGTTAGTAGGTCATATAAAGCGACTACTCGGCACCTTTGTGAGGTGAAAGATAAGTATTTCATTTTTTAGTACTTTGAAATGAATATATAATTATTATGTGACCTGAGGTGTGTTCAAAGGTTCAGTTTTTTTCCATTTGTAATGTTTATTCACTTGTATTTTATAAAAAAATTATTATAATCAAATACGTTTAATGTTTATGGTCCAGTGGTGTACTTGTGAGCCAAAGACAGAACTAGTGCCATACATTTACTATACACTCAATATTATAAGCAAGCATATAAATGATAATAATCTATAGACATTTATATAAACATAATGTATATGTTTGTTGTTCAACAGGCCCTTAACTCTGTGCAATCAGTGTGTTATAATGTGTGTAAACTGTGCGTATATTTGACTGAATGTTACGAGCAATCCTCTCAATTATTTGAAATATGTTAGTTACAATAACAGATATTTAATACTGTTTATTAATATTCTACTCAGGCGACTATAGCGATGCATTTAGTGTAAAAAAAGAAACAACAAGAGAAAATGAATAAAGCAAAAAGCACAAACTTTGAAGACTGAAAATGTCCTCAGGATGCTGAAAGATTGTGTAATATAAACATTTATTAAAGGTTTATTGATATTTCCATACTGTATTTAGATTCAACTGTTGTGAGTCTTTGAAACATGTGAAAGATGAGTGTTTATTTAATCTTGTCTTTGTTCAAAGTGTTTTTGATGACTAAAATCTGCACAATAATCTTTATCCTGTATTGTTGACAGTATATTATACGTTGAATGTGAGGAGGTCGCTTGGGGCCTCTCAGTACGACTGGCACTTTAAAATGCAATCACAATATATGTAAACTGTTACTTACACTTGTACAGTGCATAATAAAATCTATTAAAGTATAAGAATGATCTGTTAGTCGTCAATTTAAAATGTAAATTATATGATATACACTGGAATATATTATTATATATCTTAAACTGTTATTTTAATGCTAAAATAAACTGGTTTCATTCTGTATTTGTTTGTGTTTTATTTCATTATCCATCTGTAATAAGTTCTCATATAACTAAAAGGTAAGAAGGAGGATTAGGGCCAAGCTAAAATAAAAAAAATAAAACCATCTCGAGATTAAAGTCATTAAGATGCTAGAATAGCCATTATTTAACGAGAAAAAAGTGAGAATAAATATAATTTCGAGAATAAAGTCAATATATTGTGTGTAGTGAATTGTGTGAATTTATATCACTGTCTTAATGCAGTAAACAACGTAAACAATAAGCCTAAACTGAAATATTGACTTCATTCTCGAATTTTTTTTAACGATTTTATTCTTGTTAAAAAAACGACTTTATTCTCGCATTTTAATGACTTTAATCTCGAGATGATTTAATTTTTTTTTTTAGCTTGGCGCTAATCCTCCTTCGTAAAAAGGCCATACAGTTTCTTCGGTCATTTTTTTCCCTTGTTATAACATTTATTTATTTATTTTCCCTTTAGTCTTTTTCTGTTCCCTGTACAATAATTTACCTGCCACAGGGAGGCAGCACCTTCACAGTTTAACGCTAGGTTTGTTCGACTTCATGCCACAAGAACTGACACGGCAGATGACGTCAAAGTACCGCGAGGGCGATTCGAGAAATCATACGTAGAGGTCTGCTTTCAAATCGTTCTCGCGAAACTTTGACGTCATCCGCATGGAGTCGAACAAACTTATTGATAATAATATCATATTCCACGTTGCATATTGATGCACTTTGTTGTATACTAAAAGTAGAATCGTTAATGCATTACAAGTATTGCGTACTATTTCTTCATATTAAAATGTAAATTCACCCCAGCTACTTCTATAAAAAGAAACTACAAGTATTTAGAATATTTTTTTACAATATTCACAGTCGACTATGATTGGGTCTTCCTGCTCAGCGTTGGGAAAAGTAACAGTATAACATGTTTACGTGCTTAATTAACAGTAGTATATTCTAGATAATATTAATTTCCGATTTATAATTTAAATAAAATAAATTTAAAATAAAATAATTTAAATACGACAAATATACCTAATAACTACCGGGACATTAAACCACGCCCACGAGTATCATCATCCTGTCAGTTTTCACCATTCAGTCTAATCGGTCTGCAAGCATCGTCATTCAAATGTATTACACAAACAAATGACTTAATAATTAACTTCTGTCTCAACTAATTCATGAAATGATAACATCTCCGCGTTGAACCGAGCGCAGTTTAGAGAGCTGCGGTGGTTCTCACCTGCACGCCACATAAGCACGAGCCCGCTTCCTGCAGCACTGCCACGTCACTTACACACACAGTCGTGGCGAACATCCCAGTGATACTTGCTCGCGCTCACTGTCCAACAAAACCGGCGAAATAATAAAACGGACAGAATTCTCACCGGTGACACGGAGCGGGGAACATGGGGGGATCGCAAAGCGTGGAAATTCCCGGAGGCGGCTCGGAGGGCTATCATGTTCTCAGAGTGAGTGTAACGTTAGTCCGTCTCGCGAGTCCCCGGAGGCGGAGAATTCAAATCGAGGCCGGGGATGTTAGCGCGGCCTGCTAAGAGTGGCTAAATGCTAGTTCTGCTAAATTTAAAGCTCTGCAGTTAAATACAATCGCAGTTTAGTTTATGGACGTTAATTAAATGTAGCGTGCAAAGACTGTTGCCTTATTTAATGCGCGAGTAGATTTTTGTCTTTTTATTGTACGCTGTTTTTTTATTATTTGATGGACTGCTGGGCTAAACATTCACACCTCAAAGAGCTTTACTGATTGAATGTTCCGTTTTAGTCATCACAATAACTCAGATTAACCTGAACTGCAGGTCGACATCATTCTTTTTAAACAAATTTTGAAATGATCATGAGAATGAATGCCATGTCATGTCATTTTTACATTGGGTTGGTAGATCCTAAATGCATGACAGCTTGTTTTAAAAGGCAATTTACTTTTGCATCATTAAAAGTGTACAGTTTAATACGATGTCAGCCAAAATAGGCCAATCTGATGTTTTCTAGGGGGCATAGAAATCTGGGGGTAGATCTTATGGAAGTGTTTGTTGTATTTGAATATAATGATTTAACTGGGGTGTCATCTCTCTTATGCAGGTGCAGGAGAATTCACCTGGACACAGAGCAGGTCTAGAGCCTTTCTTTGACTTCATTGTGTCAATCAACAACACCAGACTGGTATGTTTGTTGTGAATGTGGTCTATGATCAATCTTCATCTTATCAATAACAAAGCATTTGTTAAATCACAGTCAAAACCAGGTGTCACTATGAGTAGTTTTTGTGTTCGTAGTTTTTATTTCTGCAGCTTAAATTAAAATAATTAATGCTAATAGTATTTGTGGATAGCCTGGTAAAACAATTGCAGACAAATTGCATTCTCTATTTATGTAACATCATCTTCCTCGTCTTGACTCCGCCTGTGATAATTTCAAATTCCTGTTTCTTTGTTGCCATGACAGGTTAATAACAACATAATTTTATCTGCTTTGATACGTACAAACGTCTCTTTCTGTTGATAAATTCACATCTTACTCACGTTTTGCTTTGTTTCTCTTCCTTATTAAGAACAAGGATAATGACACGTTAAAAGACGTACTGAAGGCAAGTGTCGAGAAGCCGGTGAAGATGCTGGTGTACAGCAGCAAGACTCTGGAGCTGCGGGAAGCCACCGTTACCCCTAGCAACATGTGGGGTGGGCAAGGACTTCTTGGGGTTAGCATCCGCTTTTGCAGCTTCGAGGGAGCCAATGAAAACGTCTGGCATGTTTTGGTGAGTAATTTTTGCCAATGAAAAGGATTTGGCATTTACAGCACGCAGCTGTAACATACTATACGCGGGGAAAAACTTAATAAGATTACCACCAAGTGTTTTTGAATTACAGGGTTCTCACGGGTCATGGAATATCATGGAATTGTATAAAGGTCTTTCCAGACATTGAAAGTCAGGGAATTTTATATTTTTTTACCAAGTCATGGAATATCAGGGATTTTTGTTTGTTGCATATAAAAAAGGTGTACACTACATTATCTATGCTCAGGTGAAAGTTGTCAGGGAAAATCTGGGAATTTGACATTTGAACCCTAAATTAGCTGTAAACAATCCAGACTTGGATGCTAGACACTGAGTATGGTGGTTTTAATGGGTGTGTTCTTGCTAAACCGACCGGTTGGTTGAGCTGCTAAAGGTGGAATGGGGTTTTGTCAGTGAAAACATGCTCTCATTTCTTGCCCCTTGATTGGTCTGTTTTACAGGAAGTGGAGCCAAATTCTCCGGCAGCATTGGCGGGTTTAAGACCTCACACCGACTATATCATCGGAGCAGACACTGTTATGAATGAGGTATTACTTAAACTTTGCTCATCCTTAACATTTCTTAAAATTAATGCATATTTTGTAAAAACAGTGGTTTGTTCAATAAAATAAAACTTAATGCCCCAAACTTGTATGATTTTATTTCTTCACACAAGATGTTTTTAGAGTAATGTGTTTAGGGATGCATAACGATTAATCATGATTAATCGTGATTAATCTATAGCCGAATAAAAGTTTTTGTTTACATCATATGTGTGTGAACTGTGTATAATAATTTTGTATAGATACATGCACACACATGCTTGTATATATTTAAGAAATGTTGACATGTGTATATACAGTTTGTATATTTATGTATAATTTATATTATATATAAATGAAGAGTTTCGTTGCAAAACGAGATAAAAACTTTTTTTGGTTGTGCATTCCAAATAATATCAATTCAACTGCAGTTGGTTTGTTTTGATTTAAACCTTCATAACTTAAAAAATACAACTAAGTAGCACCATAAAACAAAATAATAACATAATAATAATAAACATGTTTTGACAAAAATGTTACAAACGGATTTATCTCGTTTTGCAACAAAACTCTTCAAATATAAATACCTAATATATAAATATATATTTTTATTTATACATGCATGTGTGCATATTTATATATACATCATTATTATTCACAGTTAACACATATATATGATGTAAACAAAAACTTTTATTCTGCTATAGATTAATCGCTATGCATCCCTTGAGGTGAAAATGTCATTTTTTGGTTAACGATTCATTTAACTTCAAATCTGACGATTGAATGTATGTGTCTTTGCTTTATGAACTGTTTGATTATATTTGTGTATTTTTCGTTCTTTCTGCAGTCAGAAGATTTATTCTCATTGATAGAAACTCACGAGGGCAAAGGACTGAAGCTTTACGTCTACAACACAGACACAGATAACTGCAGGGAAGTGGTCATCACTCCCAATAGTGCCTGGGGTGGAGAGGGCAGGTGTGTGTTTGTCAAACTTTTTCTTCTTGGTTCCTGCCTTCGCACAAATCTCAGTTTTTTGTAATCTCTGTCTGTTCAGTCTCGGCTGCGGTATTGGATACGGTTACCTGCACAGAATCCCGACTCGGCCCTTTGAAGAGGGAAAGAAAATAAGCTTTCCTGGACACACTCACAGTGAGCCTGCCAGCCCATTGAAGGATGGTTTTACAGAGGTCAGTAAGTTTGTGCGTGTGAGTGATCTTTTAGTTTTGAGAATTGACATTTAATGATCTCCTCTGTTAGGTTCAGCTGTCTGCGGTAACTCCGCCCCCTGTGCCACACCCCAACCCCACAGGGCTTGAGGATAGTTTATCTGGCCTGTCACTCAGCTCTGCCCCGCCTCACATGCCAAGTGAACTCCACACAGGTGTGACCTTGTTTGGTACCATTCTGTGCTTTTTCTTCATTGACTTTTTTATTTTTAAACGTAAAGTATGACAAATTAAATGTAATGGATAATTGATGTTTTTGGATCAGGTGTTCCCACAGTCCCCCTACTGCCTACTCAGATGAGCCCAGGGTTGGGTTCTCTTCCTTCTGTTAACCCCTCCACCACCCTACCAGGTGCAGAGCATAAACTTTCCCATCTGTTTTTGTTGATGTCCCCCATACAGTTATATCTGCAAAGATCTCATGTTACAAAAGATGGTGTAGATAAATAATATTTGTGTTTTCAGGTTTGATGCCATTACCGTCCGGCCTTCCTCCCTTCCCAAACCTCGCCAACCTCCCGAACTTCAATCTACCATTACCTGACCTTAGCACAGTAGCGTTAGCTGGAATCAGTGGGTTACCTCCTCCTACAGCAGGTACACAGACACACAGATGCGGTTACAAAAACGACAAAAAATGCTGCGAATGTTAAAAATCGTTCTCTTTCTTTTGTAGGTTTACCACCTCTCCCTCCTCTGAACCTGCCTGGCATCTCCCCTTTGCCCATGCCCACCGTTCTCCCCACCACGTTGCCCAGCATGCCAGGGGTCGCGCTGCCATCAACCCTTGCCCCCTCTGACTTCGTACCTCGCACCGCCTTATCGACCGAGCAGACTCAAGCACTGACACTGGATGCCACGCCCACCCCTGCAGTCAAAGACACGCCCACAGCGATGCCTGTCGCCAAGGAGACCGTCCCACAGGAAACAACGGTTGCACATGCTGCGCTACAGTCCTCGTAACAATCGTGCCGGGGTATCTCTAATGTATTTATTCAGTACAAAAGATTCCAGTGTGCAAACACGCACAGTTCTGGTGAGAGACACCAGAGGGTATGAAGCGATGGACAGACGTTTATTAAACCGTAAATAATACGAAGAGAGCAGGTGTGACACTAGGAAACGGAGCGCATGCATGTCCAGTGTGGTCTCTCCTCAGACGCTGTGCTTTCTTATGCTTTTTCTTTCTGTATATCCTGTAATCAACTTTCAGATGTTAGTATAGCATTCCTTGTAATTACCAATTGCTATGTGATTTTACTATGTCATGACTTCTTTCTTTGCACATTTATTTCAATCGCTCTTTTTCATGGCGCTCTCGGACCGGGCCTCTGTTTCGCTCACACACTTAGTAAAATAGATCCACTGTATAGATGGATGGAAACACATAAATGAGCTGCAGGGCTAAATGTGCTTGTGCAGTTTGGAGATTGTGAAGGAATCTTATTCGAAAGCACACAGGCAATAAACTACCAAGTTTTACACTATGTTTGGTTCTTTGACTCACTTGAGTTTAGATGGTTACCATGTTGATGTAGACGGTGACGTAACATGGAGTTAGTGGACTGACTGATGTTGGTTTTTCTAATGGCTGACATAGCAGGGTCCTGGAAGGCAGTATACTTAAAATACAACATAATGGAAGCAGAGATTTATTGAATTGAACAGTCTGGATTTTAAATGTAATCTAACACTGTTGTTCATCCACAAAAATGATTTTAAAATAGCTCAAATATTTGACAATAAATCACATTGACTACTTGTGTGCACTTAATGCAAATTCATAAAAAGCACTCCAACCAGAAAGAAAAAATCAAGTAGCGTAAAAGTTTGGATTTTCGGGACCCTTTTTCGATTAGTAAACATTGTGACTTTTTTGTGGGTGGAGTTTAAGTGGAGGCAGGAAGACCACTGACTGCTTCAATAATGCTAGCTAAATTAAATATGATTAAAGGCGGGGTGCATGATTTTTGAAAAACACTTTGGAAAAGGGACGAGTACCAAAACACACTTGTAGCCAATCAGCAGTAAGGGGCGTGTCTACTAACCAACATCGTTACCTGGGTTGTTCAGGTGATTTCAAATATCAACATTGGCTTTCAGAGATCATGCACCCTGCCTTTAAGTCGCCTTAAAGGGACAGTAAGTAGGGTTTTAAGTGTTTTATTAATCAAAATCAATGTCTTTATTCATAAATATGTCCTCGTTTGTGTCAAATGACCTCTGCCAGTGATCAGTAAGTCCAGGGATGCTTCCATGTTGTTCCGCCGTATTGATAAACTATAATAGCAAAGAGGGACAAAAAGCACTAGCCTACCAACGCGTTTCCACAACGCGTTTTCATTCAGAACATGTGAACCAGCTGAAACGGACAAGGAGATCAGTGATTACATAACGTTGTGTCGTGTTGCTATTTGCTCATCGCTGCGATCTTTTCCCAGACCTCGCCCACCTGCCGTACCATATGACCGGAAGTAAAGAGAGATCGTTTCTAGGAGGGGAAGAGATTAGCATTTTTGATTTAAGGTTATATGGGCACAAGGATCGTTTTTTAAATGAAGAAGATCACAGATAAGTCTTTCCAAAACAAATTACAGTTTTTCATTTTAATTTCATTGTGACTTTAATAAATGCTGTAGAAGTACTGGCTAGAGGGGATGCAGCTACGGCCAAATCTCGCGAGATGTTGGAATGAAAACAGCGCTCATCCGGAGATATTTTCGTCACAGCTGTATCCCTTCTAGCCACAACCGTTCATTGTTGGTCATGTTAGCTAATGTTAACAAATTCTTTATTGTAAACTCTTAACATTTCTAAACAAAAACTGGTAAAACTTTATATATGTAATGTCACACACTGTCCAGTGAATGCCATTTGAAAAAGTTAACTTTAATGGACGGAAGCAGACTTTCTGACTCACTCGCTTAATGGATGGACGATGTGACAGGACCTCCTGTTAACCACAGCTGACAGTAGCCTTGTTTTTTGCCTGCACTAGCAGCAGGTATGATAAAATTACAAATTGGAGCCAGTACTAAGATGATGTTTGCATTAGCTGCTGATTTTATGTTGACCAGCTAGCGCTGTGACGTAATCGTGACGTTGGCATAGATTTTAAAACACTAAAATTTCAACAAAAATATGTTCCAGTACAATACACAGTTTTAAAATACTTAATTGAAAACCCGGTTTATAAGCAATATAAAATGATTTTTAAAATCTCTATCCAATAAGCACAGATTGGAAAACCGCAAAAGTAACACCGGTCTTACACTATTGTACCTAAACTAACGAAACCTCAAAACACAAAGCAAGCTTTGACTTCAGACTTTGAAAGTGTCATCACAAACGTACACCAAGGAAAAGGAATGTTTTCAAAATGTTTATTTCTCTTTTGGCTACATTCTCTACAATTGCAGCAGCACTTTAGAGACAAATCACCATATGTTGAGCTCAAAACTGCTTCTGGGGTTAATTTGGACAGAGAAAACAACCAAAGCTGGGATTCTTCCCCTGACAACAGAGTCTGGAAGCTTTGACAGTTTTATCACGGGCCGGTCAGCGCGGTTCGGAGGAGCTGACCGGACTCGGGTTCTGGGATCAGCGGGGTTGCCAAGCGACAGCACATGGTCTGGGCATAAAGGGGTTAAAACATCTTGGGCGGGGTCCGGCCCACCTTCCGTCTGTTCTATGAATCACTGCTTTTACACCAGACACACAGGCACGCACGCGCGCACGCGAACCTTGGGCTCACACCTCATTCAGACATAACTTCATTTTTCCATTCCGTGGTTTTCTGGTAAATCAAAATTCTTATATAAATTCAAACATTTTAAGTAAAACAAAAAAGACTAGGTGTCTGAAAGCAACATCAGTGATGTTGATTCATACAATAGCTTAAAATTAATAAGAAAATCCAAATATGAATCCATCTCAGGCTGGATTGACTCCATTTTTTTAACTGTATCTCCATCTACATGCAGGACTCCATCTATATTTCACAAACCCTGTCGAGTCTCTCTGGGTTGCATTAAAAGTAAGCATGTTTTAAAACCACTTACATTGATACTTCTTTCCGGACAATTAAACACATTTCCCCAAATTTCTCACTGTAATGCTAAATAAACAAATTAGTAAATTAATCATGAACGTTTTTCTGCATTACAGTACAATCATTTGATGGGAAAATATGCATAGTTGTCAGGAAAGTAGTGATAGAATGTAAATCAATCTTAAAAGTTCTAAAGATAGGTTTGATTTTATTAACTGAAAATATAATTTTATTATATATTGTATGGTAAATGTGACTGGCCCACATTTGTAAATATTAAGCCCATCTATGCATACACACAGACAACATTCATGTTACGGTGAACTACAACAGACACCATTTCTGTAACACACCCTTTGTTCTGTTCACACATGTATAATGATGTAAAACAAACACTCGCAGACACACACGCACACAAAGAAATGCTCTTTTGTGTCACTCATTCCAATCGCACTACAATTAATCGTCTCTACGTTTCACACTTACACAAAACAAAGCACCGCTAAAGAGGCGTAGCCTGGGGAGGACATTAGCGAGAAGTCGATCCCAAATCTACCCCACTTCACAAAATGCCTTGGGTAAAAAAAATATCCATTTCTAGCTCTGACTGACATTTGGATCCACACAGGAAATGACATCGGCCATTCCTGCCCCAATAACAACGGCAGTCACTGTGGCCGGTATGGGCGTGTCCTTCAGTCGACACTTGGCCCCTCCCCCTTTGTCCACACGATGGAGGCGAAGGGAGGGAAATCATCATTCGGAACCGTCAAACGTTATCGATCAGCCAGTGAGATCAGTAAGAGATGATTCCTGAAGCAGCAGCAGGGCTGGCGGGCATGGCCTGCAGGTTTCCTGACGAATTGGATCGGCGCATGTGCGGAAGAAGGTACGAGTCACTGCCCAGCTGATGAACGTCAAAGCGATCTTCCTTCCTGTAAGCCAAACAGCGCCGGATAAACGCCTGTGGAGGACAAAGACAGAATTCAGACGCATTTCCAAACGCAGAGCGGTCTTATCAGGACACACAAACCGACCTTGGCTTCGTTGCTAGACACGGGTTTGGCGGGAAACTGGACCTCAGTAGCTTTGAGAATGGTGTTTTCCTGAAGTATATCTTGCTGGGATTGATTATGACCAAACGGCTACATAAAATCAGATCAGAGGAGATTTAAAATGACATCATTTTAAAACGTGTCCATCAACAATAACCATACATGCATTGGTCTTACCTTTCGTCCATACAGGCACTGGAAGAAGATGACCCCCACCGACCACACGTCTACTTTATTCGAGATCTTTGGGGGTTCTTTACCAACCACAAAACACTCTGGTGGCAAATACCTGAAATATGCATACAAATTTATTAAATAAATGTAATAAATAATTTTAGGACTTCCAAACGTTAATCATATTTAATGCTACTGAAGTTTAAGTCATTTCAGAGAATTGTTTCTTAACACATTTTAAATGTATTGCTAAAACATGTTACAAAATCTATCAAATATATAATACTGACTTGTGATGTTATACCGTCAAAAGTTTTTCCACATTTCTGTGTTCAGAATTTTTGGGGCAGGGCTAAAACGCTAATGGTACATTCACACAGGGGGCGGCATTACCGCTTGAGAGAAAGCATTTCTGAAGCGTGGCCGACAAGCAAATGAAAGAACAGACCCTCTGCATCCTACCTCAGGATTTTTGATGGAGATCAGATTCAGAGTGATCTTTAAAACATACACGGCATTCTTTCTCTTTCACGTGAGGCGTTACTTCCGTGTTGTATAAGTTGCGGAAGTGCGCCACCTGGTGTATAATAGCGGTATTGCGAAAAGCCGGAAATTCTCGTCATTGGCAGGGAAGCGTTTTCTCTTAATTGACGAGCTAACTCGTCAATGGCGGGGAAAGAGATAAAAAGTTAAGAAATGTTCAACTTCTGCCGCAAGCAACGGCAGTGACGAGACGTTGACGGATCTAAAATTAAGTTTGGCAATACATGACGTCACCCATTAAAAGTAAATGAGAACCGTTAACGCTTACGCCCGGTGTGAAAGTACCTTAACACAACCACAAATATCCATTCAGGTTTATAGCAGTATATGGAAATTGAGAGAGACAGCCAGTTTTCGCATGAGTGGCCGTGGTTTTCGCGCCGACAGAGGACACCCCTCCAGAGGACACGCACCCCCATAGCTTGAGAGCAGAGAATCCTTCCGTTTTTTCAAGATTTTGCCAACTTATTTGATTATACACATCCTGTAAAGACGTTTTTGTAATCGTGCTTTAGGTGGATTTTATCCCCAGCGTCTTAAGCAACAGCCGTGCATTTTTATTTCCAAATTTCATCATAAACTAGCACATGATGTGCCGTTTTATGGTCTCAGCATTAGCGCGAATAGTGAGGAGCTCCCTAATCTCTGTTCAGTTTGCAGACATTTGTCATTGTAAATGCTAATCTGCATTTAATTCCCTACGTTGAAGAACAATAACTTCTTGTTGCGATGACATGCACGTCCTCGGTACGCCACGGTCCGAACGCATCTGTAAATGTTACAGCAAGGTCCTCTTTACGCTACCAATCCCGGAATCAAATCCGAAAAATTTGTTGCATTGACACAGAAGGCACACTGGCAATTTTATGGGAATTTTCATTGTGCTGTGTGAAAGGGATTTTTATGTAGAAAGTTTTGTGAATCAAAATTAAACAGCTAAAATATTAATGATGTATATCAGGGTTCCCCAAATCTTACCCTGGAGGGCCGGGTAACCCTAATCAAACTTAGCCACCTGTGATTGTCTTAGTGATCATAAAGACCTTGATTAGCTTGTTTAGGTGTGTTTGATCAGGGTTGGAGCTAAACTCTGTAGTGCTCCGGCCCTCCAGGGTAAGATTTGGGGAACCCTGATGTATATAGTATATTTATTAACTTTAGCTGGAAAACTGACCAGTATGTTCCTGCTCCCTGCGAGGTTAGATCCATTCCGTCCACTCCGTAACTATCATCATCCATGATTTTAGACAAACCAAAGTCTGTGATCTTGATCTCCCCACATGCCGTTCCATCCACCAACAGGATGTTTCCTGAGGAACGCAAACAGAAAACATCTTGACAAATACTCATACAGACATGGACACATCACACTTCCAAACCCAGTTGGTGTCTGACTGTAAAACGTACACAGCATTCATATGCACAGACGTATTTGTCTGAGCTAGTCTGGCTCACCTGGTTTCAGGTCATAATGAATGATGGGAGGTTTGATCTCATTCAGGTATCTGAGAGCGTTGACGATTTGCATGACGATGGACCGAGCTTCTTTCTCGGACATCAGCTTGTGCTGCTTCAGGTAGAAATCCAGATCGTTCCCTTCACAGAACTCCAGAACAGTGCAGAATCTACAACACAACGTCTTTATACACCTGTACAAACCTGTGTACATAACACATCAGAGGTGTGTCGCTGTGAAAACTTACGTGTCAGTGTCCAGGGAAAAGTAGTCGTAGAGTTTGACTATTCTGGGATGGTCCAGCTGCTTGTGGATTCTGTATTCTCTACAAGCATGTCTGCAGCAGACAAGAAAAATACATGAGCATTTACTTCAATGAGCTGAAAGTAAGAGTAAGAGGGGGGGAAAATTGAGAGAGAGCAAGACAGAGAATCATAGGAAGTAAAGCGCCGTTGTAATGTTAAGTTTGTTATTTTTGTTTTTGTCATTTTATTTTGAGTCTTATTCTGCCCCAAACATTTTCACGTAACCGTGTTGCGTGCATTAGAAGGCAAATTAAGTCAAATGACTGTTGCACAAATGCTTCTCACCATCTGGTCTATGCTCTGGCACACTTTGCGCTCACACTGCGTGTTCCACATCAGACCCCAGTTAAACCCCGCAAGAGAGTGAAAAAACAAGCGAGAGAGTGAAAACTGTGGCAAGAGAGAGTGAGTGATAAAACCAGAGAGAGAGAGCAAGTAAGTGGGAGAGAAAACGAGTGAGAGAGTGCGCATGCGCCCCGTCCGCATGACGTCATTTTCTTGCGTGCGCGAAAATGAGCCCAAAATTTGAGACCGCGCGGACAGTGCGCGGACAGTCCGCGGACAGTCCGTGTACAACAGCGCATGCGCGTGAAAATATTTAGACAGGACACGAGCGAGCGATGGAGTAAACGAGCGAGAGCGAGCGATGGAGTAAACGAGCGAGAGCGAGCGATGGAGTAAACGAGCGAGAGCGAGCGATGGAGTAAACGAGCGAGAGCGAGCGATGGAGTAAACGAGCGAGATGGCGAGCGATGGAGTAAACGAGCGAGATGGCGAGCGAGGGAGCAAACGAGCGAATGAGGTAGCAAACGAGCGAGAGCGAGCGATGGAGCAAACGAGCGAGAGCGAGCGATGGAGCAAACGAGCGAGAGCGAGCGATGGAGCAAACGAGCGAGAGCGAGCGATGGAGCAAACGAGCGAGAGCGAGCGATGGAGCAAACGAGCGAGAGCGAGCGATGGAGCAAACGAGCGAGAGCGAGCGATGGAGTAAACGAGCGAGAGATGGAGTAAACGAGCGAGAGCGAGCGAGGGAGTAAACGAGCGAGATGGCGAGCGAGGGAGCAAACGAGCGAATGAGGTAGCAAACGAGCGAGGGAGCAAACGAGCGAATGAGGTAGCAAACGAGCGAGCGGGCAAGCGAGGGAGCAAACGAGCGATTGAGGGAGCAAACGAGCGCGAGGGTAAGCGAGGGAGCAAACGAGCGATTGAGGGAGCAAACAAGCGAGAGAGCGAGCGAGAGGGAGCAAACGAGCGAGAGAGCGAGCGAGAGGGAGCAGGTAAGCGAGCGAGTAAGCGAGCGAGAGGGAGCGAGAGGGAGCGAGTAGGCGAGCGAGAGGGAGCGAGTAAGCGAGCTAGGGGGAGCGAGTAAGCGAGCTAGGGGGAGCGAGTAAGCGAGCGACGGGGAGCGAGTAAGCGAGCGAGAGGGAGCGAGTAAGCGAGCGAGAGGGAGCGAGTAAGCGAGCGAGAGGGAGCGAGTAAGCGAGCGGTGGAGTAAACGAGCAAGAGATGGAGTAAACGAGCGAGAGATGGAGTAAACGAGCGAGAGAGCGAGCGAGCGAGCAAACAAGCAAGAGAGCGAGTCAGCAAGGGAGTGAGGAAACGAGCGAGAGAGCAAGGAAACAAGCGAGAGAGCGAGTAAAGGAGCAAGAGGGCGAGCGAGGGAGAAAACGAGCGAGAGAGCGAGGGAGTGAGTAAACGAGCAAGAGAGCGAGTCAGCAAGAGAGGGAGTAAACAAGCGAAAGGGAGCAAGCAAACGAGCGAGAGGCAGCGAGTGAGCAAACGAGCGAGAGGCAGCGAGTGAGCAAACGAGCGAGAGGCAGCGAGTGAGCAAACGAGCGAGAGGCAGCGAGTGAGCAAACGAGCGAGAGGCAGCGAGTGAGCAAACGAGGGAGAGGCAGCGAGTGAGCAAACGAGGGAGAGGCAGTGAGTGAGCAAACGAGCGAGAGAGCGAGTGAGCAAGCGAGCGAGTGAGCAAGCGAGGGAGTAAATGAGCGAGCGAGAGAGTAAACAAGCGAAAGAGTAAACAAGCGAGAGGGAGTGTGTAAACGAGCGAGTGAGGGAGCAAACCAGCGAGAAAGTGAGTATACGAGTGAGTGAGTAATAGAATAGGTGAGTTAGCAACTCTCCCACATTTACACAAAAGCATTTAAACACAACTAAAGATGCCAACCGAATGCCAACTGTGAAGCTTTTCTTCACCTGCTGTTTTTTTTTTTTACCGCAGCACCTCCATCGGAAACAACTGCAAACATATGCCGAACACAGGAAAAAACACCTTGGTGTACACGCCCCCTAAGAGAATGAACGAGGGACTGAGTGATGGAAAAAATCAGTCAGAGAGTGAGTGGGTGAGAGAGAAAGAGTGAGAGAATAATAAAGTCAGAGAGAGAGAGAGAGGAGGAGTGAGACCATCATACTTGTGATAGTTTTCTTTCTTCTCTTCTCTCCAGTTTTTGTTAAGCTGGTGGATTTTTACAGCAGCATACCGCTGCTCAAACAGGTCAAATGCCTAAACACAAAACAAACTTATTTACATCACATTCAAGCATTTTGCAGACATTTATCCAAAACTATACTTTATTATTGAAGCTATACAGTTCATTAGTTAGTATGTTTAATTTTTGATGATCAATCCCTTCAATCAATCTGGTCCTGTATGAAACGCCCATATTTCACTCATGCAAGCACACGCTACATTTTTCTCACTACATCTAATGCTTTATTCAGAAATGTCCTCAAACAGTGAATGTATTTGTAAAAATGAAGAACAAACTACCTTATAAACTTCACTGAAACCTCCTCTGCCCAGCAGGTGTAAGAGCAGATATCTTTCATTAAGAGTCGGGTGGTCTTTAAACCTACAAACACACACAAATATACACTTATCACACACATTGCAACACAGGGGGAGTGTCTTCCTCAACAGACTCATTTATTGCTGTGTAACCATGTCCATCATAAGGAGGGGGTGGGTCTTACTGAGAGCTGTCCTCATTGTTGATTCTTTTGAGTTCTCTAATGTGAAGATTCCTCACACGCTCCAGTCTCTCCAGCTCCGCCTGGATCTCGGCCTCCTCCTGAACACACATAAAGACTTCAGCATGCGCTAACATACAGACACAAACAACACATATTCCAGATCTTAAAGGAACAAAAGTGTCGGTTTCTGCACGACTGACTTTCCCACTAAAACATGTTTCACTAATGCTTGTGTATTTGTGTGGACTGACCTTTTTGAGATGCCCTAATCGAAGTTTGAAGATTTCCTCCTGCTCGTGATATTCAGCTACAGTCAACCTGTACAATCCATACAGAAGAATAACACTGATAAGAAAGATTAACATTAACTAAACAAAATCACACAATGACAACACAATTGCAGTTTGTAAGCTCTGCACTTCTAATTTTATGACATGATAATTTGAAACGAGTAAAAAGCTGAACAATCTATATCTATAGGTAGATGTCATTCTTAGTAACAGAATATCGGTATCAATCTGTATCGCTAGATGTCATTCCTAGTAACTGAATATCGGTATCTATCATATTGGTAGATGTCACCCTTAGTAACCGAATATCGGTATCTATCTGTATAGCTAGATGTCATTCCTAGTAACTGAATATCGGTATCTATCATATTGGTAGATGTCACCCTTAGTAACCGAATATCGGTATCTACCTGTATAGCTAGATGTCATTCCTAGTAACCGAATATCGGTATCTATCATATTGGTAGATGTCACCCAACAGAATATCGGTATCTATCTGTATCGCTAGATGTCATTCCTAGTAACTGAATATCGGTATCTATCATATTGGTAGATGTCACCCTTAGTAACCGAATATCGGGATCTATCTGTATCGCTAGATGCCATTTCTAGTAACTGAATATCGGTATCTATCGTATTGGTAGATGTCACTCTTAGTAACCGAATATCTGTATCTATCTGCATCGCTAGATGCCATTCCAAGTAACTGAATATCGGTATCTATCATATTGGTAGATGTCACCCTTAGTAACAGAATATCGGTATCTATCTGTATCGCTAGATGTCATTCCTAGTAACTGAATATCGGTATCTATCATATTGGTAGATGTCACCCTTAGTAACAGAATATCGGTATCTATCTGTATCGCTAGATGTCATTCCTAGTAACTGAATATCGGTATCTATCATATTGGTAGATGTCACCCTTAGTAACCGAATATCGGTATCTATCTGTATCGCTAGATGCCATTTCTAGTAGCTGAATATCGGTATCTATCGTATTGGTAGATGTCACTCTTAGTAACCGAATATCGGTATCTATCTGTATCTATCTGCATCGCTAGATGCCATTCCAAGTAACTGAATATCGGTATCTATCATATTGGTAGATGTCACCCTTAGTAACAGAATATCGGTATCTATCTGTATCGCTAGATGTCATTCCTAGTAACTGAATATCGGTATCTATCATATTGGTAGAGGTCACCCTTAGTAACCGAATATCGGTATCTATCTGTATCGCTAGATGCCATTTCTAGTAACTGAATATCGGTATCTATCGTATTGGTTAGGGATGTTCACATTGACCGTTTAACCGTTAACCGAAGGTAAGAAATTATGACCGATTAACATTATCAGTTAAAATAAAAAATATTTGTTAATACATGGTGTGTGTCGCCATGAGCCGACAGACATTTCGCCACTTTTCTATCTTTAATTTGTGAATGTCCTGTAAATGACACAAATGATTGCTGCCCTGACGGTCTGATAAAGTAATCATTTGTATGAGAAATCATTTGTATGCGTGTTTGGAAGCTGAACGGAGACGCACGTGTGTCCGCGCAAGATGACGCGGTCCGTCTGCGCACATCCGGACAGACGTTCGCTGATGACATCTGACCCTAACCATAAACATCTAGCTCTTTTTGGACAAACGGAGAAAGACGACGCAAAACCAAAACTTTCTGAAAAGCGTCCTGCTTTAGAAATGACCACTGTGGTAGATGAAACGGAGACAATCTGCCATTTGGATATTAATCCACTGGACCGATCGCGTGCTTTTTAACAAGGTATGTTGCGTGAATATCTGATAATGTATGAATCCTGGTTCTGTTTTTGATCTGTGGCTGCTGTTTGCACGACGTAAAACCAAAGACGACGCAAAACCAAAACTTTCTGAAAAGCGTCCTGCTTTAGAAAAGATCCACTGTGGTAGATGAAACGGAGACAATCTGTCCTTTGGATATTAATCTACTGGACCGATCGCGTGCTTTTTAATAAGGTAATGTTGCGTGAATATCTAATAATGTATGAATCCTGGTTCTGTTGTTGATCTGTGGCTGCTGTTTGCACGTTCAAATTAAATGTTTTCTTTTTACTAGTTCACAGACAACCGTCAACTGTATTTTTACTCAATGACAATTTCATATTAAAATCTTATCAGTTAACGGTTAGTGTTCGGTTTAGAAGCTACGGTTGTCGGTCGGGAAAATTAACTGATATGAGCATCCCTAGTATTGGTAGATGTCACTCTTAGTAACCGAATATCGGTATCTATCTGTATCTATCTGCATCGCTAGATGCCATTCCAAGTAACTGAATATCGGTATCTATCATATTGGTAGATGTCACCCTTAGTAACAGAATATCGGTATATATCTGTATCGCTAGATGTCATTCCTAGTAACTGAATATCGGTATCTATCATATTGGTAGATGTCACCCTTAGTAACTGAATATCGGTATCTATCTGTATCGCTAGATGCCATTCCTAGTAACTGAATATCGGTATCTATCGTATTGGTAGATGTCACTCTTAGTAACCGAATATCGGTATCTATCTGTATCGCTAGATGCCATTCCTAGTAACTGAATATCGGTATCTATCGTATTGGTAGATGTCACTCTTAGTAACCGAATATCGGTATCTATCTGCATCGCTAGATGCCATTCCAAGTAACTGAATATCGGTATCTATCTGTATCTATCTGCATCGCTAGATGCCATTCCAAGTAACTGAATATCGGTATCTATCTGCATCGCTAGATGCCATTCCAAAAAAACTATATTCCAAATATCGGTATCCATCGTAATTGTAGATGTCATTCCTAGTTATCAAATATCAGCCTCAGTTGATGTCATTCTTAGTAACCGAATATAGGCATCCATCGTATTTGTAGATGTCATTCCTAGTAATCAAATATTGGCACCGATCGGCATCGGTTCATGTCATTCCTAGTAACCAAATATCAGAATCTATTGTATTGTCTGATGTCATTTTTAGCAATCAAATATCGGCATTTACCAGTATCAAGAGTCGATCGAATATCGTCACCTATTGTTATCGGAAGATGTCATCCCCAGTAACAGAATATCGGTATCTATCGTATTGTTAGCAATCACACATCTGTATCGATTACAGTGTTTCCGCTATATACATTCAACCGTGGCGGCCCGCCACTCCTAAAACATCCCCGCCACGCCTGCGGTTGTGGATAGAAGGGATACAGCAAACGAAATCTCGTTGGATGAGCACTGTTTTATCCTAATCCTTTAACCAAACCCAACTCTAAACACAAAATTTCACACGATTGTAGGATGTATTTGTATCTAATTTAGCCAGAACCGCTGTTTTCATCCTAATAATCCTACCTCCAAATCTAATCCTTAACTTTTCGGCATTTGCTGTATCCCTTCTAGACAAAACCCACAGCGGCAGCTCGCAAAAAAGCTACCGAAATGTCCGCTCTGCGAGACTGGCTGTCTAGAAATAAATTCCTTTCTGGATTTGCGTTGTTCACTCATTTATAAATAAATCTCCTAAAATATCATAATTTCCTCCATGGGTTTAGTTTCATGCACAAATAGATTTAAATCAACAGAGGATTATTAAGCTACGTTTCTGTTTTGAGAAATAATAATAAAATAAATAAGCCTATACGAAATATGTTGCACTTAAATAATTATTAAATTGACAAAACGAATAAAAAAGTATTTGAGTTTCTGTTCTTTTTTTGTGACGCGCTCTAAAACCAAACCATCAGAAAGCACGTCATGTTTTTAATGATTATAAATAAGCACAAGGTTTTCTCCTTATTGTGAGTTTACAAAAATAAAAATACATCATTTGAAGTTGCGAATGTTGTTTTACTTTTATCTTTATGACTATAAATTTAGGGTAATTTAAGCTGCAAGGTCATCACGCATATGATGTTCACCGGCGCATATCTACACCAACACAGCGCAGGGCTGCGAGAAAGACATTATTAAACTTTTGATTTAACATATTACGAGTTTTTTGGACATTCATTTGGAATCACTGTACTCATATTATCAACTTATCGGGCCATTAGTTATTCAGTATAGGCTATAAGCGCAGCGCGCTGCTGATCGCTCAGCTGTCAGTCAATCGTCTGTGCTTTAGATCGACACTCACAAAGTTTCACATTAAATGATAAAATATTTGTCCAAAAACAAAAGGCTAAATACTGAATACTACTTATATGCGACTGCAAGACATTAATAGTCGAATCTGTTTGTAAGGAAACTTACATTATTCCCGTGGAAGAGAAGAACGTTGGTAATAGAAACTTGAGGCAGACGGTGAGACTGTTTTATCTGTTTTCAGACGAAACAGCAGGGTCGGGGTACCTGCGGGTGAACCGCATAATATTTGATCTAACGGGTGTAATAGGCTATTCGCGTGTCATTTGTGTTGTAGATGCAGGTCGGGACTCAATAGACAAGTAAAATGCGGGTCTAACATCCAAGACCAAAATTCGACTCGTTTTTAAATGTCCCGTGCTTATTTGTGTTTAAGATCTGTCTGAAGACCGGTAAAGGTTTATAGTTAACTGCGCGATTTGCGGTGTGACCGGCTCGGGGTCACAGTCTTTATGTCAATGGTACGGGTATGAAATAAAATTGCTGCTGATGTCGGATAACTGGTCGGTTGTTCTGTCAATCACAGCGGTGCGGATTATCAAACAGGACTGCATGACATTGTAACAGCTCTGTACGCTAAACACGAGGACGAACTTGCAATGCACACTACATTAAAACTACAATGAAATATCCGAACTACGCACGTAGCTGTGTAACGTTTTTTTAATAAAATACAGTTTAGATCAAACATAGAAAAGCAATATGCTATAAATATAAGGAAAAGTAAATGACAGCGTGAAAATGATAAAAAAAATACATGTTAGTTTACTGTAGCCTATATTCTACATTAAATTCTTTTTACATTTATAATCATCATGGGCGCCCCCTGCCGCCACAGCTGAAAAAAATCCTAGAGGAAACACTGGATTAGTATCGAGAGTTGTCCCTTAGTAATCGAATTTTGGTGGTATTGACACAGAAATTTTGTATCGATGCATCCCTAACAAGTAATACTGTATTAATGACCCAGAGATGTATCAATATTTGTGGCTTAATGTTTTTTATAAAAATCTTGTGAAAAAGTGAGAGCCAGTCTGCGAGAAGGTGAAACACCCGTGAACACATTTTATTTCTCTTATATCCAGGTTGTAGATTAAACTCTGAACAACACAAGTGCAATGAAAGAAAAACAAGCGAGCGACAATATCACATGTTTAAATAAACTGCAATAGCTATATAATATTGCTATACTATCTGACTTAAACTTTTTTTTACACAAATAAGCTAGTCATTGCTTTGTCTGAAAAAGTAGGAGCCTCCATTTTTCAACTATTTTTAACTTGACCTGCTGTCTAACAGCTTAAGAACACAATGTTCAGTGTGCAAGACTTAAGAAAAACCCACACGAGCAAACACAACCACTAACGACATCCATATGCACACAAAACAATAAATTAACAGCTCAGAACACAGGGGCCTTGAATGAGTCTCTGGTAAAATATTAAAGAAAATCTAGAGAAATATCTTTATATTATAACTTTCCAGAAAACTTGATTCTGATTAAATTTTAAATTTAAATAATATAAAAATGCATAATATAGCTGGTGACATAAAAATAAACCCAATCTAAGTTTGTCACCCTGCAAATAAGCATGAAACAGTACATGTGTTTGTATGTATGTGAAAGTGTCTCACAGTGTAGGCAGGCTGGGTTTAAGGAAAGGGTCGTTGTCTGCCCCATTGACAGCTTTGGTCTTTCTCTGTTTGGACTCATTGGGAGTCAGGCTCTGAGTGGAGGGCGTGCTGGGGGGTTTGCGTTTGGCCAAAAGTTTCCTCTGCCTCTCGATCTCTTCCCTCTGCTGGTTAATCCACTCCTGTTGCCTGTTCAAATACACAAACATTTAAAACCACACAATTAAAAACATTACTACAGACCTAAACATGAACAGATCACACCTGCGACCCAATAATTTTTTTCCAAATAAAAATCTCAACAGAATAGAAAAAGAGATTCCATTACCCTTTAAACGGCGCCTAGTGAAATTGCAAATACGTTTATTCGCACAACTCCCATATATCGCAAAAAGATTTTATGTTTGAGGTGGTTTTTCATGCAATAAATAAATAAATAGCAAAACTGCAATGGAAACTATTTTTTCACATTTACAAGTCAGCTGACATTCCTAAAAGTCACATGATCATTCTTTAAATATGGCGTGGCATGTTTGATTGGAGGACAAGACAGAGTAGGTGTTGTTGACTTCATGCAGCGTCAAAAGAACCGACAAGAGCATGACATCAAAATACAGTAAGAGCGATTCTGGAATTGAATGGTCTGTATGCTTTCGAGTTGCTCTTGCTATATTTTGATGTCATACGCACGTTGGTCTGTATGGCGCCGTATGAGACCAGACACACACACCGCCATGGTTTTTGGAATAAGTTATCACAAGAGAATAAAATAACGTTTTAGTCGCATAACATCAGCTAATGTAAAGTCATAATTTAGCAAAAGTTTTTTTGGACAATTAGAAAATAACGCTTAAGTTTTCCGCAAGTTGACAATTAAAAAAATAATGCTTAAGTTTGCGCAAATTGACAATTAGAAAATAACGCTAAGTTTTGCGCAAATCGCCAATTAAAAAATAACGCTAAAGTTTGCGCAAATTGACAATTAGAAAATAACGCTAAAGTTTTGCGCAAATTGACGATTAGAAAATAACCCTAAGTTTTGCGCAAATTGACGATTAGAAAATAACGCTAAAGTTTTGCGCAAATTGACGATTAGAAAATAACGCTAAAGTTTTGCGCAAATTGACGATTAGAAAATAACGCTAAAGTTTGCGCAAATTGACAATTAGAAAATAACTCTACAGTTTTGGGCAAATTTGTAATGGAAACGCAGCTACTGTTTAAGTTCAGAGAAAAGAAGAATGCAATCTAGTGGTCGGGATGTAAAACGTCATAGGAAACAACTGAATGAATGACAACTGCATGAATCTTGTATGTTTTTTTATTTTAAAAATATCGATACTGCACTTTTGTGAATAAATACAGTATTGACGACCAAAATATTACTATACTCGCTTTTGCCGATGTTGTTTTTCTTGGGTGGCTGCGATATACGTAAATCTACCAACATCCGTCGGCATGAGTTTCAATAGGCTTTATGCCCAGCTGCACTACTTCCTGAACTTCAGCCAGCTCCTTTTTTCCTGTCTGCCATTATTGGACAAACTGATTAATCCAGGTGTGCCTGACCTCAGCAGTCACAACAACAATAATCAGACACACCTGGATTAATCAGTTTGTCCAATAATGGCAGACAGGAAACAAGGAGCTGGCTGAAGTTCAGGAAGTAGTGCAGCTGGGCATAAAGCCTATTGACTTATCGTGAGAGGAAATATGATGTTTCAATCGCATTACATTGGTTAATGGAAACACTGTCATTTCCCAATAGTTTTTTTTTGCCATTTAGAAAATTTTGCAAAAGTTGTGCAATTCTGTAATTTAAACCAGGCTAGTGAGAATTGCAAGTGTAATTTCTGCACAAATATTGTCTGTTTTCAAACAGGTTTCCTGACATACCGAAGGTCTACTTTACACAAACCAATTGTATTTCAATTATATTTTAAATGCTGTATCACTTCAGTCCCAATTACATAAGAGCTACAACACTGACTTCAGGTTTCTGTGCATGTGTGTGTTTGTAAAACCGTACTTGACTAAGTTCTGGAAGGCGTATCCATCGGTCCACTGTTCAGTGTAGGACGCTCCGTGCCGGACCGTCGTGAAGTGCCCGAGACGCAGCCGATCCTGCATGCTCTTTTCACGGCACGACTGCTTCTCTTGAGTACTCTATGCAGACGACACAGACCCAAATCAAGCGACTGGCCAATCACTGAGCACCGAGCACACAGAGCGCAGCTTACCTTCTCAATGAGCAGCTTTTTACTCATTGTAGTGCATTTGTTCAGACGCTCCTTGAAACGTTCCAGCAGCTTCTGCTGCTCATCTATCTGCCTGCGGAGGTCACAGTTCGCCTACGGAGAAAAATCGCAAACCACTTCACCATCGAGTGCCACTTTGCGACTGAAATGAACGGCGGTTTGTTACTCACCCTGAGCAGATCATCAATCCTTCCTTCTTTCTTCTCAAGGTCAAGATTCTTATTGCTCTCGAGCGCGGCGAGTTTCAACAGCGTCAGATCCGTCTGAGATGACAGCGGGAAAAAGAAAAACAAATAAAACTTGAAGTGGGTGTTTGAAATTCAAAACAGAACTATGTTAGCATTACAAGAGATACACAGCGGCAACCATCATGCTATCAAATATGACTTGAATCATTTATATTAATATCTTATAAATTATGAGAATGTGCATTTTTGGTAATTATTATTTAAGTGTGCATATTTAAGAGCGAGTGTTACCTGCAGATTTTTACTGCTCAGCTGTCTTGGGTTCATGGTGTGGTCGGTGAAACACAGGCTGGTCGGCGAAGAACTGTTTTGTCTTACCTGACGAGCGATAAACACCATCATTAAGATATAAAACGTTACGCATTTTATAAACACCTCCCCAAATATCAAACACCAGCACGTACCATCGCCCCAGGTGCAGAATGAGAGTTTTGAGGTGAGCGCAGGACCGTAGGATGACCCCTGACAGGACTTGATCCGTTTCCTCCCTGAAACTACAGGAAGAGATGTGTTTTCACAGCACTTAAAAGCATACTAAAAAGAAGTGATGACATCACAGCATTAACCAAATTTAATCTCCTGTCCTTTTTTAATCCCCATTAAACCAAAGCAGTCTCATTAGACATGCTGTTTTGATTCTCTTGTTAATGTGACATCACAAAAACAAAGCCCCGCCCATGGCCACTGACTGACTGGTTAATTTTACCCAAAAGCTTTTCTACTACAGACTCATTCATGTTACACTTTACTTACATCAAAATAATCACTGATCTTGGGCCCTCGGCCGGAAGACTTCCCTAAAAGATAAAAAAAAAACATGGTCATTGCATACAATCACTTTTTTCCAAAGTTCATGCGTATGAACAGGAAGTCAGCTTTACCTTGACTGCTCTCTGATTGGTTATCAACTTTCCTCTTGCGTCCTCTGGATGACTCCGAGTGCTTCTTCTCTGGTGTCTTGGGACAAAAGGACAATGCATTAATGATTTATTCAATCAATACATGAGCCTAAAAGATCAATATAATCAATATTAATGAAGGTTTGTAAAAAGCTTAACATCATTGATGTTTCTTCTAGACGTCCGTTCTGTGCTATTACTGACATAAAAACACGATTCTGATGACTACATTTAATTATTCCTTTAACAGATATATTCACATGCACACGTATGGTCAAACTTACTGAATATGCAGGAGATCCTCCTTTCTTCATATCGGAGCTCTGTAAAAAAAAAAAATGTATATTATGTTTTAAACACATCTGTCTGAACCTGACGTGTATAATATATCTTGTCATACATGTGTCATATTCACCTCTGACTCCTTGTCACTGGACGACCCCAGACTGCCGAAACTGTGACTGGAACATTCATTATTGTTCAAGCCCTACAAAGAAAGATCAGATACAGGGTTGCATGTATAAGCTTAAAATTATTTATAAAAATATTTTGTGTGTTCAACAGAATACATTTAAATTTTTAAGTCTCTGTATGGCAGCTTACATACATTAAACAATAAACATATATTATGTATGCAAAATGAAATTAAATAGTCATTCTTTTAACATGTTTAAAGACACATTTTATTGTGCAAGTACAAAAACAGCGATATGAACTATCATCGTAGTATTCTGTTTAAATTGCCAAGACCAATTATACATTAAAAAAAATGAACGTGAACATATATGTTTGTATGTGTGCATTACTTTAGCTCCGCAGCTGGCGCTCCCTGTGCTGCCTCCAGTGTTCCCACTAACCGCTCCAATGAAACGCGCCTCCAAAAGCTCCTGCCGCCTCGGATCCAAAGAATGCAATTCATCCATACCTGAGACAGACAAAAGACACGGATTAATCTCAACACACGGGTTCAGCTGAGGTGTGGTCTAGTAGTCATGATGACATCATCAGCCGGAAATCTCAAAAAAATCTTGAAATCATTCTTATCTGGCCTTATGTCACCTTAAAGAGCTAAAACTCAGTATGTATATTTAAACTTCGTTTTACTCTTGAAGAAATTAGTATTTTTTTAAATGTTTAAAATAACATACATTAATATTAATAAAAAGGCTTTTCGACATATGGGTTGGTCCCACCTCATGGTGGCTGCCATGTTGAAATCACATGACTAGATAAATCCTATTTAATGTCATCATGGTATTTACAATAAAATACATATTCTGTGTAAGGCAACTGCAGGTTACACAATAGTAGGCTATTCCTGATTAAATGTATTTAAGTCCTTAAACACTTATTTAGATATAGTCTCTTGGTTTAAAATAAAAGCATAATCATTGCTTAGTTGTTTCTGATCAGGTGGTTAGTTTAGAATAAAATGTCATCCTTCAGGTCTGACTAACCACAAGCTTTTTATAATCTAAGTTTTCCTTTTGGTCTTTAGGGAACCATTATCATACTCCATCCCAAAGTACAGCAGAGCTCATTCAGGATGAGGTCAGAAACAGGAAGTGCTATTAAGACATTTCCTGTTCATCATCAGCTGATACAGCGGACACTTTATTTCCATTTTTGGACTTTAAAAGCCCAGGTTGACAAAAAGTCACCATTTTACAATGGAAACAAAACTATTACTGTGCACCTAACATTACTTATTACGCACAGTCTAAAATGCTTGATTGTGATTGGCCAGTCGTGACATTCCAAGGTTTTGTATTCGAAGATAACAACCGCTCAAATCTACTAAAACACGGTAACTGCAAATCATTTTGACAGGTACCGTTTAATATTACACGAAAATTAGATATAAATATGTATCTTAATAAAGTTTTATTTACAAATTATTAAACCAAATGTGTGTTTGCGACATTTGAACGTGTCTTATCTTAAAACCAAAAGTAACCGCGTTTTCCTCATGTAAGGTCTGCATTTGTTGAAAATGAGCAAAAAATATTTCAAATCAATACTTTATGTTATGTTCTTACCTTACTTATAATGTAAACAGCCATGTAATAAGCTGGATTATGTATAGGAAGCTGGTTGTTGTTGCGAAATAAGCCCCTTTGATGTGATACAAGATACCCTCCGCGTCAGGGTAATAAACACAACGCATTTAGTGAACAAAATTAGGGTTGACCAGAATATTGTAATTTAGTGTGTTAATAAGTGTAATTTACTTTCCGAAAAAATCAAAAACATTATCAGAGATCAGCCGAAAATTGAAAGACATTTTACCAGTGGCAACCGGTGATATTTGAAGCCGCATGATGCAAAGTTTGTCATAACATGTATGTAGCCCGTTGTGTGTGGTTTGTCATTTCAAAAAAGAAAACCCTGCCAATGACGAGAATTTCCGGCTTTCCGCAATACCGCTATTATAAACTTTATGCACTTGCGCAACTTATACAACCCGGAAGTAGCACCACACGTGAAAGAGAACAACTCCGTGTATGTTTTAAAGATCGCTCTGCATCTGATCTCTATAAAAATCCTTCACAAAAATGAAATTATCTCAGCTTTTTGCTCAAAATTGGGTGTTTTTGAAGAAACCTTCCCTTATTTGAGAGGTGATAAAAAGAGAACTTAGGATTTGAAAAGCAGGGGGTCTGTTCTTTCATTTGTTATATTGTTTGTTTATATATTTAAAGAAGAACATTTTCTGGAAGGCATTAAACTTTTGTGAAAGTTAGCAGATAGACTTAATGCGCGCGTCTTGGAATCCTATTATCTGAAATAAAATCTGGTGCGTCATAAGCAGCTGCGCTTCTCTCTGTCTCACGTGCACGCGCTCTCGCATCTGTCCAAAGTCTTAACATAAACTAAAGTAGTAATTCTTACGTATTTGTTCAGTTTTATGCGTTTCATGCAAGCTGAGGCAAACTATACATTTTGTTTAAAATATAACCCGCTGCATCTTGGCGGATCTCTCGTCCACGTGCAGAGCGCTGCGCTCTGTCCGAAGGCAGATCACTAGGTAGTAATCCTGTTTATGATATGCATTTCAACGAGTTGTAGCAATACATCCCTCCTGTTTAAAATATAAATTGCGTTCCGCTGGACGGCACTTCTGAGAGATTTTTTCCACCGCTTGGCAAGCCGGCCGGCCGTGACATGGGGGCGTGGCAGCATCGACGATCCCATTTTTTAATTCGAAGTTCGAGGTTGTGACTTAATTTCGATCGATTTCGATTTAAGATTGAAATCGTGACACACTTAGTAAATGACAGAAACCAGCTTCAGAAAAAAGATAATTGAAGTGTAATTAAATTGTTTAGTTGGTCTCGAGTCCCAGTCAATAAAATGGGGGAGGCGGAGTTCATGACCTATACTTGGGGGCTATTGAGACGTTTTGGCTTTACTTTTTAGGGTTTGTGCGGCACACTTGTAAGAGACGCTGGAGTTTGCCAGATAATGGCTTAATCTCGTGTAGTCAGAGTTTAGTGTTAAGTTAGTGTCTTGCGTGTATTTTGTGAACATGAGCGTCTCCTTTATCATAAACCCTTTCGACGCGTATGCAGCAGGCACTTATTTTGACAAGACACATGATGCACATGGTTAACATGAAGCAAAAAACACATATTTTGGAATCACAAGCAGCACATATTTTGAATACGCACCCCTCGAAAGAGAGGTCACCAGCCACCCCTGCATTTTTCTGAACGTTTTTATAATGCGATCAAATAGCAACCAGTGTAGGTAAGGTAGATAAGAGGCGTGCATGCTTTATAAATCCAGCCAACATGTCGGCAGTGCGAAGCATTTTTTTAAAGTGTCTGAGAAAGATGCTTTTTTGAAGTGTTCAGCCTAATAGTTTCGGTTGCATCCCTAATTATGGAATTATTTTTGTGCCAATACAAAGATATGAAATGAGAATAAAGAAAAACACTCTTGTGTGGGCTGGACTTAATGGTGCTTATTTTACACAATGTATGTAGGGCCCTATAAAATCCGTTTTATTTTTTCCCAATTTCCGTTTTATTTTTTCCCAAATTCCGTTTTCTCAGTTTTAATCTTTGCAAATTCCGTTTTAATTTTTGGCAATAATTATTTTTTTCCCTTTACTGTTATTTTAGTCATACAAAGAGTGCCTTTAATGTTAATGATTCAAATGTAAATGATTTGGGGAAAAACTGGATAACACGATTACTTAATGACTGTAAAACATGCATTTACACACGCACACACACACGCACCCGCACACACACACAACTCAATTCAATTCAATGCATTGTTTAGTGTTGTTGCAGAGGGCTACAACAAGGTGTCAAAGCAGTGGTGCCTTTTAGTGCCTTAAACACATCGGTCCAGCGTAACGCGATCCATATTTTATACACGATCGCTTGAAATGCATACAACTTTACAAACATACACAGGATAGTGATCTGACTTAGGACAGCATTAGCGCAGCTCTTTGCACGTGCGAGCGAAAGAGAGACAGAGAGCGGCGCCATGATGCAGATGATTATATTTTAAATGCGAGGGATAGTTAGTTTGCCTCAGCTCGCTTGAAACGCATAAAACTGAACAAATACATGAGGATTTGTGTTCGCACTTCAGACAGATGCGTGAGCGCGTGCATGTGAGAGAGGTACAGTGAGACAGACGTGGATGAGAGTGCATGTATCTTTGCGCTCACCATAAACAGAATGTTGACAAAACTTACAAAATAACAGTTCTCCGGTCACATAAGTCATGTGAAAACTGCTCAGAACTAAGTCCTTAGCGTTAAACTTCTTAATTTTTTCGCTGACGAAAGCAGATCGTGGAGAGCCGCTTCCACATGGTTTCAGTGTTTTGGAGGGGGTCTGAAAAGACGGTAGGGGGCGTGTCGCCCAGATTTACTTCCCTCGGTCTGCATTTCCCCCAGACATACGTTCATCTCCCACACAAAAACATAATTTTATTCAAAAAATGTAAAATTTGCCGATTCCGTGATCGCGGAAATTATAGGGCCCTATGTATGGCACCTGGTACCCAGATAGCAATAGACTCAGTGGTGGATCCTTTCTTAATTTGGCAACTCCTTGTACCACCGGTGCGTATCAGCCAGCCCGATATCACGAGAACGTGTACGTATTTTATAAGCTGGCTACCTTATATCAATTTGTACAAAGTGAATCACACAAAAACATACAATTAAAAACAATATCAAAACCCCACCCCTAACCCCAAAGTCACAGGGCAAAAGCAAATTGAACAAAAATGTACGAATGCGATCGTACAAATTAATACGAATTAGGCCCCTCATTAAATATGTCCCAGAAAAAACAGTTAATGCAACAGCCAATCAATTGCGTTTCTCAAGCAGATGAGTGTAATACAGTCACTCTCAAGCTGATAACACCATGAATCATCATTTCCAAACCCATCTAGAACGGTCATCTGGCCTTCAAAGCCCATCACAGATCAGTGTACCTAGACAAAACAGTCCAGGTTCTGTTGTGTTCTCTCACTTTAAACAACAGCGCATTTTTATGCATCCGGCACCACTGCCATGATGAGGCTCGTGCCAGAAAGAGCCCGGAGCCAAAAGAATCTCAAGATGGTGGATGGGAAGAGAATTATGAAGGTCAACAGGGCAGGAACAGCACAGCTGCCCAGATAAAGAACAACATTATAAATCAAAACACTATTAACAAACACTAAACTAAGGTCGTGTCTGGTTTGCCACAAAACCCAGACGGGAAAAAACACACTTCAGCCAAATAAGACACAGACCTGCCTCATACAGACATGCATACAACAAATATATTAAGAATGATTAAGGGTTTACGGTCAGGCAAAAGAAAGCTGCATTGCGAGGAATGGCAGTGGAGGGTCTATCGAGGGATGTGCAAAACTATACATTTGACAATCCAGGCCTGCACATATAGGACCATCAAACCATGATCAGATCAGTTTGATCGTTGTTTCTTAGGGACTGTTAAAATGTTCAAAACCAGGTGTTTGGAGTTGGAATGTCAAATTATGCAATTTCCTATATTCGATGATCATTTAAATTAACAATCAATCAAACGAATAACTGTTAACAGTAATAGTGCAATAAGCCATTACAGCAGTGGCATATAGCCAATGACATAAAAGTATGCGTAAAAATGCCAGCTTCCTCGCGTGAATTAAAAGATTTTATTTTGTGTAAATAACATGCTATTGGGATTGTAAAATGAGTCAATGTAGTTGGTGTTTTGATAAAATTCATCAATTTAATCTCATAATGAAATATAATGACTAATAGACACAGTAAACTCCGCCTCATTACGGGCACTCCGCACAGTCGGATGAAAGTGTGTGCGTGCGTCCATGACAAAATAAAAGTTTCATTATCATCAAGTGTTATTTTTTTTAGTTTTTCACCTAGCTTTCTGAGTTGTAGATACACCGCTTGTTGTAATTATATCCAAGAAGCACACGAAGGGCACTTTTCCCGTCGTCACCTCACCTTTAGACCTGCGGCGTACTTTTTTCAGCAAAGATGCTTATATTATGAAGATTTCAACCTTCTATTAGAAAACCCGCAACAGTGTTTAGCATGTAGCGCCTCAACCAGTCAGTAATAATGATCAATGATATATGTTGCGGGCGTTCAGAGTGTAACGACAGTCAGTTACAGTTTACATTTTAGTTTCTTGCCAGAATTTAAGTTTTACATTTTAATCTGTTTATTAAAAACGGCTTCTGGTCTCCTTCTCTGTATATAGCAGCGTTGCTATGCTAATCTTGCAGGCTTGCCTGAAGAGGGTCTTTGCTTTCAGTATGTTTGCATTTTCGACATCGGACCCTTTCAGATCCACTGCGGATGCAGTTTCGTTGCGTTAGCAGCCAGCCTCGTCTCGAATGAGGTTAAAAAGCCCAGGTGTGTGTTTGGCATCGAGCATCGTTGTGATCATGGCTAGTTTAACTTCTTTGCTCTTGTTTCATTTTTTCACCAGCTGTGTATGTGCTTTGCGCAGGTGCCGCACACCTGTGCTTGCTTTTCCGACAATCGTTAAGTTTTATCGATTTAATTCTTAACGACAATTTATCGAAGATCAATTAATTGTTAACATCCCTAGTTTGGAGGCATGTTATTTAAAAGTTGAAGCACTTTAAACTTCACAAACCTTAAACATAACATTCAAGGTGTAAGATGCAAAAAAACCTTTGAAAAATGACCCAAAGGATGGTTTGTGAACATAGACAACAGTAAAAATACAGTGCAGACGACGTCTAAGGATATGCACAATGGCATTTTGAAGTACGACTGCAATTGACTTAAAATAATGTACGATTTGACAATCTATACAGTTATCAATATAAAGCATATAATTCGCAAAAAGCCTTCTGATTTTTCTGGAAAAAGTATATGGCAGACGTAAGGTGCATTTATTCAACAAATAGGGGCAGTTTACCAGACAAAGTTAAGATCCGGTTTTACATTTCCTTTGGTGTGTAAGTGTGTATTAGTACACGTTAACGATATATAAAAAATCAAAATCACAAAGTAAACGATGACGCGAGTTATCGTTTCCAACTTAAATCTTTTTTCTTGGACTACCACAAACACATGGATTGTAGGCAACAGTTTACTTCCTAGGCTGGTTGACGTGGACATGATGGTCATTATCATAACTCCGCCCGCTTCTGACTCACAGCCTGTAAGTAGTCTATGTTTTCATATTGCAGTTTTTTGTGATTGTTGCGGGCAAAAATCCTTGATCTCGCGGCACGTTTTCTTAAAAAATGCAATGGAATATCGGGATATTTATGCAATTTTATGCAATAAAATTTCGGGAACGTGCCAAAATTGCGGGAACTTGCCAAAATTGCGGGAACCCCGCCAAAACTGTTTGCAACTTTTCATTGATGTTCACGTCACGTAATAACGTCACTTCCTAACACTACCATGATAACTGGGGATATGGGTGCGCATGTGTGTAGTAAATGCGACATTTTTTTACTTTCTACTTAGATATATATATGACTTTTTGCTGCGAAAATGCAGGGATTTTGCCAGCCCATCTGCAGTTTATGCGAAGAAAGTGCGGCGTATTTAAAAATGCGGCCCCCGCATAAATATGCGAACTTTGGCTGATTATGCATTGAATCATGCCATCGCATAATCACGTTTTTCTGGAGGGACTGATATTGAAATAATTTACTACTGACTAAACAATAGGGATGCACCGATACCACTTTTTTGGAATACGAGTACTTGCATTTCAGTACTTGCTGATACCGATACCGAGTACTTAATAAAAAAACATGATTTAAATTTACAGGTAACAGCTTTAGTCATATAATTTAACAAAAAAAAACAAAGGACTAGTTTTCCAGTTTGTTGTAAACTCTGCCTCTTTGGACAACACAAGAGGCATTAACCCCTTACACGCCTCTCAAACATAGACATTTCTTAGACCGTGGTATCAATTCCAGGTATCGGGGGACTTTTAACGAGTACTTTAGAAAATGTGGTATCGAGGCTGATACCTGATACCAGTATCGGTATCGGTGCATCCCTACTAAACAATGATTCAAACACAAATTTTGTGCAGTGCAGAGTTTGCCGACATGGTAATGTTTTATTATCTTTACCTTACCAATCTGTTATGTTTTGCTACACTAGTAAAGCTGATCGATCAGCTTGGTCATCTGCATTTACTGGATCAGATTGGTCTCATAATATTGATAAAGTAGTAAAGATGATATTAACTCCCGTCAGTATTCCATTGTGACCGAATCTTTTAAACACTGTAAGGAGCGTCACCTTTCCGGCTGACATCAGAGGTACTCAGGCCAATCACAATGTACATATTAGCTGGCCAATCAGAGGGCAGAATGATGAGTTTTGTACAAAATCAACGCGTTTTTAGGGAGACAGGGCAACAATAATGTACGGTATGTGGAAAATAATGCGTTTTTGAACTATAAACCATGCAAACACATTTTATTATACCAAATACACCGAATAACGTTGTTTTTAGCAATGTTATAGGGGTTCTTTAATAAAACATTACCTGCTTAACATGCAAATGCAATATAAGGAATGTTGAAGTATGACAGCATAATTAGTAAAACTAAACTATTTTCTTACCAACATAAAAGTACTGTTGTGGCACCGTATTACAATGATGCATCAATAAAGAGCTTACAGAGTTGTTTACTTGGATATGAGAATATGAGTAAGCCTAATAATACATATGATATGACAGCCATAAGTGCACATATATGTTTACAGCACATACTAACTTTTTAACATCAACAACTACAACGACTATAAACTTCAACTCTTCATTTGCATAAAGATACAGCACGTTTAGTATGCATGCACCCGTGACAAGTGAACACCTAATTTATCAAGTACTGCACTAAAACCTAGTTACCTGTCAACCTAGAGAGCATATCTGAGCCATGTCGGAATGACAAACACCCTTAACTACAAAAACACCAACTCATGTTTACCAGTCATGTCTACCCAGACAGCATCCTACAGGTCATTTTGTGTCAGCTCCCTCACTAGACAGACTGTGCATTTTGGGCATCACAAACTTAATCGTGTCCTCAAATATGCAGTCTAGGTAGACAGCTCGCTAATAATGTTAGATGAAACACGGCCAATGACTTGAGTCCCCCAATTTAGGTGTCCACGGGCATCCTCACGTCAAATTTCTCACACAATCGTTAGAAAAAGTGACATTTGTACATCGCAAACTCTTTAAACCCGATAATGTCACCTCCACGTCTCGATGTGTCGATGCTCGCGATTAAAAAACACACAGACAGACGGGAGATCAGCGGCCTCCGACACGACCGCTTCGATTAAAGGCCAGATTTACACAAAATCACAGCCCAATCGAACCCAATCCCGATTAATTTCACAAGCACGAGCTTTAAATTTACAAGCACACCCGGTTTACCTTCTTTCCGTGTCGGCGGAGCGCAGATATTGAGCGGAGAAACCGAGCCCGGGGTCGGAGATCCAGTCGCGAGCTGAGAGCAAGATGGCGCTCCGTCCAAACTTCCACTGCTGTTGCTGTTACTTTGGACACTCATGAAGATACTTTACAGTTTCCGACGTCCGAGCGCATCGCACGCGTAATCTATACCCAACTAAAACCTGCATGCGTCTAATGAAGCGTGCACATAGATGCAACGGCACATATTTGTTGTCCCGCAATGCGCGCGGAAAGATCTACTTCGCTATCGATGTGATGTGTGTGTGTATGTGTGTGCGCGTGCATGGCATGCATGTAACCTTTGCAACTGGCGTCACGCATCGCCTGTGCACACGCACACACGCGCTGCTGCACTATCGCGAGGTTCACGCACAAATGCCACCGATGCCATGAGACAACAAAGAGAGCGCGCACACGCTGACGTGAGCGCAAAACTTTACGCCATGTTTGATGCCTCAAACTGTAACACCTGAAAGTGTCACTTAAGATACAATAACATGTATCATAAAATGTTTACATCTTCATGTTTGTTTTCCATTTACACTCTTGGAACGGATGTGTTACAAAACAACACAATCAGTGTTAGTTTAGGGACAACACACTCAATGCGTTTTCCGAGAATACATCACTGTGTTATTATTGGAACAACACATTTTGTGTTACTTTGTGTTTGGTTTTAAGATCAAGATGGCATAACACAAAAAAATGTGCAAAAAAATGAACACATCCTTTCTTAGAGTGTACTTACTTGATCATTTATAGTTTAATATTTAAACCGAATAACAAACAGCAAGTCATTATTACAAAATCAACCTGACCAGGTGAGCAATGACAGAAGCAGGGATTTACTCATAAGAAATTTATTTTGCAAGAATGTGTACATTATCCATTACATTACTGACATCAAATATTCCCTGAAATTTCTCAATAACTACTTATGTGTGTGTTTGTGCAGCCGGTTTAGAGGTAATGAACAGTTAACATCATTATCTTAGTATAAAAACCCATGGGTGAGTGTGTGTTAATGGCTAAACATGTGGCTTTATCAGAAGCACACAGGCATCTTCATCTATAACACGCTGACTCGATCCTTGAACTGAGCTTTAACCTCTGCACGGCTCCAGACACATATTTCACAACATCACACCACTTTTATCATTCGTATGAACTCACCAGAGAGGAATTCAACCCATTTATTCACAATGAAATGACCATGTATATATAATATATCTATAGGGTTAGGGTTAATAGGGTTATATATATAAATATAAAGTTTTATTTTATCTACAATTTTGGGTTATATATATGTAATAATACTGTAAATTAGGTGACACTTCAATACATATTGCTGTAACATACACACATTATTACACACTTATTATAAACAATCCAGCTATAGACATATCAATACAGGCAAACATGATGCTCATGGCATGCTTGCTTTAGGACTTTTATAGATTCTTCTATATTCATTTTCTTTCTTAATCACATGATCTCTGTGTCATGTGATTCATCACATGGAGTAGCAGGAAAATGACTTGACAAGAGCATTGATTGGCTGATCTTAGCAAAAGACAGTGGTTCTCAAACTGGCACCAATAATTTATCATAAATTCTGTGTAATCAAACCTCAGAAAAATAAAGCTACCAACCAACAGCACTATTATATAAGATAATACATTTTTTTATTCAAATTCTAAGTTTGAGATTGTTTTATGTCATGCATTTTCTTTGGGGGGACCAAGGGATGCACCCTACACAAAGGTGGCACACACCGAAAAGTACTACTGCGGTAAGACCAAACACACAAGCTGAAATCGTGTACTACAGGCATGACAGTATGTGCAACATAGCGAAGTATGTACTTCTTGACTGTTAAATACATTTTATATACACTGCAAAAAAATTATTTTCAAGAGAAAAAAAATCTTTGTATTTTTGTCTTGTTTTCAGTAAAAATATCAAAAAATTCTTAAATGAAGATGTTTTTTCTTGATGAGCAAAATGACCCAAGAAAATAAGTCTAGTTTTTAGACCAAGAATATCAAATTTAAGTGATTTTGTGCATAAAACAAGCAAAAAAATCTGCCAATGGGGTAAGCAAAAAATCTTGAAAATTTTTCTTAAACACTAAATTCAAGAAAAATTCAAGAAAAATTTGCTTACACCATTGGCAGATTTTTTTGCTTGTTTTATGCACAAAATCACTTAAATTTGATATTTTTTGTTCTAAATTTGGACAAAAATACAAAGAATTTTTTTCTTGAAAATAATTTTTTTGCAGTGTAGTGTGTGAGTGCACATGTTATCATATTTTCACTGTCATGTGACCCGGATGTTCATTAGGTTTTGTTATTCCACGGGTGAATTGAATGCTGCCTGAATTCTGATTGGTCAAGAAATGTTCCACGGGAATGCATTATTTTTTTATAACTCGCAGACCTAACTTGTCAAATGTCTTAAAAATCGGCACCAGAGCAATGTTTGTGGTCACCGTGGTATAAGAGGAATAATTGACTCCGGTCCTTTGAATTATTTGAAAATAATGCACACATGTCTTTGCACTTTGTTACATCACTTGTCCTTACAGCTTTTTCTGTATTTTTTATTTATTAACCTTTGATTTTGGCCGCCTCATGAGAAGTGTCCATCTGATGCATACTGAGAAATCTCGGCAAAAGCACGTTTTTTTGCAGACTTTAATGAATAGTTGACTCCAAAGTGAAAATTAACCCATTTAATCACTCTCAAAAACATTTACATTTCAGGCTTTATAAACTACAACCATATATGAGTGTTTAGGAGAGACCCAACATTATTAAAAACCCATCGCTTCACCACAGAAGACATTTACTTTATTAACTGCATGGATTAGTATTTGATGGATGGATGGATGGATGTGCTTTTTGGAGCTTAAAAAGTGGGGCACTATCCAATACTATTATAATGCTTAATGAGTGAGGATATTATTTAATATACCAATATTCCAACCTTTTTGGTTGAAAGAAGAAAGTCATATACAACTATGGCTTGAGGCAGGGTGAACTATTCCTTTTAATTTTGGACATACTACACATTTCAATTACTGATCTGATTTTGGCATACTATATACTTTAATTTGTCAATAGCTGCACAATCAAATAATCTCAATCAGTTTTTAATGTTCTTTGAAGGATTATGAAATGTTTGTGACCACGCTGTTTAAACATAAAGCGGTGGTTTCCCAGGCAGGGTTTATCCTAGTCCCTTATTAAAATGCATGTTTGAGCTGCCTTAATTTAAAAGCACCTTGTACTTTTGAATCTTTTGTCTCAAGATGCACACCAGTATTGTTTTTTGTAAGGTGTGTTTGTAAAAACTGCTTAAATGTCCTAATATAAGTAAACCCTGTCCGTGAAACTGCCCCATAATGACCAATATGACACCCTATGGACCAGACAAGCATGCATAAACACTGGACACCATGAGTTTACATTAAGCACAGCATTATTAACATTCACTGAAGAGACTCTTTTGTTTATCAAGCTATCTTGAATTTGAAAAAGTTAATTTATCAAAAATTAAAAAAATATAGTTGATGTCACTGAATGTAAAGTGTAACTGTTATTGTGTTTTTAACCCCTTAACTGACACAGACCTTTTTGAGTGTGTGGGGGGGGGGTAAGAAGGTAATGTCCACATTTAAATTAATATAACTCTGGCATTTTTTTTGGTCTAGAAGCCTAATTTTGTTCTTGTTTTAAAGACGACACTTTAAAGTTTTTCACAGAAGTGTCTGGAGGTGAAAATATGAAATAAAATTTTGTTTTATAGCATTTTACATTTATTGTAATAAATAAAAATAATGCAATGAAGTAGATTTTTTTATACATAGAATATCACAAAATATTAGGTTTGTTTTACACTATTAGGGGTTTTCCCAACAACGGCCACTAGGTGTCAACTGTTTGCTGCATACTCTTGTCACAAATGAATACATTACTGTCACTGCATTATAATAACTGCTAAAATGTTTTGAAATATGAAACGATATATAGTTTGTTGTGATAGATTTAAATTTACATGCAAAATATTCACAGGACAGCGCCAGTTAGAGAGACTGGACGTATGAATTTGCTCATGTGTGGTGATTGAATAATTTGTGAACGTACATACTGCTATGAACACAAAATTCAGACTGTGTCAGACAATACCAACACAGTATTACTATATTGTAGCCTATCACATCTGGATTCAGGCTCAGAAGAAAAAAGTGAAGCAATATTATGAAATATGAGCTGAAAATGTGTGTAAAATGACTCACTTTTCTAAAGTAACGTTTCCGACATCATTGACGGGGTTATCAGAGTAATTTGAGCTCATTATGTTATTAGTGAACTCACAGGCATACTGCAAATGTTAGGGTGGAAAGTCAAAATACAGGTAATAATCTTGTAAGAAAAGGCAGTGGGTTAACAGGCTGATTATTCTGTCAATCACAGATATAGATATGCTGTTACCTTTCATTTGTACAAATTGTGTCCACAAATTATCCTGAACGGGTCAAACGAAATGAAACTGATAAAGTATTATCCAGTCAAATTAATTCAGAGCAAAGAAGATATCCAAATACATTTTTTTCAGTCTGTGCACAAACGTCATGTCGGTAGTGTACCTGTTGCAAATTTATCTTGTCAGATTTGATCTTGGTGGGGTTGGGGATAATAAAACAAGACAGTACTTTAACACCTGCACATGTATACAAGCATGCATGTATGTTCATGCACCTGCTCACCCATAACCTGATTTTTAGTCATAGGCATGTTGCCATGGAAACTACAATGGCCCTTTACAGCATTGTTATATAGCAAATAACAAAGGATTCATGGTTTATCAGGCCTAACTTTGCTCATCTCTACCACATAGACACATAGTAAAAAAAAGTGTTACTGAGTTTGATATTAGATAGGTAGATCAATGTTTCTTTTCTCTTGTATTATTTTGTGACCAACCTTTCAGTCAAAGGTTCTTAGAAACATTTTTATAGAAACTACAAAGAACCTTATCTGCACAGATGTTTTGTGGATGTTAAAGGGTTTTTTTATGGAGCCATATAGCCCCGACAACAAACTTTTTAGGAGCCTTTATTTTTAAAAGTGTACAGTAATATATTAGGATGAGATCTATCAGTCTCTCTACTGTATTTTTCTGTCTATCTTTATGATAATTAATTTATTATTTTACTTTATTATATATATTATATTTAGCTTCATTAATTAATTTCATGAATATTATATTATTTTCTGTCTATCATCTCCAATCTTAATATGTTTGACTTTTGTTAAATCTAGCTATGTTAGATTTAGTTTTTATTTATTTGTTTTTAGTATTTGCCTTGTCGTGTCAATCAATCAACAGTGTAAAATTTCAAAGACAATATTTACTCACTTTAATGAGCTAAAAACGCCCTCTAGTGGTCATTATATGCATAGACATCATATAGGTAGACGCCCTATCGACCGCTACTGCCTACTGGCGCGGCGAGATATGGGGCCGCCATCTTAGATCGGTCACCCGCTCACTCAGTGTAATCTGTATGACTGGTGGATTGAGCTATCAGCGCATTTAATTAATCACATCTCAGTGAATACCGAACAGATTTTCACGCGGGTTTTTTTGCTGCAAAGGTCATTCATGGAGCTATGATATAGGACACATGGTTCGGCGTATTTTAACCCCTTATGTGCCGCAAATCCCGTTTGAGTGGAGGGTGACAATGTGATGTACATCTTTAAATGAATATTTCTCTGGGATTCTTTGGACTAGAAACCTAATCTTGGTCTTGTTTTAAAGAAGACAATTTAGGGTTTTTCACAAATGAGTTAGAAAGTAAAAATATTAAATATAAATATTTTTATAGCCGTTTACCTTTATTTTAATATAAAAAATAATGCAGTAACATATTAATTTATAAATAAAATGACATAAAAGTTAATGTTTCACACAATAAATAATGTTAACATGAAGCAATATGTCTCAAGTAGTTGTGATCCAAAATTCAAGTTAAAATCACAAAATATTATGTTTGTGTCACAATTTTAATGGTTTAACCAACAACTGCCACTAGATTTTGCCACATATTCTTGTACTCTTGTATACTCACAAACTAATAGATTATCACCGCATTATTATTCATGCAAAAAGGTTTTGAAATATGAAAACTACATTCTGAGAGCTTTCCGATGACATATAGCTCATGATTTTTTAGGTTTAGAGTAGGGTTTTAGTGTTATATGCAAAAACAAATTTGGCCTACCTGTGGGCCCGTAACATTTTAGAAACTGACTCTCACTATGTCATAATTTTCCCTCCCCAAATGGTAATGAAATATGAAAATTATACTCTTTGAGCTTTCCAACAATATATAGTTTAGGTTTAGAATGTTAGTGTTACAAACACTAATGTGGACAGCGCCACTTAATGTTCATAGTAGGAATAAATGAATATTCACTAAACAGTTATAAAATATTCTGATATTATAAGATATAAAGTGAGTCCAAAATCAAAATATGTGGTGTAGGATATAAGATATTTTATAAATCACACACTATAAATATGACAAAGATGCAGAAACAGATAGTTGCAGTAAAATAAGACTTTTTAATAAGGTGAAGAAACAATTTAAAATGATTTAACCCCCCCCCACACACACACACGCGCGCGCACTGAAAGAGGACTGTTTTGCAGAGCTTCTTTCCCGTGCTCCCTTTCTGTAGTTCAAGAGAGGTTAGTTTGGCAACATGGTGGAGCCTTATCTTTAAAAACACAGACACAACCAATGACAACGAGTCAGACTGATGGTTGTCGATTCCAAACCGAGTCTCCTCAATGTCCTCCCTACGAAGGAAAACATCCTCTGTTCCTGATCCTCCCGCACAACGTGCATGACTGTTGACAGCTTTTAAAAGTTCGGCGGATCACGCAGCTCACAGCACCTTATAATAATAATAATAATAATAATAATAATAATACACATTTATATAGCGCCTTACACAATACTCACAACAGAGAAACTCTTGTAATTATTACTTTACTTTACCCCACCTCTCATTGCAGGGTGAACAGCGGCTGGTGCAGTAAACATAGTCTAGCGAACGTTAGCTGGCTACGATTTCAGTACCGTAAAATCAATAATCCTGGCTCTTGCTCAATTTTCTGGTAATATTCTATTCACAAAATACAACCAATAATACCGCAATGTTAAAAAGTACTTGTGAAAATAATCCTCCGGGCTCTATTTGCGATGGTCTGCCGATTAGAACAGGAAAATGCTCCACAGTGCTCTGGCATCTTATCTGCTGCCATGCAACGAAACTAGGAGTACGACCGGTTTAAGATGGCCGCCGTATTTCTCAGTCCCCAGCGGCCAATAGGGCATCTAGTCTTCTATATGATATCTATGATTATATGACGCTGCATCCAGTGTGTTTGACAATGGAAACGTCCCGGCTGCCGTAGCCGCATCCCAAATTCATCCTGCTGTCATAACAAGAGAAAGAGGATCATAACTTATCCTGAAGAATAATCCTCTTCGTATCGACTCCAAGCCGACAGGATTTTATTTTAAGTAAGCGAAACCATTTTGCATCATTGAATTTCTTAGATTGTATTTATATATGCGTCGTTATTAGGTTTTTATAGTGATTTTTTGCGTTGACTTCTATCAAATAAATCTAGGAGAGGCCATCTGTACTTTAACTGTCATTTTATATCACAACTTACTAATAATGACTTTATGTAAACGCGCATTCTGTAACACAAAACTGCACATTGGGTTTTAAAGATCCGTTTTAATGCATTTAATAGAAAACCGACACATTTAAAGCGGATGCAACTGGATGGTTGATTTATTTCATGCGGTTGGGCGCGCGCTCCTGGCGAAGCCACTCGCGCGCTTTCAAAACAGTTATATGTGAATTATAACCGCATTTACGATTAGGGGTTTTCATTGTGTTTTTATGTTTTTAGTTTTTTAAAACCGCACCGGGTTTTCGCCATATTGACTGACCATCCGGGACTCTTACAGGAGTGTCCTGCGCGAGTGCGCGTGTGTCCGCGCGTGTGTCCGTATGTACTTACTGTACAAATTATTTGTACCTAAATTGAGCAAAAACACATTTTAAGGACGTCATCGCTTGTAAAAACATAGTTTAATTAGTAATTTGTTTAATTGTACATAATGCAAAAGGTTTTCTATTAGGGTTAGGGTCAGACCCCATACGGCAAAAAATATATTTTTAAATATATTTTAAATATACAAAAATACTGAAATATATTTTGGAATATGTTTTTTCACCAATATATTTTGTTGTAAATTTTGAAATATATTTAAAATTTATATATTTTAAAGCATTTAAAATATATATTAACCCCTTATTTCAATCCAATAAAATATATTCACGTTCCATTGGAAGGAAATTCAGTTTTTTGTTTATGTTACAAACCTGTAAACATAAGAGGTTTAAATAAAAAATATTTATAACTTCAAAAATATACTTTATAAACTTGTATTTAGCATATATTTAAAATATATTTTGGCCAAGAATACATTTCTTGTCATATGGGTTGTAATGGCTTGCCCTTGAAATCCATTTTGAAATATACAGTATGTTGATATATGAAGGTTGAATCAAAATACATTTTAAAATTCAAAAATATATTTAATTAAACTTTACTTTCTACAAAATTTATTTAGCATATATTTAAAACATATTTTTTCCAGAGACATTAATTTTTTTTGCGTACAGGACGTCTCAGAATGGGTTAGGTTATAGTATTTATAACCAGCTGTGTATTAAAATGTCCTTATTTAGAATAGCTGGGCAACCAGTTGAATGTAAATAATCAATAAATAAACAACCAGTCAATTAAACAAACAAATATATATATATAATCAGTACATTTATATTAATATATCACGTGATGCATTTTGTATAATAGCTTACTGTAATCCATACTAAATGTATTTTAAGTATGTTAAATGTTTGTTTCATATGAGAGTTAAGGTGCTTTGGTGTTTAAGTTGTTTTTAATGTTTATTGTACATGAGCTGATGTGTGTGATGTTCCCTGAACCGCCACTAGAGGGCGAAAGATTACATTGATTTGTAGGTTAAAACTTATACGTCTTCTTCACAAAGATTTTAATTTGAATTTTTTGTGTCGGTATGTGTTTGTGTATATCAGAATGTCAGACAAAAGTGAGCTAAAAGCAGAGTTGGAAAGAAAGAAACAGCGCCTGGCACAGATAAGAGAAGAGAAGAAGAGAAAAGAGGAGGAAAAGAAAAAGAAAGAAGTGAGTCAAGGTCAGATCTGGTTATTTCTCTCTATGTGTTTGTGTTGTACTGAATATCTCTCTCTCTCTCTCTCTCTCTCTCGTAGTTGGATGGACAGAAGGATGGAGCGCCGCCCCCTCAGGATGACTCTGATCTGGAGAGGAAGAGGAGAGAGGCAGAGGCTCTTCTGCAGAGCATGGGCATAGTGGATCCCTCAATGGGTATGAAACAGCAAAGCATCATGGAAATTTTTTATTAATTTTTAAACCCTAAAACGTGTTACTACACTTTTGTTAATATTACAGAAACAATTATTAGTCATTTATAACTTTCCTTGATAAAAAAGTGCTTAAAGTTGATATATAATTATTATGATATATAATATATAATTTTCTTTTCAATAAAAGATAAGAATTGAAAACTTTCTATCCATTAAAAAAACATTTATGGAAACTATTCTACCACTTGAAATAATTTTCAGATTCTTTCTCTAAACCAACAGATGAATTTTATTATTTATCTGAATTATTTTATATGACATTACCTCTTTAAAGGTTATTACCTTGCATTAATGTATTGTACAACAAAACAGCTTAAAAATTGTGTTGTGCTATAACAAATCAGGCTTATTTGTTCGTTTGTTACTACACAATCCATTTCCAGCAATTGTGTTGATCATTGCACCTTGTTAATTTTTTATTTTTTTTATGAGCACTAATGTCTTAATAACGCATGTTAAGCATGAATATTAACAACTGACCCTTTTGTCTTGTTTTTTTGTTGCCACCCACCCAATATCACTTTCATGCTCTTTATGTGTCTTTACTTCCAAACTTTCTTGCTTGAATGTCTGTTTACGCCTTTTTTGCTCCAAACTAACCCACCCGATCTTATCCAAACCAACCTCCCCTCCCTTGTGCATATACGTTGATTTGTTTGTTTGCATGCATTCAATCCTTTATGTAGCACAACCTCTGCGTGATATAACAGAGGACACGTGTCTGTTTCAATATTTAGTCCCCCCTCCCATGTCCCCTTCTGCCAAATCAATGGACACTCCCAGCGAAACGGGCAGCCAGGACTCTGGAGATGGCGGCACGGGTCCGAGGTGAGACGCACGCCATTGCACTAATACACAAGATGAGGTTTGAGCCTGCGACCAAAATCTTATATCATGGTAGTTGTATTAAAACACGGTAACATTGCTCTGTTCGACTAAGCGTCTCTGGCTATATTGCATTTTGTTCCTTTTGAAATTCACTTTAAGTGTGTGTGTGTGCGTGCACTTGCATATTTGTGTGAACTGCAATGGCTGTCTGCATGCATGTCTTTACCTCTCTGTGTGTTTAGCAGACGTATGCAAACATGTGTGTGTGTGTCTCTAACAGGACTCTTCATTGGGATTCTGACCCTTCTACTCTGCTGCTACATTCAGACTCTCAGCTCGGGTACAACTGTCACTCTCATTAACCATCTTACCCACAATTCCCTCATTTACCTTCTGTATTTTCCGCTCTCACTCCTGCTGTCTTACTTTTGGTTTCCTGCGTGGTCGTGACGAAGTGTTGTAAAGATAGAGTGCACTAAGTAGAGCGTAGTGAACACACATGTACAGCTTGAATGTATTGTAAGTCACTTTGAATAAAGCATCTGCCAAATGCCTGAATGTAACATCACATCTTCAAGAAGAAAAATCATGTAGTATGCAAAAAAAATTTGTCAATCATTAGAGAGGTCAAACCTCTCCCACACTGCACCCTGTCTATATGGACACATCATCAACTCTCAATAAAATGTGACCTTGTCTGTGAAATCCACACTGCAAAAAAGGATTTTCAAGAAATATTTTAGTATTTTAGTCTTGTTTTCAGTAAAAATATCTAAAAATTCTTAAATTAAGATGCTTTTTCACTAAATTCAATAAAAACACTAAATTCAAGAAAAATTCAATTTGCTTACCTCATTGGCAGATTTTTTTGCTTGTTTTATGCACAAAATCAGTAAAATTTTATATTTTCGGTCTAAAAACTAGACTTATTTTCTTGGGTCGTTTTGCTCATCAAGAAAAAGCATCTTAATTTAAGAAGTTGTAGATATTTTTACTGAAAACAAGACAAAAATACTAAGATTTTTTCTTGAAAATAATTTTTTGCAGTGCAGGTTAAAGTCTCAAAATCGAATTTCAATCATCAACATTGTCAATTTGAAAGATATCAAGGTTATACACTGCAAAAAATTACTTTTTAACTTAGTATTTTTGTCTTGTTTTCAGGAAAAATATCTAAAAATTCTTAAATTAACATATATTTTCTTGATGAGCAAATGACCTAGGAAAATAAGTCTAGTTTTTAGACTTATATAAAAATTTAAATTTAAGCCAATTTGTGCTTAAAACAAGCCAAAAAATCTGCCAATGGAATCAGAAAAAAATTCTTGAAATAAGTTACTTTTTTCATAAAGACTTAATTCAATTCTTCTTATTCCATTGGCAGATTTTTAATTTTTTGTCTAAAAACTAGACTTATTTTCCTAGGTCATTTTGGTCATCAAGAAAATACATCTTAATTTAATTTTTTTTTTTTTTTAGATATTTTTACTGAAAACAAGACAAAAATACTAAGATTTTTTTCTTGAAAATATTTTTTTTGCAGTGCAGGTTAAAGTCTCAAAATCGAATTTCAATCATCAACATTGTCAATTTAAAAGATTTCAAGGTTATACACTGCAAAAAATAACTTTTTAACTTAGTATTTTTGTCTTGTTTTCAGTAAAAATATCTAAAAATTCTTAAATTAAGATGTATTTTCTTGATGAGCAAATGACCTAGGAAAATAAGTCTAATTTTAAGACTTATATAAAAATTTAAATTTAAGCCAATTTGTGCTCAAAACAAGCAAAAAAATCTGCCAATGGAATCAGAAAAAAATTCTTGAAATAAGTTACTTTTTCATAAAGACTTAATTCAATTCTTCTTATTCCATTGGCAGATTTTTAATTTTTTGTCTAAAAACTAGACTTATTTTCCTAGGTCATTTTGGTCATCAAGAAAATACATCTTAATTTAATTTTTTTTTAAATATTTTTACTGAAAACAAGACAAAAATACTACGATTTTTTTCTCGAAAATAATTTTTTTGCAGTGCAGGTTAAAGTCTCAAAATCGAATTTCAATCATCAACATTGTCAATTTAAAAGATATCAAGGTTATACACTGCAAAAAATAACTTTTTAACTTAGTATTTTTGTCTTGTTTTCAGTAAAAATATCTAAAATTCTTAAATAAAGATGTATTTTCTTGATGAGCAAATGACCTAGGAAAATAAGTCTAATTTTAAGACTTATATAAAATTTTAAATTTAAGCCAATTTGTGCTTAAAACAAGCAAAAAAAAATCTGCCAATGGAATCAGAAAAAAATTCTTGAAATAAGTTACTTTTTTCATAAAGACTTAATTCAATTCTTCTTATTCCATTGGCAGATTTTTAATTTTTTGTCTAAAAACTAGACTTATTTTCCTAGGTCATTTTGGTCATCAAGAAAATACATCTTAATATAATTTTTTTATTTTTACTGAAAACAAGACAAAAATACTAAGTAAGAAAGTAATTTTTACAGTGCAGAATGTTCTTTACATTATGCAGGATGACTTCAGCTGGGTTTTCACATGCATGTACAAATAAATTTTTTATTAAAGGGCACCTATTATGCAAAATTCACTTTTACAAGGTGTTTGAACATAAATGTGTGTTGAACACAACATCCCTACAATGAAAAAATGAAACCAAAAGCAGTCTTATTAGACATGCTGTTTGGATTCTCTTATTAATGTGACATCACAAAACAAAGCTCCGCCCACGGCCCTGACTGACTGGTTAATTTTACTTAAAACATTTCTAAATGTGTTTGTTAGCTATTGTTTCAGACTGTAATTAAAGAAATCAGATGTAATTTAACCAAAAGCACTCACTATATGTTGGTCAGGGAGTGAAGAGCTGTAGCTCATTTGCATTTAAAAGTACACACATGAAAACAGCACGTTCTGTTCCCGCCCATATATGGGCATTTTGGACATGCTATAGTAAATGATTTTTTGGGATATTTTGAGTGGAAATTTCACACACATGTAAGGCACACCTGAGACTTATATTACATCTTGTAAAAATGGCCATAATATGTGCTCTTTAATTCCTCAGGTTCTCTCATGATTTAGTCTTTTTTCACAGAGTCGTATTTAATTTTTTAAGATATTAAGCAGTTCTTCTCATGATCATGTGTGCATGTCTGCATTTCTTGCAGACGTGGAGCGCAGAAGTTGGGCATGTCTAAAGTCACGCAAGTGGATTTCCCACCCAAAGAGATGGTGTCATACTCGAAAGAGACCCAGACCCCTACACAAACGCAGCACAAAGAGGGTAAATCACACACCTACTGCCTTTCTTTAGTGTACATTCACAAAACCCATAAAATGTTTGTTGATATCTGCAGATGATGAGGAGGAGGAAGATCTGGCTGTGCCACAGGCTGCTCTGGAGACTCACGAGGAGAAAGACCCTCAGAATGAGGAAGAGGAAGGTACTGTCCACAAATATACTCAGACTTCATTCTCCAAAATTGTCGTTTAGCTCATAAGAATGTAAGTAGGGCACTTGCTAGGGTGTTTCTCATATTGATTTATATGTGTGTGTAGGGTCTCCTCATGAGCTGACAGAAGAAGAGAAACAGCAGATTCTTCACTCCGAAGAGTTCTTGACCTTCTTCGATCACAGCTCTCGTATCGTGGAGCGCGCCCTCTCCGAGCAGGTGGACGTCTTTTTCGACTACAGCGGTCGTGATCTTCAGGATAAAGAGGGGTGAGGAGTGGGTGTGTGTGTGTGGAGGTCTCAGGTTTGTAATGGGGATGCGTTTTATATTTTATTTTATTTTATTTCTTCAGAGAGTCACAGGCAGGGTCCAAACTCTACCTGAACAGACAGTTTGTGGACGAGCGCTGGTCTAAACACAGAGTCGTCACCTGCCTCGACTGGTCACCACAGGTACACATTACACAATGCAACTTTAAAGGCAGGGTGCATGATTTTTGAGAAACGCTTTGGAAAAGGCAGAGTACCATAACACACTTGTAGCCAATCAGCAGTAAGGGGCGTGTCTAACCGACATCGCTGCCTGGGTTACGTATGTGTGGGGCGGGTCTATCAAAAGAAGATCCAGATTCTATTGGGGTAGGGGCGTGTTTGTTTAGGTAGGCTCTCAGAGATCGTGCACCCCGCCTTTAAGTGTGGCTCCATTTGTATAAATAAGAGATTTCTTGGTAGTGTTCTCTTATGGTCCATGTGATGTAATGTAAAGTTAGTTTATTACATATGTATGTGTCTACTAATCTTGATTTCTATGGGTTATTGCTAATATTGATTATTAAGCTCATTTGATGTATCTGTCAATATTCCTGTCTATCTTTTCCTTTTTTCTTATTCCCATCAGTATCCTGAGCTTCTGGTGGCATCATACGGCAGTAATGAGGAGGCTCCACACGAGCCTGATGGAGTGGCCCTCGTCTGGAACATGAAGTATAAAAAGACCACACCAGAATATGTCTTTCACTGCCAGGTGCGACTCATTTCACCTGTAAAGTTTTATGAATTTAAAGCAACACTATGTAGTTTTTTTACCTTTAAATAATGTCTAAAAAATTATTTCAGTGATAGAACAACTTTTAACTGGACAAATTGTACTGTTGCTGCAACCTGAGCAGCCTCCTAGCTGCTACAAGCACACTCTGAAAGTGGCGGTGGAGGGTAGGAAACACAGCCCCGCCCCTCCCCCTGCCTGCAGAAGAGTGTCTGATACCAGGCACTGTTGCGCTTTTCAACCACATGGGGGAGCTGTAAGTCATTTTTACATGGAAACTACATAGTGTTGCTTTAATGAATGACAAACGTGTCAGATGTGTGTGGGTAGAATTTACCAACTTACATCATCCCAAAAGTTCCCAAGGATTTGTGCATTCCTATTTTAAATAATGGCTCGTCCCTTATAATCGGCACCCTTTTAGTTTATCTCCCATCATTCCACTCTCATTTATAACATCATTAAAAGATAACTCTGCTTTCATTAAAAAAATGATGATAATATACTCACCCCCATGTCATCTAAGATGTTTATGTCTTTCTTTGTTCAGTCGAAAAGAAATGAAGTTTTTTGAGGAAAATATTCCAGGATTTTTCTCCATATAGTGGACCTTAACAGTTTACAGTTTCAATGCAGCTTCAAAGACGAAACAATCCCAACCGATGCATAAGAGTCTTATCTAGTGAAACCATCATCATTTTTGCAAAAAATATGTACTTTTAAACCACAACTTCTCGTCCATACGGCAAAAAAATATATTTATTTGGCCAAAAATATTTTTTTAAATATATGCTAAATAAAATTTGTAGAAGATAAAGCTCAATTAAATATATTTTTGAATTTGAAAATATATTTAGTTTTAACCTTCATATATTTAAATATATTTTAAAATGTATTTTAGGGGGAACAAATACATTTCTAATTTTACAACCCATACGGCTAAAATTATGTTTCCTGAACAAAATGTCAAAAAGTTTGTAAAAAATGTGTTAAGTATAAAATGTATAAAGTGTAATTCCTATAGCGCTGCTGGTACAGTTTTCCCTAAAGATATTGTGCTACGTTCACATTTCTACTTTTTTTTCTTTGATTTCTTTTTTGTCTTTTCCTTTCTGTATGGCAATGACATGGTCTGTCAATGAATTACAGTACAAACAGTACTGTAATGTAGATAGGCAGGAATTATCTTAAAAAACTTTTTTACAAATTTGTTTAACTGTCTTTATATACCAATACATAAGTAAAATGTAAGTACTCTGAAAAAGAGAGTATAAAAATCGACTGTCTGTAGACCTCTCACCACTGTTTTAAACACAGCTCATTTTTCCATTCACAATCACATGTAATAATACACCTAATCTGTTTTATAATGTAAGCTATGATTGTATGTGACAGACCGTAAATATCGTAAAATATAGGTAGCATGCACATTTGGCACTAATGAGCAAGAAAACAGTAAAGTTTCAATAAGTTTGCAGTAGAACCATTATATTTAATTATATTTTTAAATTACAATAGCTTGTAATTTTTATTATTTAATAAAATCACGGTTTACATTAAATATATTATATAAGATATATTATAAGAAAAGAAAACAGACATTTGGGAGAAAAATGTTGATAAAATGTAAGAGTTTTATTAATTAAGTATAGGAAAAATAAACACATAAAAAGTAAAAAATAGCCAGAGATTATGTTCTTGGGATCACATTTGGCATCAAATGTGTTTATTTTGCTGTCTCGGGGTCGTAGGTAAGCGGTGGCATTCTGTTAGACAGCAATTCAACGCTGCATAGCTCGAACACACACAGTCGCAGCTGGAGATGATGACGGTCTCACAACCCGATACTCCATCATTGGCATTGTCTTCTTCATCTGACATCATGTTAGCGGTGATTCCCCTTATGAAGCCCATTTTGTCTACAGCCAGTACACTGGGTTTGACTCCAAGAGCTGAAAACAAATAAACTGTACAACATTACAGTTTAAACTAATGCAACATAAATAAATAAAACAGAAACTAATTTAATCTATCTTACCCTCTTCCTTCTCTGGTGACTCCGTGCTGCGGCCACACCAGTAGCTCTGGTAATGTCTTGCAGGCCACTAGAAACAAGTGATTGGGTTTGTTAAAAGTAAAAATAGACACAACATAAATATACAGAAATAGCATGAATAGAAATAACAAAGAAAATGATCAGAGATGGATTTTCCACATACCGTTCATTATTGTTGCACCAGAGGCTCTAACAGCTGTGGTCACCCACTGTCGATCCTGTAGCATCTATTTTGCAGATCTTTTAAGTCTGTATGTCAGTCGTGCTAGAGACTCAAGTCACCGTGGTCGCCGTCATGGAGTACCACGGCCGAGCCTGTAGCGTCTTCTTTGTAGATCTTTTTAGTCAGTATGTCAGTCGTGCTAGAGACTCAAGACACCGTGGTTGTCGTCATGGAGTACCACGGCCGAGCCTGTAGCGTCTTCTTTGTAGATCTTTTTAGTCAGTATGTCAGTCGTGCTAGAGACTCAAGACACCGTGGTTGTCGTCATGGAGTACCACGGCCGAGCCTGTAGCATCTTCTTTGTAGATCTTTTTAGTCAGTATGTCAGTCGTGCTAGAGACTCAAGACACCGTGGTTGTCGTCATGGAGTACCACGGCCGAGCCTGTAGCGTCTTCTTTGTAGATCTTTTTAGTCAGTATGTCAGTCGTGCTAGAGACTCAAGTCACCGTGGTTGTCGTCATGGAGTACCACGGCCGAGCCTGTAGCGTCTTCTTTGTAGATCTTTTTAGTCAGTATGTCAGTCGTGCTAGAGACTCAAGTCACCGTGGTTGCCGTCATGGAGTACCACGGCCGAGTCTGTAGCATCTTCTTTGTAGATCTTTTTAGTCAGTATGTCAGTCGTGCTAGAGACTCAAGTCACCGTGGTTGCCGTCATGGAGTACCACGGCCGAGCCTGTAGCGTCTTCTTTGTAGATCTTTTTAGTCAGTATGTCAGTCGTGCTAGAGACTCAAGTCACCGTGGTTGCCGTCATGGAGTACCACGGCCGAGTCTGTAGCATCTTCTTTGCAGATCTTTTAAGTCTGTATGTCAGTTGTGCTAGAGACTCAAGTCACCGTGGTTGCCGTCATGGAGTACCACGGCCGAGTCTGTAGCATCTTCTTTGTAGATCTTTTTAGTCAGTATGTCAGTCGTGCTAGAGACTCAAGTCACCGTGGTTGCCGTCATGGAGTACCACGGCCGAGTCTGTAGCATCTTCTTTGTAGATCTTTTTAGTCAGTATGTCAGTCGTGCTAGAGACTCAAGTCACCGTGGTTGCCGTCATGGAGTACCACGGCCGAGTCTGTAGCATCTTCTTTGCAGATCTTTTAAGTCTGTATGTCAGTTGTGCTAGAGACTCAAGTCACCGTGGTCGTCGTCATGGAGTACCACGGCCGAGCCTGTAGCGTCTTCTTTGTAGATCTTTTTAGTCAGTATGTCAGTCGTGCTAGAGACTCAAGACACCGTGGTCGCCGTCATGGAGTACCACGGCCGAGCCTGTAGCGTCTTCTTTGTAGATCTTTTTAGTCAGTATGTCAGTCGTGCTAGAGACTCAAGTCACCGTGGTTGCCGTCATGGAGTACCACGGCCGAGTCTGTAGCATCTTCTTTGTAGATCTTTTTAGTCAGTATGTCAGTCGTGCTAGAGACTCAAGTCACCGTGGTTGCCGTCATGGAGTACCACGGCCGAGTCTGTAGCATCTTCTTTGCAGATCTTTTAAGTCTGTATGTCAGTTGTGCTAGAGACTCAAGTCACCGTGGTCGTCGTCATGGAGTACCACGGCCGAGCCTGTAGCGTCTTCTTTGTAGATCTTTTTAGTCAGTATGTCAGTCGTGCTAGAGACTCAAGACACCGTGGTCGCCGTCATGGAGTACCACGGCCGAGCCTGTAGCGTCTTCTTTGTAGATCTTTTTAGTCAGTATGTCAGTTGTGCTAGAGACTCAAGTCACGTGGTTGCCGTCATGGAGTACCACGGCCGAGCCTGTAGCGTCTTCTTTGTAGATCTTTTTAGTCAGTATGTCAGTCGAGCTAGAGACTCATGTCACCGTGGTCGTCGTCATGGAGTACCACGGCCGAGCCTGTAGCGTCTTCTTTGTAGATCTTTTTAGTCAGTATGTCAGTCGAGCTAGAGACTCATGTCACCGTGGTCGTCGTCATGGAGTACCACGGCCGAGCCTGCAGCGTCTTCTTTGTAGATCTTTTTAGTCAGTATGTCAGTCGAGCTAGAGACTCATGTCACGTGGGCGCCATCCTGGAGCACCTCGGCCGAGCCTGTAGCGTCTTCTTTGCAGATTTTTTTGGCAGTATGTCAGTCATGCTAGAGACTCAAGACACCGTGGTCGCCGTCATGGAGTACCGCGGCCGAGCCTGTAACGTCTTCTTTGTAGAACTTTTTAGTTAGTATGTCAGTCGTGCTAGAGACTCATGTCACCGTGGTCGCTGCATGGAGTACCATGGCAAAATCTGTAGCGTCTTCTTTGTAGATCTTTTTAGTCAGTATGTCAGTCGAGCTAGAGACTCATGTCACGTGGGCGCCTCCTGGAGCACCACGGTCGAGCCTGTAGCATCTTCTTTGTAGATCTTTTTAGTCTGTATGTCAGTCGTGCTAGAGACTCAAGACACCGTGGTTGTCGTCATGGAGTACCACGGCCGAGCCTGTAGCGTCTTCTTTGTAGATCTTTTTAGTCAGTATGTCAGTCGAGCTAGAGACTCATGTCACGTGGGCGCCTCCTGGAGCACCACGGCCGAGCCTGTAGCGTCTTCTTTGCAGATCTTTTTAGTCAGTATGTCAGTCGTGCTAGAGACTCAAGTCACCGTGGTTGCCGTCATGGAGTACCACGGCCGAGTCTGTAGCATCTTCTTTGTAGATCTTTTTAGTCAGTATGTCAGTCGTGCTAGAGACTCAAGTCACCGTGGTTGCCGTCATGGAGTACCACGGCCGAGTCTGTAGCATCTTCTTTGCAGATCTTTTAAGTCTGTATGTCAGTTGTGCTAGAGACTCAAGTCACCGTGGTCGTCGTCATGGAGTACCACGGCCGAGCCTGTAGCGTCTTCTTTGTAGATCTTTTTAGTCAGTATGTCAGTCGTGCTAGAGACTCAAGACACCGTGGTCGCCGTCATGGAGTACCACGGCCGAGCCTGTAGCGTCTTCTTTGTAGATCTTTTTAGTCAGTATGTCAGTTGTGCTAGAGACTCAAGTCACGTGGTTGCCGTCATGGAGTACCACGGCCGAGCCTGTAGCGTCTTCTTTGTAGATCTTTTTAGTCAGTATGTCAGTCGAGCTAGAGACTCATGTCACGTGGGCGCCTCCTGGAGCACCACGGCCGAGCCTGTAGCGTCTTCTTTGCAGATCTTTTTAGTCAGTATGTCAGTTGTGCTAGAGACTCAAGACATCGTGGTTGTTGTCATGGAGTACCACGGCCGAGCCTGTAGCGTCTTCTTTGTAGATCTTTTTAGTCAGTATGTCAGTCGTGCTAGAGACTCAAGACACCGTGGTCGCCGTCATGGAGTACCACGGCCGAGCCTGTAGCGTCTTCTTTGTAGATCTTTTTAGTCAGTATGTCAGTTGTGCTAGAGACTCAAGTCACGTGGTTGCCGTCATGGAGTACCACGGCCGAGCCTGTAGCGTCTTCTTTGTAGATCTTTTTAGTCAGTATGTCAGTCGAGCTAGAGACTCATGTCACCGTGGTCGTCGTCATGGAGTACCACGGCCGAGCCTGTAGCGTCTTCTTTGTAGATCTTTTTAGTCAGTATGTCAGTCGAGCTAGAGACTCATGTCACGTGGGCGCCATCCTGGAGCACCTCGGCCGAGCCTGTAGCGTCTTCTTTGCAGATTTTTTTGGCAGTATGTCAGTCATGCTAGAGACTCAAGACACCGTGGTCGCCGTCATGGAGTACCGCGGCCGAGCCTGTAACGTCTTCTTTGTAGAACTTTTTAGTTAGTATGTCAGTCGTGCTAGAGACTCATGTCACCGTGGTCGCTGCATGGAGTACCATGGCAAAATCTGTAGCGTCTTCTTTGTAGATCTTTTTAGTCAGTATGTCAGTCGAGCTAGAGACTCATGTCACGTGGGCGCCTCCTGGAGCACCACGGTCGAGCCTGTAGCATCTTCTTTGTAGATCTTTTTAGTCTGTATGTCAGTCGTGCTAGAGACTCAAGACACCGTGGTTGTCGTCATGGAGTACCACGGCCGAGCCTGTAGCGTCTTCTTTGTAGATCTTTTTAGTCAGTATGTCAGTCGAGCTAGAGACTCATGTCACGTGGGCGCCTCCTGGAGCACCACGGCCGAGCCTGTAGCGTCTTCTTTGCAGATCTTTTTAGTCAGTATGTCAGTCGTGCTAGAGACTCAAGTCACCGTGGTTGCCGTCATGGAGTACCACGGCCGAGTCTGTAGCATCTTCTTTGTAGATCTTTTTAGTCAGTATGTCAGTCGTGCTAGAGACTCAAGTCACCGTGGTTGCCGTCATGGAGTACCACGGCCGAGTCTGTAGCATCTTCTTTGCAGATCTTTTAAGTCTGTATGTCAGTTGTGCTAGAGACTCAAGTCACCGTGGTCGTCGTCATGGAGTACCACGGCCGAGCCTGTAGCGTCTTCTTTGTAGATCTTTTTAGTCAGTATGTCAGTCGTGCTAGAGACTCAAGACACCGTGGTCGCCGTCATGGAGTACCACGGCCGAGCCTGTAGCGTCTTCTTTGTAGATCTTTTTAGTCAGTATGTCAGTTGTGCTAGAGACTCAAGTCACGTGGTTGCCGTCATGGAGTACCACGGCCGAGCCTGTAGCGTCTTCTTTGTAGATCTTTTTAGTCAGTATGTCAGTCGAGCTAGAGACTCATGTCACGTGGGCGCCTCCTGGAGCACCACGGCCGAGCCTGTAGCGTCTTCTTTGCAGATCTTTTTAGTCAGTATGTCAGTTGTGCTAGAGACTCAAGACACCGTGGTTGTTGTCATGGAGTACCACGGCCGAGTCTGTAGCATCTTCTTTGTAGATCTTTTTAGTCAGTATGTCAGTCGTGCTAGAGACTCAAGACACCGTGGTCGCCGTCATGGAGTACCACGGCCGAGTCTGTAGCGTCTTCTATGTAGATCTTTTTAGTCAGTATGTCAGTCGTGCTAGAGACTCAAGTCACCGTGGTTGTCGTCATGGAGTACCACGGCCGAGTCTGTAGCGTCGTCTTTGTAGATCTTTTTAGTCTGTATGTCAGTTGTGCTAGAGACTCAAGTCACCGTGGTTGCCGTCATGGAGTACCACGGCTGAGCCTGTAGCGTCTTCTTTGTAGATCTTTTTAGTCAGTATGTCAGTTGTCCTAGAGACTCAAGTCACCGTGGTCGCCATCATGGAGTACCACGGCCGAGTCTGTAGCGTCTTCTTTGTAGATCTTTTTAGTCAGTATGTCAGTCGTGCTAGAGACTCATGTCACGTGGTCGCCGTCATGGAGTACGACGGCCGAGCCTGTAGCGTCTTCTTTGTAGATCTTTTTAGTCAGTATTTCAGTCGAGCTAGAGACTCAAGACACAGCGGTCGTCGTCATAGAGTACCACGGCCGAGCCTGTAGCGTCGTCTTTGTAGATCTTTTTAGTCAGTATGTCAGTCGTGCTAGAGACTCAAGTCACCGTGGTCGTCGTCATGGAGTACCACAGCCGAGTCTGTAGCGTCTTCTTTTTAGATCTTTTTAGTCAGTATGTCAGTCGTGCTACCGACTCAAGACACCGTGGTCGTCGTCATGGAGTACCACGGCCGAGCCTGTAGCGTCTTTTTTGTAGATCTTTTTAGTCAGTATGTCAGTCGAGCTAGAGACTCAAGACACAGTGGTCACCGTCATGGAGTACCACGGCTGAGCCTGTAGCGTTTTTTTTGTGCATTGCTTTAATCTGCATGTAAGATGTACTAGAGACTCTTGTATCACCATCGGCGCCAAACCGGACCACCGAGGCCGAGCCTCTAGCATCTTTTTAGTGCATTGCTTTAATCTGCATGTAAGATGTACTAGAGACTCTTGTATCACCATCGGCGCCAAACCGGACCACCGAGGCCGAGCCTCTAGCATCTTTTTAGTGCATTGCTTTAATCTGCATGTAAGATGTACTAGAGACTCTTGTATCACCATCGGATTCAAACCAGACCACCGAGGCCGAGCCTCTAGCATCTTTTTTGTGCTTTGGTTTAATCTGCATGTAAGATGTACTAGAGACTCTTGTATCACCATCGGCGCCAAACCGGACCACCGAGGCCGAGCCTCTAGCATCTTTTTAGTGCATTGCTTTAATCTGCATGTAAGATGTACTAGAGACTCTTGTATCACCATCGGATTCAAACCAGACCACCGAGGCCGAGCCTCTAGCATCTTTTTTGTGCTTTGGTTTAATCTGCATGTAAGATGTACTAGAGACTCTTGTATCACCATCGGCGCCAAACCGGACCACCGAGGCCGAGCCTCTAGCGTCTTTTTTGTGCATTGCTTTAATCTGCATGTAAGATGTACTAGAGACTCTTGTATCACCATCGGCGCCAAACCGGACCACCGAGGCCGAGCCTCTAGCATCTTTTTTGTGCATTGCTTTAATTTGCATGTTAATCATGCTAGAGACTAACCACAGCAGAGCCGCGGACGAGCCTCTAGCATCTTTTTTGTGCATTGCTTTAATCTGCATGTAAGATGTACTAGAGACTCTTGTATCACCATCGGCGCCAAACCGGACCACCGAGGCCGAGCCTCTAGCATCTTTTTAGTGCATTGCTTTAATTTGCATGTAAGATGTACTAGAGACTCTTGTATCACCATCGGCGCCAAACCGGACCACCGAGGCCGAGCCTCTAGCGTCTTTTTTGTGCATTGCTTTAATCTGCATGTAAGATGTACTAGAGACTCTTGTATCACCATCGGCGCCAAACCGGACCACCGAGGCCGAGCCTCTAGCATCTTTTTTGTGCATTGCTTTAATTTGCATGTTAATCATGCTAGAGACTAACCACAGCAGAGCCGCGGACGAGCCTCTAGCATCTTTTTTGTGCATTGCTTTAATCTGCATGTAAGATGTACTAGAGACTTTTGTATCACCATCGGCGCCAAACCGGACCACCGAGGCCGAGCCTCTAGCATCTTTTTAGTGCATTGCTTTAATTTGCATGTAAGATGTACTAGAGACTCTTGTATCACCATCGGCGCCAAACCGGACCACCGAGGCCGAGCCTCTAGCGTCTTTTTTGTGCATTGCTTTAATCTGCATGTAAGATGTACTAGAGACTCTTGTATCACCATCGGCGCCAAACCGGACCACCGAGGCCGAGCCTCTAGCATCTTTTTTGTGCATTGCTTTAATTTGCATGTTAATCATGCTAGAGACTAACCACAGCAGAGCCGCGGACGAGCCTCTAGCATCTTTTTTGTGCATTGCTTTAATCTGCATGTAAGATGTACTAGAGACTCTTGTATCACCATCGGCGCCAAACCGGACCACCGAGGCCGAGCCTCTAGCATCTTTTTAGTGCATTGCTTTAATCTGCATGTTAGTCGTGCAAGAAATAGACAGATAGACAGATAGATAGATAGAAAGAAAGAAAACAAAGGGGCTTAGCTAGAGTGGCTGGGCTAGGCAAAACCTTTGAAGGATAGGGAATGCTAACTTGCATCTGGTGCCTCTAGTGGCTACAAAGGGGAGAAAAGTGCATCTCTTTCACTACACTTGTTGACTATTTAAGGCTACCCAGGTGGAACCCACAGACAAGGCGCTTCCCTGAGCACGCAGCCAAGAGCGCTGGGCCGTCTGCCCTCCCCACCTCGACTGCTCAACAGCCACGCCTCTAACACAGCCGGGCCGCACTCAAAAGTGTCACCCACCAACTGGCACAGCCACTAGGGCCTTTATGTCAGTTGGCACGGTTAGCGATTGGAGTGCCCGATGGCAGAGGCCACACTGCATTTTGCTGCCTAAGGTGCAGAAAGAGTGGACTACCACAGCACCCCGACTGAGACAGACTCGAGTCAGTTCAGCGGGACAAGCCTTATGGAGAACTCACCATGGCGTAGACTTTGATTCATCTAACAAGTGGTAGCTTACAGAGAAACACAGGGGCTTATCGACACTGCACCAGTTACATCGTAAACGAATCACTAAGAATGGGACTTATCAGGCTGGATTATAATCATAGAAAAGAATCGTAGAGAAGAAGAAGTGTTAGACACTTAAGGACATAGCTAGATAGATAGCTAGATAGCTAGATAGCTAGATAGCTAGATAGATAGATAGATAGATAGATAGATAGATAGATTTTCCACATACCGTGTTGCTCCTTAAGTCATGCCTCTCTGAAATGCGTTGATTTATCTGCGGCAACAGTGTGAAAGTGATTTTTATAAACTTAGTGCACCCAACTATAATAAACGCTATATCAAATTGTTTAACATACAATCCTAATACAGAATGTCTGTTTTATATTTATATTTGAGTATTGTTGGGTTTGAATATTGTTGTAATGTTGTTTATGTTTTGTATCAATTCAATTAGCCTATTACAAAAGACAGACTGTAATTTTAAACGCGTTGTAATGGATCGAAGGTCAGCATGATGGGAGAAATAGAGAGGGTCAGACATTAATTTACTGTAAGTTTAGTTTGCGTCTTAAAATCGAATTTCATTCATATAATTTGTCTCTTAATTTTAATCAACGGTTTGTTGATAAGTTTTGTGAATATTGTCTGGTATCATTACCAGCAAAATAATCCAGATATGAATGTTTGCCAATATGCGCTATAGGTAAGCTATTATTAGAGTAATACGTTATTTTACACATTTATGCGCATGCAGTGTTTATGGTCGTGTATAGTTTGGACGAAGATATTTTTTGAAATGCCAGTAGAGACGAGGATCATTTTCATTTTAAAAATGCCTTTTTAAAACGCAGATGCTTTCTAATGTAAACATGGCCTGTGTAGCCCTCACTGTGGGTTTAAATTTAGCCATCATTCTGTGTGACAGAAAACAATTGTCAATGTGTAAATGGATGTTGCAGGCAGAGGACATGTTAACCAGATTATTTGCATTTGTGTTTTTAATTTGTTGTATTAATCACTTGGATTAATTTTTTGTATTTGCACTTTTCGGCCAAGGTTTAAATGTGATAAACAAGTTTTCAATCAGTAGATTATAAAGCGGGTTGCCATATCTGCGGAACAAAACCAACCTGATAGACATTCAAAATGAGTCCAAATAGGTTAAAATGAGTTTTACATGTTTGAAGTAGGGATGCTTAACGATTAATCGTGATTAATCGTTAGCAGAATAAAAGTTTTTGTTTACATCATATATGTGTGTGAACTGTGTATAAATAAATGTACACACATGCATGTATATGTTTTAGAAATGTTTACATGTGTATATACATTTGTATATTTATGAATAATTTATATTATATATAAATACTTAATATATACATTTTTTTTCTTAAAATTATACATGAATGTGTTCATATTTATATATATACATATTTATTATACACAGTTTACACACATATGTGATGTAAACAAAAACTTTTATTCTGCTAACGATTAATCGCGATTAATTGTTTAGCATCCCTATTTTGAAGTAATTAATATATTTAATGTGTTTCTATCAATTAATTTTAGTAGTTGAAGGCAAATATAAAGTATTAAAGCATACAAGTCTTCATAGTCGGGTAACTTTTAAGGATAGTCCTAGAGTAAAAGATTTGTTTGAGTTGTCTTAAATGAAAATAACTTTCACATACAGATCTTAAAATATGCCAGTGCCATCGATTTGTCTCAAGATAAACACCAGTAGCATCTTTTTCTAAGGCATGATTATAAAAGATGTTTTAACAACTTAATTTAACTAAGGCCTAGGCCTGGCTTTAGCTAAGCCTTGTCTGTAAAACCGGATCTAAGAGTGTTAATTTAACAATTGGATTTTTGAACTTCATTGGACTTTTTTTTAGCCTAAAATGTCGAATGTGACCACTTAACTAACCAATCAACTTGAATTATTAATGGATTTTTTCAGTCTTACTAAGACTCTTAGTGTGTTTGCAGTGATGTTTTTAAACATTTATAAAACACTGCTAAGACTATAAAACTGCACACTTACCTTTATAATGAAAGTCAAACGGCAGCAAAAAGGTTCCCGGTTCGAGCCCCGGCTAAGTCAGGTGGCCTTCCGGTGTCAGCGTGGGTTTACTCCGGGTATTCCGGTCTCCTCCTCCAGGCAAAAATATGCGGGTTAGATGAATTGGAGATGCCAAATTGCATTTGTCTTTATCACATGACTGTATATAATACATTTTTACTTATTACAGTTTTTCTCAGTCTCTTTGGAGCATTTCTCAGATCAGAAATTAATTTTTCAAATCACTTTATTCAACGTCCACATCATCAAGTAATTTGTGCACAACATATAAGCAATTTCTCATTGTTTTGGACAAATTGCAAATGCTTTAATACAATCATGCAAATTATTATACAATTGTCCAATATACAATTTAGCATCAAAGTTTACATCAGAAAATACTGACACTTATAATTGTGTAGGTACACTTGGTATATTGACAACATGAATAAACATTTTGACTGTCTTGTTCATGAACAATGACACACAGATTTGCTATTTTGATGGCACTGACATGTTCAAGTTACAGGCTTTTGCAGGGCATCACATAATGATGTGCAGTTTATAAAGATCTATTCTGTTCTGAGAAATGCATGCATACATTTTAAGCTCCAAAGCAACTGAGAAAAACTGTATTTAATGCATCATAATCTAACATGAATAATTGTATTGACATTAACTACCATTAATAAGAAATTATACATGCTGAAAAACGATATTGTTGATTGTTTGTTCATGTTAGTTGATGCATTTACTAATGTTAATGTTAAAGTGTTACCAAATATTCGATAAAAACTTGACTTTGACATTAAAGCGTGTGAATTACAATGTTTTTTCTTTGAAATGTAATAATTTTACTAACCTTTTACATTAAAAGAGAAGAGTTGAGAGAGATTAGAGTTTGGTGCTGCTCTTTGTTGACTGATGATGCGTCACGTTGCCACGGCAACTCAGCTCTCATTTAGAACTTAAAAGATGCACTCAACATCAATATACAATATAAAAAGACAACATAATTCACTACAGCACTGGTTTCCTTGTCAATAGGATGAAGTCTCTTTTTTTTAAATGGTTTTAAACATTTTTCCTGAAAGTTTTAAATATTTTGATGATCTAATAGAACTTGAAATGTCCCAAATCGCACACTTATGCATCATTCTAAGCAATTTAATAGAGTAAGTAGTGTTCACACTAAAAATACCCAAAAATAAAGTGTACTTTAAATATCTGGATGATGCACTTCAAATTTCTCTGGCCAAAAATATGTTTAAGGTGATGGTCTGAGAATTTTAAACCTTCTGTACTGAAGATTCATAATTTTACAAATCTGTGTCTATTAAGCGAAACTAAACTTAAAAAATACACCCCATAGGTATGTATAAAATATAAAATTATAAGTATATTTTTGCAGTTGGAAATATTTGTAATTTTAATCTTTTCAAGATACATAGCAACAAACAAAGTTTTTCTTCCAATGCAACGTGAATATAAATGCTTGAAAATATATTTATTTTTAAAATATACAATAAAATTGCCAAAAACTGTATTGGTCTATTTGTAAACACATTTTTGTACATATATTTTTGGCCATTTTGAAATATATTTAAAATTATATTTGAAAATATATATTTTTTTATCGTATGGGGTGTGACCATAGATTGTAAAAAATATAGATGTAGTGTCCGTGACATCATCCATAGGTTTGTGAAGAGCTTTTTTGAAGCCAAAAGTAGGCGGTGCCTGCAGTCGCCATCTTGGCCGCGCGTCACAGCGCTTCACTCGCAGATAACCGAAAATGGGTAAAGAGGCGGGACGTGGGTGAAGCACAAAGGTAGTGACAGCAGTGGCACTGTCACTCAAGTGACCACACCCTTAATTATGCAGAACTTTAAGGCTTTTTTTAGGCATAAGGGTCTTATCTAGCAAACATTGTCATTTTCGCCAAAAAATAACAAATATTTATCGTCTTGCACTAGCCGTGTGATGCACCAGTGTGACTTTCGTATTACGTAATCACATCGAAAGTTCGCGCATTACATATGTGAAACGCAAACTGACACAAATACATTAATTAGTATCATACAACAATGTGTGAACGCTCCTCGTTCTTCACACTTGTAAACACTGAAGCGGTAGTTTCGCATATGTCATGCGTGATCTTTCACCATGTTTACGTAACACGAAAGTCGCGCTGGCGCATTACACGGTTAGTGTTTCAAAAATGATTCAAGCTTATTATTTTTAAGGTTCGAACAAAGATGCATGCATTTGTAATAAACCATATTTCATGCAACGTTTGAGTATCATGACTCTGTGTTCAGTCTGCAGTGATGTCGGCAGCGTTTGCACAGTTTCATCCTAATCTGGTGGTTGGAGGAACGTACTCGGGTCAGATCGTCCTGTGGGACAACCGCAGTAACAAACGCACCCCTGTGCAGAGAACCCCATTGTCAGCCTCCGCTCACACGGTACACATCTTCGTCATCATCTTCATCATCATCATCATCAGTGATGTACTCAATTCAATCCTCTCTCGTTCTCTCTAGCACCCAGTGTACTGTGTGAATATGGTGGGGACCCAGAACGCTCACAATCTCATCAGCATCTCCACTGATGGGAAGATGTGCTCCTGGAGTCTCGACATGCTGTCTACACCACAGGTAACACATATACATACATACGAAATAAAATGTAACATATAATTTAAAAGCCCTAAATTAAATATATGACTTATGGCTGTGTTTTTGTGTCTTTAGGACAGTCTGGAGCTTATCTACAAACAGTCTAAATCGGTGGCCGTGACCTCCATGTCGTTTCCTCTGGGCGACGTCAATAATTTTGTGGTGGGGAGTGAAGACGGATCGGTTTATACGGCATGCAGACACGGCAGGTACGTCTGTGTGAGCATTTAGTTTAGCTGTATTACTTACTTTATGAATGTTTGACACTTCTGTTGGTGCAAATGTGTGTTTCGTAGCAAAGCAGGAATCAGTGAGATGTTCGAAGGTCATCACGGGCCAATCACAGGGCTCAATTGTCACACTGCAGCAGGACCGGTCGACTTTTCTCATCTGTTTGTCACGTCCTCTTTTGACTGGACCGTCAAGCTTTGGAGTACCAAGGTGCGTTGTGGTGTTTAAGTCTTTACAACTCAACATCTCTGCATTGTTGACACAGGAAAGGTGGACCGCTTGTGTTTCTCTTTACAGAACAATAAGCCATTGTACTCCTTCGAGGATAATTCGGACTATGTGTATGATGTCATGTGGTCCCCCACACACCCGGCTTTGTTCGCTTGTGTCGACGGGGTGGGACACTTGGACCTGTGGAACCTAAACAATGAAACCGAGGTAAATACACACACAGAAAGTGTAGAGAATTGCATTAAAAGCGCAAAAGGTCACGAGTTTGATTCTCACTGATAAAAAATGTATACCTTAAATGCACTGTAAGTCACTTTGGATAAAAGTGTCTGCCAAATGCATAAACGTAAATGTTTGCTTTAGGTTCCCACGGCCAGCGTGACGGTTGAGGGAAACCCGGCTTTGAACCGCGTGCGCTGGGCTCATTCGGGTCGAGAGGTCGCTGTTGGGGATTCAGAGGGGCAGGTGCACATTTACGATGTTGGAGAGGTGAGGCTGCTACAATCCAACACCTTTCACTTTCATAAATTGAAAGTATTTTTGTTGAAAAAATATAAAAATAGGACCAAAAAAACCTTGAACAGGCTGAACTTAAACATACATTACTCTAAACTACAACTGTTGAACGATTAATCGTGACTAATCGCATGCAAAATAAAAGTTTGCATAATTTATATGTACTGTGTGTTTTTGTATGTGTGTGTGTATATATATATATATATATATATATATATATATATATATATATATATATATATATATATATATGGCTGTCAAAAGATTAATCGCATCCAAAATAAAAGTTTGTGTTTACATGACATATATGTGTGTATATGTTATGTATATATAAATACACACACATTCATGTATATATTTAAGAAATATTTGCATTAATATACTGTATCTATATAATTTATATGATATATTAGTATAAATATTTTATATATAAATATAACCAATTCTTCTTAAATATATACATGATTGTGTGTTTTTTTATATATAAATAATAATTATACACAGTACTCACATATATTTTATGTAAACACAAACTTTTATTTTAGATGTGATTAATCATTAGATTAATCATGATTAATCACATACAAAATAAGTTTATTTTTGCTTATTATATGTGTGTGCACTTTGTGTAATAATTTTTAAAATATAAATACACACACATGCGTGTATGTATTTTAGAAACATTTACATCTATATATTTATTTAGATTTTGATATATTTTATATATTATATAAATAAAAAATAAACAAATATTTTTTTCTTAAATGTATACATGATTGTGTGTGTTTTTATATATAAAGAATAATTATACACAGTACACACACATATGTTATGTAAACACAAACTTTTATTCTAGATGCGATTTATCGTTAGATTAATCATGATTAATCACATAAAAGTGTGTTTTTGCCTATTATACGTGTGTTCACTGTGTGTAATTATTTTGTAAATATAAATACACACACATGCATGTATGTATTTTAGAATTTTTTTCTTAAATGTATGCGTGTATTTATATATACACACACAATAATTACGCACAATACACAAACATATATATTATGCAAACTTTTATTTTGTATGCGATTAATCGTGATTAAACTTTTGACAGCCCTAATATATACACACACACATTATATAAATATTATTTTAATTATATATACATTTGATATATATATAACAAACAAATTTGTATACAGCAAATTTCCGTGCCACGGCCAGACGAATGGACTCGATTTGTGCGCACACTGACCGAGATAAACGAGAATCGAGAGGACGTGGAGGAACTGGCTGCTCAGAGACTGGCTGCATGATCACCATAGCAACCACCGCGGGCTAATGAAGTTCCCCATGATTTGCATATCTCCATCCTTTCTGAAGTTATTTGTCATTGGATGACAATCTTGATCTTTCTTCCGTTTCTTATTTAACACTGAAGGATAAAACTTTGTTTAGAAAAACTTTTAAGTAATGAAGTAGTAAACTACATCAGGAGTGAATAATGATGTTTATTTCTATTTATAAAACTAGAGACTAATTTTAAGTGAAGGGATTGAAGCATAACGCACAAATATGCAAACTATTACACTACCCACGTCTTTATAACACAATAAGAGTTTAAGAGACGCAGACTTTAACCTACAGTAACTGGGTTAATGTTTTTTTGATGGAATATTTTAATTCTTACTGACAACCTAAAGTTCACGTTTGTATTTACTGGACCATTTATAGCTTTTAAACAATGCCTTTTGCTTTAAGCCCTATGGCTGCTTAAGACTGAACATGTATAGCGTGTTTTTAATATCTTTACTTTTGGATGCCTTATAGCAAACTTTACTTATCCACAATCTTCCAGCATACAGATACTCAGATATAAAATCATTGTATTGGTGCTTGCTAATTCAAGTGGCTACGACTGAATAATCTTTACATTATTCTGCAAAATGTAAGACATTTTTTTTAAATGCATCTATTGTTTGGTTATTTTAAAAAGATTTAATTTCATTTTCCTTTGCTATCTTAGTTTCTTTTAACAGTCTGATTAGTAGTTCATAAGCGGCTTATCCAAACCTCTGTCATGAATTATTATGTTTGTGTCTATGAAACCTAATTTTGCAAATGCTTTATTTAAATTTAATTGACTTCCCAATTCATAGCCGAAGTATTCATACTAAAGTTGGCGTTTTTTTTATTTAAATGTGGACATTTATTTATTAATATGGATTTTAGTAGCAAATTTTTTTCTGTGTACTTTAGACATTTTGCAAGTGGCAAAACTGACATAAAATTTCAAGTCGAACTAATAAAAAGTAAACCTTTATATAAAATTTAACATAACACTGGCACTTAAGAACAAATTGTTTTTGGCCCTGATATTTATTAGACTTTGAAATACTGTGGTTCATTTCAGAGCAAATCAATTTATTTAATAAAAAAAATTAACCACTCAAAAAAGTCAAGCCTGCCTTCATTTAAAAACATATTCTGAACCTAAGCTAAATCCAGTCTGTCTTAATACTTTGTTATTTACCGTTAGCCTAGCTTAGCACAAAGACTGGAAGTAAATGGCTCCAGCTAGCATACTTCTGAGAATATAATTCCCAATATGTATACGGTAAAAAGATGGCTGTGTCTCATATGACCTTATTATTTGTACACGCTGTGACTATACAAATCACAACACATAAAAAGGAAAACGTTGGCATTATTTTGTCACTTATTGAGAGCAGTATGCTAGCTGGAGCCATTTACTTCCAGTCTTTGTGCTAAGCTAAGCTAGCGGTGGGTGCATCAGACAGAGTTACAGCACGCATGGAGATGAAAAGGGTATGTATGGACTTATCTAACTTTGGGGGATACGGCGAATAAGCTAAAGTCCCAAAAAGTCAGGGCGTTCCTTTAAGCCTCACAGCTGGCAGGTTGCACCTTAACTCCAGTTGTCCTGAAGGGATATCTGCCCACTGCGCCAGGTGCATGCGCCTGTCCACTAGTACTCACTGGGATGGGTTAAATGCAAAGTTCACATTTCAAGTATTCAATGCATGTCACAAAATCTGCCTAATCCTGGCCTCAGGCCACTCACAAATACCGGTTTGCTGGCAGGATCCATCGCATCTGAGCACTTTATTTGTTAAAAAAAAAGACAGTCAAAGATCTTCAGCACAATTCCACCCATTCTCGTTGTAATAAAACCTTCACAAACCATATGTAAAATTGAACCGCATCGATTTATTTCCATAAAATACAAGAATGAAATGCACTTAAATATTTTCTACATTTCAAATCAAACATGATTTTCTTTGATCAACAGATCAAGTTTTGAAACCTTTGTACATCAGAGTGTTGCAGAGAAATCTCTCTCTCTCTCTCTCTTTCTCTCTCCTCCATATCTATGAGATGTACATGTATATACAGTACATGTGCAAGCTACGCAAAGCCAAAGAAGCAAATGAAGAACGCTACAGCATGCTTCGTCACATCAATACATCAGCAATAATTCAATAAAACTCTGTGTCAACGTTTTAGAGAGTGGAAACATAAAAGCAAAAATGTGTTACGGTTTCCTCTCACAAGCGTGTTTCTTTCGGTTCAGTGTTAGCCAGTGGTTGAATCCGATATCTAGAGCCCTTGTTAGATATTCACCGGATCTGTGGCTTTAGGTCTTGATCCGTGTGGCGCAGAAAATGGCTACCCTGTGCTTTTGCGAACACGCTACGACCTTTAACCAGCGTACTTCATTAAATGAGGCACTGATGACGATTAAGCCGACGAGATACTAAAAATGAGTATTAATCTCCCATGTCCCCCACCTAAGAACAGAAAAAACTAAAGATAAATAAAAAAGGAGTGGAAAAATGACGTAGGCAAAATTGTGGGATGGAGGCATGCAGCCGTTGGAGGACGAAGCCAGGAGTGATCGGGGCATGTTTTTTTACGACGAGGCTGCTTGTTCCTTAGGTTGAATGGTCACGACCCCGGACGATTTGAACTTGGGGAGGTGCAGTCCGAACTTGTTCTCCACGCCGGCAAAGGTGGCAGCCGCCAGACGATATCCACCGATGTGCTCCGAACTGACGGGAGGAAGCTCGGAGATCCGCGACTTGGGCGTTGGTTCAGAACCAGCCGGGCGACTGGAGGGGAAGAGGAGGACAGACACAATTTTATTTGTTTTTGCAAGACCACACTTAAACCCCATCTCCAAAACACCGCCCAGTGCTGGTATAACCCTGCTATTTTATATTTACGACTTTCATGTCGTGATTTAACACTTACTGTCCTCCAAAGTCGACGTAGAACCATCGCTGCAGGAGCTCGTAGGTCACCAGAGTCACACCGAACTGTGGAGAAGACCTGAACACACGAGCTGGAGAGACGAGCAAGAGATGATTGTAAGCGAATGTAAAGCTGACAGAAATTAAGTTATGGTGTGGGGTGCGCGTGCGTACCTCCGGCTCCCTTCCATAATGCCCGGAAACCTTCCTCCTTCATGATCTTCCTAAAGCAATCGATCACTCCAGAATAAGTCGTCTGACCGGCACGTGCGGCCACCTGCAGTCGTGTTTTGATGACATCGGCGGGGGTGACGAGCGAAGCGGCGGGGACACCTACAGATCGAAGAAAACCCAGACTTGAATGCCAATGTGTTAGCAAAGGGCAAAGTCTAAAATGCCTTTAAAATGCCAATGCAATTGTTTAAATGCAAGTTCTCAGGTTCAGTCATGAAATAAGCTACAGGCACAATCGTTACGCTTGAAGGCTAAAGTATGGTCCATTTTTAATGCATATGGGTGAGATTTCAGATTTCTTTTACAGCCCTTGAAGCCAATTTTTTGCACATATAAGGTTAAGGTCTGAAATTACTATAACCATTATTTTTAGAGGATTTAAAAAATATTTCCTATAGAATTATACATTTAATTTTTTTAGATTATCATTATCAAAAATTATCATTACCGCAACATGATATTACATTAAATATATGCATTATCAAACTCATGTTTCGGTAATGAGAACTAAAAATTTGTCTCGGTACTATGACAAACTAAATTTCAACTTTTATCTGAATGGTAGCCATCTTGAGTGTCACAGTCAATTATGTCCCTTCCAACTAATTTTATTTTTTTAATGTTAGTTCCTTGAGGGCTTAAACAATTATTGAAAATTGTTGTGGAGGATGAGAAAATTGGTCTTGGACACATTTATATTCCTTATTAATGTCTTTACATTTACCAATGATCACCAAATACCACATGTTTCTTTACTGTAAATGTTTATACTATAACATGCACTGAAGCTTTTTATTTGTTAGATTTTTTAATTATAAATATTTCCATGTCAAAGAACCCCAATTGCACTCATGGACACGTTGCGGTAATGAACTTTTCCCCTTAAATGTGGAAAAAACAACAAAATTGGTTTGTATGATGTAATTTGAAATCATTTGCACAATAGTACACGAAGAGATGTTTGTAACTGTATGCTTCCTATTTTGAAAGCATTTACTTTTTTTTTCAAAAATTTTCATGACACCTTCATCACCCGTATGCTAGGGTTTGCGTACAGTGTGCATGACGCCATTTCACTTTTCAGGGAAAATTATATACTGACCTGCGATAGCTCCAGCAGTCAGAAGCTGCAGAGGTCCCAGACGTCCATCTTCATCAGTCAGCTGTGTTTTCATATGAGCGTACACAGGAAAATAAATGGCGGAGAAGGGGATGTCACGCAGGAAACAAGCCTTGGCACCCTATGAAAGAAAAAATATACATGTTTACATTTGCAGATCACACTTCGTGTATAACCTTCTTAAGACAAAATCTCTCTCCACCTTGTAGAGGCCGAAGAATCCGAGGTCTCGGACGACATTGAGCGCGCTCACTCTGGGTCCTGTGGTGATCTCACCGGCGACCTGCAGACGAATCTTTACGATTTCCAGAGGGTTGGTGAAAATGACCTGCGAGCCACCAGCCTAGAAAGAACACAAAATCACAATTAAAAAACAATAAAATCACTTTAATTTGCTTTGCTCCAGGTATAAATACTTACACATCCACCGGCGAGAATTTCAGCAAACAACGGTATCGTGTCATCTTTTGTGGTGAACTTGTCTCTCACAAAGTCATTGACCTGCAAAGAAAATGCGCATTTTAAGCAGAGATCAAACACATGCATTTGTTTGTAAAGTGAAGTTTGTACTCACAGTGAGCTTGATGGCTTTCTCCGGAGCCACACCGATGAGCTGTGGTACAAGACCTGGAAAACAAACACACACACGTAGGTGATATAAATGATGATGAGATCAGATACTTGTGACAAAAGCTTTTTCCCATATTGCACTTTACCTCTGTAAAAGCCAAAGACTCCCTCGTAACGCAGGACTTTCTTGGCGCAGTCAAAGCTGTTCTTGTACATCAGCTCTCCTACGAAGGAACCGGTGGAGCGCTGGTTCTGCATACGTGTTTTTACCAGGTCTATGGGGTACACGGCTGTGGCTCCCGTAGCTATACACACACACACACACACACACACACAAACACACACAGGTTAGAATACAATCATAGAATTAAAATAAGTAAAAGTGCAGCTGATGTAAGAAATCGAACCTCCAGCGATGGAGCCCAAAAAAAACCTGTATGCGGACTCTGCTGCCTGCAACAACACGGACCGAGAGCCGTCCCCTTGTGAATGCTGCAAAATGACAGATCATGAGATATTATACTCAATGAATTAATACAGCGGTCTGAATAAGAAACATGCAAGTGTTGCTTGGCCATATTCAAGCGCATTTGTACCTGACCTCCTTGAGCAACAGTAATACACGGTTACAGTAGCATTGCAGTGTTATCTGACAGTAATAAACATTTAAATCACCAATAAATGACTCTAACAACTTAGTCTGATAAACTCACTTGTCTCTGCACTTCAGCCAGGTGATATGGTAGAGATCCTTCCTCCAGTGGTGCTATCCTCTCGATATCAGCCAGGTTTAACCGTCTGCACGATAAACCAGATAATCAGCTAGGGCTGTTGAATATAATCGTTTTTGCGATGCTAATGTGAACGATTACTACATAGATTCATAAAAACAAATAATCGATGATTAAAAAAAAGCTCTCCCTCTCTCTCTCGCAGGAGACCTGTGTAAATGAAGCGCATTTTATATTTTCAAACCTTCATTAATCTTCAGAACATTATATGTATATGATGTATAATCTATATACATACATGCCCCATTATTAATTTGTACTCTTATTTCTAATTTTTTATGTAAAGCACTTTGAATTACCTCTGTATGAAATGTGCTATGCAAATAAACTTGCCTTGCACATCGGCATAAGGTATGTATGCATATATCTATGGCTGATACCTGCCGCTGTACTTTTTAAGCTTATAAAGTCAGTCTCTGATGCATGAAAGCAGCACATGTATCAGTTTTAACCGTCAGCAATATATACATATAAACATAGCTGCCCCATTAATGGCTGTTTGGCGGACGCATCTATTAAGTGGTCGACTGAGGCATCTATGTATGCATGTATGTCTATGGCTGATGCATGACGCTGTACATTTCTTGCTCATAAAGTCAGTCTCGGATGCATGAAAGCAGCACATGTATGCATTTTTATGCATGTATGCACATCTACTTATGCATATCTACCTATGGCTGATGCACGACAGCGTACTTTTTTGTGCTAAAAGTCAGTCTCAGAGGCATGAAAGCAGCACAGGTATGCGTTTTAAACGTCAGCCATAGATATATGTATATATACATACACACACACACACACACACACACACACACACACACACACACACACACACACACACACACACACACACACATAGATGCACCATTAACAGCTGTTTGGCGAATGCATTAATAGTGATGAATGAGGCATCTATGTATGCATATATATCTATGGCTGATGCACGACATCATACTTTTTGTGCTTCAAGTCAGTCTCGGATGCATGAAAGCAGCACGTGTTTTAAACATCAGCCATAGATATACACATAGATGCCCCATTAACAGCTGTTTGGCAGACACATCTATGAAGAGATAGACTGAGGCATCTATGTATGCATATATATCTATGGCTGATACCTGCCGCCTTACTTTTTAAGCTTATAAAGTCAGTCTCTGGTGCATGACAGCAGCACATGTATCCGTTTTAACCGTCAGCAATATATACATATAAACATAGCTGCCCCATTAATGGCTGTTTGGCGGACACATCTATTAAGTGGTTGACTGAGGCATCTATGTATGCATATATATCTATGGCTGATGCATGACGCTGTACATTTCTTGCTCATAAAGTCAGTCTTGGATGCATGAAAGCAGCACATGTATGCGTTTTAACAGTCATCAATATATACATAAAAACATCGATGCCCCATTAACGGCTGTTTGGCAGACGGATCTATAAAGTGATCAAATGAGGCATCTATGTATGCATGTATGTCTATGGCTAATGCACGACGCTGTACATTTCTTGCTCATAAAGTCAGTCTCGGATGCATGAAAGCAGCACATGTATGCATTTTAAACGTCAGCCATAGATATATACACATAGATGCCCCATTAATGGCTGTCTGGCGGACACATCTATGAAGTGATCGAATTAGGCATCTATGTATGCATATCTACCTATGGCTGATGCATGACAGCGTACTTTTTGTGCTAAAAGTCAGTCTCAGAGGATGAAAGCAGCACATGTATGCATATTAAACATCACCCATAAACATATATACACATAGATGACCCATTAACGGCCGTTTGGCGGACGCATGTATGAATAGATTGAATAAGGCATTTATGTATATGTTTATCTATGACTGACAAATGATGAAAGTGTTTAACACAAGCATGAATTGCTTTCGTTAATATGAGTATGAGTCATTTGTATTCTAAAGATTAACACAAGTCTTACGGGTGTTGAAGGAACTGACGATGAGTAATTAATGATAGAATTGACATACTGACATGTAAAAAAAAGAAAGGAAATTACCCAGTTTGGGAGTGCAGTCCTGACAATTGAAACAGGATGTCGATTTCCATGGGAGTGATTTGACCGAACTTATTAGCAGCGTGAACAAACTCCTCTAAAGGAAGCATAATGGGACAAAATGTGCATTATTGCAAAACAAAAAGTTACTCCCGTACACGCAGATAATGGTGGCCGGGCCGCACCTTTAGTGACGAGCGTATCCTTGCGAGTTCCAGCGAGGGTGCTGTAGATTTTACGGATCATTTCCATGTTGTTCAGAAGAGCATTGAAGGCATTGAAGTAGGAGAAGCTCACCATGTGAGACGTGCCACTTCCTGCTGCCTAGGAGGATACAAGACACAATACAACATATAACATCATGACAAATTCGGTCCCAAACAAAAGCAGTGGAGGCACGCTTACCGAAACAAGGTTTTCCTCCACAAAGGGTGTGAGCATGTGGTGTCTGATGGTGGACATGATATCGCTAAAGTCCAGGGCTGAAATGACGCCGCTCTTGACCTTATCTTTCAGTGCGAAGGCCTGCCGAGCGTGTTCAAGCTGCAGCTCCTGTCACAATGCAACACGGGTCAGTTTGTGTTAGACGCACTGGATAGAAATGCTGTCCGGAATCGATAAACAATATTATTTTTATGTACACCGATAACCAATATGGCGAATGATAGTGAAAACATAAAAAATGAGTGTGCAATCTTGTGTTTTGGGCAAAAAACATTGATGCATGCTAGTAGTTACAGGCATGGTGCGCAAAACAGTCAATGGTCGGCTAAAAATCGGGCATTAACACACTGCAATCTTTTATACCTATTCAGGTTGTCGATTTTGGTGAATGTCAACATTCAGGTCGAATGTGAGCGTTCACTCTTAAGAGCGCTTCATGCCGAGTTTTGCCTGTTCACATGGACACAGATTTTTTTACAGCGTTCCCACACCTTAGTTAACTTCAAATTCAAGGACCTTTCAAGTACTTTCCAGGTCCAATACCCTCAAATTCAAGGACTAAAGGTGGGGACACATTTCAAATGAGAGCAAGGTTACATCGTGTTACCTTTTAAGATACAATGTTACAGTTCCCTTTCGAGGGAACTCGCGCTGCGTCACTGCGGTGACACTTTGGGGACACCTCTAGGGGTAAGTGTGTCTGAATGTGTATATCAAATTCAACCAATGGTGAGGCTTAACGACAAAGACAGGGTGACGCGAGAGCCAGGAAGTATATCGCTATCTGAAATATTGTCACAGACGGCGTTACAGGGACGCAGAAAGTATGGCAAGGGAGACGCAGCGTCTGGTTCCCTTCTCAGGGAACAACAGTTACATATGTAACCCGAGACGTTTTCATGTGTCAAACACAACTATGCAAAAAAGCATTTTGGAATGAATCAACATTCGCATACAGAAGATATAAACATTTAAAGCGAACAGTTTAGCACGTGTGCTTAAAAAGTCTAGAATTTTTATGATATTAACCTACACTACACAGGGAATAATATGTTTTTTTCCAGAAAACTTTTTGCATAAAATAGATTCAAGCACTTTCAATGACTTGTATCTATATTTTCAAAAACTTCCCAGGGCCTTGAATTTTCCCGCCCAGATTTACAAACTTTCAAGGATTTCAAGGATCCGTGGGAACCCTGTTTTTAAATACCTGTGTACGTGTGGACTAGGCATTACTTTTATCGTGGCCTCTGCATATTAACTTGTGGGAACGTGAAAATATGTAGTGGCCACAAAAATATTAATTTGTGGGAACACCATTGTATATTAAGGGCACGAAAGGTTAACTAGTGGGAACGTGAAAATATCCCATGGCCACATTTATTTTGTTGAGGTAACAACAAATTTAATGTCATGGCCACGTGATGTGATGCTGTGCCCTCGATATCCTATGTTTAGTGAACAACATCCTGTGTTACCTGCAGAAACTGGGTGAATTCCAGGTAGCTGAGGCGTTTTTTTCTGTCATTTCCAAAATGCAAATGGATAAACTCGCAGTCCCAGTTGAAGGGGATGTGATGGTGCACAGTCGTCTGACTGAAGATGTCCCGCACATTATCTGTAAACACACACAGACTTACTCTTCAGCCAAATGAAATTATCACAGTCAAATTATGTGCATGATTATGTACCAAATTGGTGAATGTACGAGTACAAAGAATACCTGTGCTGTGCACAGCAGTGAGAAACACACACAGATGTTTTTCTTACCAAAGGACACATCTCCAGTGCCAGTCTTGTCAAAAAGCTGGAAAGCCACAATGAAGAGGGCATCTGGCACACACAGCACCGACTCAAAGGCCAAAAACTCTTGGAACGAGATTAACCTGAACAGTTAACACAAAAGTACAAAGTTAAATATACATCTCGCTCTCTCAAACACATGAAAAGAGGAAGAACACTAAAATCTATCACGTTAACCCTTAACTGTAGTATTTTCTCAACCAGGATTTACATAAATAGTTTAGCAAGCTTGATATATGCAGCATCAGGCGTGTTATAAGATGTCTTTCTGATCTACGCCTGTAACCTCCAATTAGAAACCCATGTCTCACCCATCTTTCGTAGTGTCCGCGACTCCAGCGAGCAGCTGAACGGTTTTAGGGTTGTGGTGGAGCTGCGTGTGGAGACCCAAATACCGCTGCACAAAATCAATAGGGGTCATGTAACGTTCTCCATCCTTTTCCAACACACTGGCATACTGAAAGAAACAAAAGCACAATTACAGCACATGTGTATGTGTTTGAACAGTCCTTTCTTAGATAGCAAACATGTGATGAAGATGTAATTCACCTTATTTTTAAGTTGCTGACAAATGTCTGCATTGTTTTCACGGGTTGTCAGAAGGCTGTATGCCAGAGACAGACCGACACATCTACGTTTGACCCATATAATGTTACGATTTGTTTTATAATGCTCAATCATGCATGCATGTCAGGATTGGGCAAAGGTCAGAATTTAAGACAATTCAATGTGTGAATGTGAATTAGCCACACTCAACATAAAGTTGAATTTCTATCTGAACTGGAATGACAGCAAGCAGAAGTGACAGAATTAATATATGTGTGTGTGTGTGTGTGTCATATTTAATTCACGCTACTCCAGTGTATTAACTCGGCGAGCACCAAACCATTCAGTTTTTGTGACCTTAAATATCTTTATGTATGCATTTGTTTTTCGCATAAGGCTGTTGAATATATTAAGAAGATTTTGAATATAGTGTATAATAACATTTATGGTGCTTTTATAATAGTTTGACTTTTCTGTAGCATGACAGTAACAACCACAAGTATCGCACAGTATCGGATTTGCATCGGCCCCGTTTTTCCGATACCCGATCCAGCAAAAAAGGTCCGGATCGACCCGATATCCAATCCAAAGTATTGAATCGGCCCACCCCTAATTTCCAGCATTATGGATCTGCCAATTGCAGTCAAAACTTGAAATATAATATTTCAGAGAATGCATTTATTACCAATATATTGAACCATCCGTTTAGATTTTCCTAAACCCCTGATGAAAGAGTCCAGACATGAGAACAATATCAGCATATTTACAAGATGAGCCAAACATAAATGCGTTATGGAGGTGACAAAAAGGACAAGTTTTGGGAGAAAAAATACAGTATGTTCCGGACTATAAGATGCTCCAGAGTATAAGTTGCATCAGTCAAAAATGCATTTTGAAGAGGAAAAACATATATAAGTCGGCACTGGACTAGAAGTTAGGGCTGAACGATACATCGAATTTTCATCGTCATCGCGATATAATCTCATGCGATGAACACATCGCAACAGACAGCCTTGACGCGATGAATGAAGGGAAAACGGTAAGCGCATGTAATAAACGTTTGACCTATCACGTTTAGTCCTGAAGACATGGTTTGCGGGTTCATGCTATTAGGCCAATCAGGGGAACCCCCAAGTCAGCTACGCTCAGATTGATTTGTGAGGTGTCAGTTGCGATGCTGTGCCTGTTAGAAAAAACGATGGCGTAGGAAGGAGAGAAGAGTGAGGAAAATGTGTTGTCAGACGAAGACCTTGTGGTGAAAAGGAACAGCACTTCAGCTATATCATGGAATTATTTTGGATTTAGGAGAGATGACGGCGCAAACACAGGTACTGTGGAAGCGGCGATTCACATATTGCGTCTATTGCGCGCTCAAGTTCATTATTTCAAATGTAGGCACGCAGTATGTGCGCTCGTTTTTTCCAGGCTGTTCAAAAACATTTCACCTTTTCAGAATGACACAAGCGCAGCGTGCAGGTCATGTGACAATAACCTACGTGTCTAGCGTTTTCCACGCGATTTAGGCGTGACATGTGAATGGCCCCTAAAACATGAAAAAATATAAAATATTTATCAAAACTCACATCGCCATCGCAACATTAAACAATGTCACAGCACATCGCAACTTTTCCTCACATCGTGCAACCCTACTAGAAGTCGCAGTGGACTATACGTCACGTTTATTTAGAAAACAATTTCACAAAATCTAAACCAAAGAACAGACATTTACTCTGGAAAGGCAAGTTATTTAACTAAACAATAGCACAGAACAGCAGGCTGAATAGGTGTCCGTACGTTAATGTAATACAAACCGCTATTTACACGATACACAATAGCATACAGAACATAAAGTGGGGCAAAAAAAGTATTTAGTCAGCCACCAATTGTGCAAGTTCTCCCACTTAAAAAAAATTTCATAATGGGTACACTTCAACTATGAGAGACAAAATGAGAAAAAAATCCAGAAAATCACATTGTCTGATTTTTTAAGAATTTATTTGCAACTTATGGTGGAAAATAAGTATTTGGTCAATAACAAAAAAGCAAGATTTCTGGCTCTCACAGACCTCGAACTTCTTCTTTAAGAGGATCCTCTTTCCTCCACTTGTTACCGGCATTACTGGCACCTGTTTGAACTGGTTAGCAATATAAAAGACACCTGTCCACAACCTCAAACAGTCAGACTCCAAACTCAACTATGGCCAAGACCAAAGAGCTGTCAAAGGACACCAGAAAACAAAATTATAGACCTGCACCAGGCTGGGAAGACTGAAACTGCAATAGGTTAGCAGCTTGGTGTGAAGAAATCAACTGTGGGAGCAATTATTAGAAAAAGAAAGACATACAAGACCACTGATAATCTCCCTCGATCTGGGGCTCCACGCAAGATCTCACCCCGTGGGGTAAAAATGATCACAAGAATGGTGAGCAAAAATCCCAGAACCACACAGGGGGACCTAGTGAATGACCTGCAGAGAGCTGGGACCAAAGTAACAAAGGCTACCATCAGTAACACACTACGCCACCAGGGACTCAAATCCTGCAGTGCCAGACGTGTCCCCGTGCTTAAGCCAGTACATGTCCGGACCCGTATAGTTTGGTAGAGAGCATTTGGATGATCCAGAAAAGGATTGGGAATGTCATATGGTCAGATGAAACCAAAATATAACTTTTTGGTAGAAACTTCTCGTGTTTGGAGGAGAAAGAATGCTGAGTTGCTTCCAAAGAACACCATACCTACTGTGAAGCATGGGGGTGGAAACATCATGCTTTGGGGCTGTTTTTCTGTCAAGGGACCAGGATGACTGATCCGTGTAAAGGAAAGAATGAATGGGGCCATGTAAACTGATGCCGATAACAAATATTTGGATGCTTATGTGCCCGATAACCAATATGCTGAACCGATTTTTATTTACTGTTATACTTCTGTTTTTGACATAATTACTACAACACGACTGAACTGAACAAACCCTTATAATAATAATAATAATCATCACAATTGCTCCCTCTTTGCATACAAAGTCATAAATAGAGGGGTCTGAAAGAGTGAAGAATAATATTAATTTAATGAATAATGTAGAAACTATATTCCCAATACATGGACCATTCCAAACACCCCTATCATTTCCTCAGAAATGGACTGATCCAAAGTTCGCGCTGCGGTTTTGACGGAGCGGGAGAGAGAACAGCATAGCGGAGTTGGCTGCATATTGTACATAGTTTATAGAGTAAAACAGGTGGATTAAGTGCCTTTTTTGGGATATAATATCATTGTCTTGACCAGCAACCTGTAGCCTTCAGCAATCCAACCAATAGTTAGCAAAGAGATTTTACACATAATATCACTGACTGGAATACATTCAGGAAAGTAACAAACAAAACTGCTTATATATCATTAAATTTCTTAACTGGTATTTGATGTCAGAATAATGAATATTTTGTTGTTATAGCTTATGAAATGGCTGTTGACAGCGCTGTTTATCTATGCATTTACTCACGCATTAAATGTATCAAACTGTGACCGCTTGCGGAGGTAATAAATAATTAATTCATATCCACAGACATTTATTTAGATATTTTAGCAAAATAATGTTTATCTGGTAAATGTTAATAGGGTAAATCTTGTTAAAAGTTAGTTACATGTGGTGGCTGTGTTTCAGCCTTCAACCCCGGTAAGTGAACAGCAATATAAACGTGATTTTACGATGTTAATGATAAGCATAAATAACAGAAAAACTAATTTAATTTAGCGTTTTTAATTCCACAAAGCATTAATTCATGGCTGTTTTATTCATGCAAAGCTACGTCGTTATTGGGACCGGATTTTATGGATCAGCGTGACACTGAGTTCGTCTCTATTCTTGGACAAGCTGCATACATTGCTTTTAATAAATCAACTTATTTAACATAACATACATTAATGCACAATAAGATGTGTTATAAATGCCTGCAAATATGCGAAGTAAGTATACTCAAAGACCTTTTAATGAAGTCGCGTCACTCCGCCTTCATATTTTCTGTGCACGCCGCTTCTGCTGTGAGCTCCTCTCCTCAGATGCAATTCTCAAATCTCTCGTTTATCGGTCAATCCGATATAAAAAAACGATATCCGATCATCGGAAAATGCTAAAATATCGGAAAACAGATATATCGGCCGATCTCTATTGAAGATGAAACGTTGCTGGGTCTTTCAGCATGACAGTGATCCCAAAAATACCACCGGGCAACAAAGGAGTGGCTTCGTAAAAAGCATTTCAAGGTCATGGAGAGGCCTAGCCAGTCTCCAGATCTCAACCCCATAGAAAATCTTTGGAGGGAGTTGAAAATCCGTGTTGCCCAGCGACAGCCCAAAAACATCATTGCTCTAGAGGAGATCTGCATGGAGGAATTGGCGAAACTACCAGCAACAGTGTGTAAAAACCTTGTGGAGACTTTTGTTATTGACAAATACCATAATATTCAAATAAATTCCTTAAAAATCAGACAATATGATTTTCTGGATTTTTTTCACATTTTGTCTCTAATAGTTGAAGTGTACCTATGATGAAAACGACAGGCCTCTCTAATCTTTTTAAGTGAGAGAACTTGCACAATTGGTGGCTGACTAAATACTTTTTTTGCCCCACTGTACCCGAGAGGCTGAATAGGCGAAATTAACACGAAAAGCCAAATCAAGTTCAAAAAGGTCCCGAAGTCAATCCGCATCACTGACGCCATTGAATTACATAAATACAGGAGCAGCATAGAGTGGACTCTCGCGGCTTTAGAGGGTAATGGTTTCTCTTGGTTTATATGAAATAATTATGATGTATAAGTCGCACCTGACTATAAGTCCCAGGACCCGCAAAATTATAAAAAAGTGTGACTTCTATTCCGGAAAATACAGTACTTCAAAAGAATTTTGAGGCCCAGAAGCAATAACAACCCAGAAGCAAAAATTCCCTAAAAATGGAGAAGTGACGGCTCTTCAAAAAACATTTAATATTTATTTTCGTCTATGCATTCATGAGGAAGAAACAACAGTATGGACGTGACATTTCTCCTTTATGGATGTGACAATTTAGAAATTTGGACTCAAATATGAAAAAAAAAAATGCTTTAGCAGAGTATTTAAAGAACTAAATATTGACATTTGAGATATCAGTATGATTAAAAACTTTGGGTAAAAACTAAAATTTTTATAATAAGGTTGACATTAGCATGAAATTGCACATTTGCCAAAGATTACGGTTTCTATTCGGAATAAACTAAGTACTTCTATTAGTTAATTATCCTCATATTGCTTTCAAAAATAAAAAAATATTTTTTTTAGTATCAGATGGAGTGAAGGGCTTGCACATCTGTCTCTCTCTCTCTTTCTCTCCCCATTCTAGTGAGTGCTTTCTCATATGCATTATTTATATACTTCAACCACTGTATTAAGCTGTTGAAAGTTTATAAAGCAGTAACCTGTTATGTCACGTCTAGGACATCTGACAGGTACCACACACCTCCGTTATTGTTTTCTATCTGTTAATTATAGGGTAGAAACCAATACGTTTTTATCTATTTTATAATGCGTTATACTTCCTGTTCTTTTGTACAACCACTAAATGGCAACAACACAATAAATCAAGTGAACTTTGAATGTAGTGCTTTGTGCACGACAAGTGTATGCTTATTGCTAAGTTTACAAACAAACAAAAAACACTTAATAGGCCTGGCGGATGACAGTATTGTTTGACAATGAATTGTCCTCACATATCAGATCCTCCATTATTACTTTTGTACAAATAAGACAGAGACTAAATCAGCCTCACACCTACTAAAGCCATTTCCACAAGGTATAATTTAAACATTACAAAAATAAAAGTTAATGTCAAAGGCTACTTTAAAATCAGGCAGACGGACGCCTCTACAAAACGGTTGTGAGACAACAAACAAGCGGTAAGCACAAAACATTGCCTTTCACCAAACGCAACAAAATAAATATTCATGAGCCAAACTGGTTTTACAATGTGACCTCATTGACCTGACATAAACCCATGTTTACATTTGACATACACAACTACACTTTAGCAATTCCAAAAAGTCAAAAAGTTAAGTATCCTTACGTAACATCTCCTGTGTGATGGCTGTCTCTTCCATCTCAACTAATACTATTGAAAGCATGTCCAGACACAGCAAACCCGGGCAACTTCTCAAAGCAATGAATTTAAGTTTCACCAAACCTGTATTCTGTACTTTTTCCCATTATAGAAGTGTCACTGAAATGCGAGAACAAAAAGGCTGTAAATACCTGATCTAATCTGAGACGCCCTGTGACCTTATGTTACACTCTTCACTGGTGCATCTATTGCTTTGACATTTATGTTTTCTTGTGTCCAGACAGTGATCGTACATGCTTTAGTGCTATTAATAAACTTACATCGCACACAAGTCACAGTCACCAGACACCAAAGCAGCCCAGGAGGGTAGAAGAAACAACTACTCTCAGCTGACTGGCACATGCCGTCTTAACTGCAGAAGTTATCCGGTAGAGGGCAGAGATTATTTCCTTACTGCTGTTTTAAAATGACACATAAACACCAAGACTGTTTAACCCAAAACAGCAGTGATTAAACACTTGCAGTTTACATTTTTAACATTCCATAGACCAGTGGTTCTCAAACTTTTTCAGCCCACGACCCCTTTTATGTACGGTGCATCCTTTGCGGCCCCCCAAAGAAAATTTATGACAAAAACAATGCTAAAACGTAACATTTTAATTAAACAAAAAATTAAATTATACAAAGTAGTGCTATTGTTAAGTAGCCTTATTTTTTAGGTTAAATTACACAGAATTTTATGATAAACTAATCTATTTTATAAAATGTAATAAAACTGGGGCCCCCCTGGCACCATATCGCGGCCCACCTACGGGCCCCGGCCCCCAGTTTGAGAACCAATTCCATAGACTCATTGAAAAGATGTGAAGGGCGTTTTAAAGACCCACTGAAGTGACTTTAAGTGTTGATGGTATTTTCACATTCATAAAGTATTGGGAGGCTAGTCACGTTTTATAATAGCCAATAGCGTTTAGTTTACATTACAGCCTTGGATATGACGAGTGCAGAATGACATCATAAAAATCGTTGATCCGTTTCGGCGCAACTGAGAGACTGTATTAAATGCCTACCATTTCTAAATGCATACTAAGTTTAGTATATACTAGATATCCTTAATGCTCGCATATTCACACTAACTCCCAAAACTTTCAATTGTGATTTACTTTGGACTACTAACTGTATCTGATTGCTTTCTAGTCACCCTAAACTTGTGCCGATTAAGAATGCAGTGAAGATTGAATGACAGCTCAATGTTATCATTGCTTCTTAGATTACACACAAGCAAGCCCAACAAGAAATCATTGCAGCCTGATAACAACCAAATAACACAACAATGCCACTTGTTTATAAGTTTGTGTTGCTGTGTCTTACCTTCTGAAAGATGACCTTCAGTTCATTGGGGTCGGCCCTTTTGGTTGACTGCACCTGGAAAACCAGAACACACAGGTAATTTATGAATTGAAACAGATGCTTCCCTAAGTGGGGTCACCTCTACACAAAACTACATTCTTCAACCTCACGGACATACCTGTGCTGCGCCTTATATATGTAAATTTAAGCAAGAAAGACACCGTAAGTCCACATTCATTTTCAGATCATCAATTTATCAAATGACCCATGCAGTTTAAGGACACAGTGTCTTTTCTACACGCAACTGATTATAAACAAGCAGAACTAACCAATGTTTAACCAAAAACTAAAACACAGTAACATCTTAAGGTCAGCTCCTGCAGATTAAAACGAGCCAATTACATGTCCCTCACACACACCTGACTGCATTTTCTACACAAAGTCACATCTTTAACAACAGAAAATGCTGATAAAAAGCTCGTAAAGTCTCATTGGCGCGCAATTTCCATGTTTTTATGCATTTACAAGCTTCACTGATATCAGTGTCGGCTCGAGCGCGGCACGAGCGTACAGATAAGCCCGGTGATGCTGCGCGCCGGTCCGTTAAAACACTTAACGGTCACGCTTTACGTCTGAATTATATAACAACCCTTGTTCAACCCACTAACTATGCACTGTGGTTACAAATCAATAGTTAAAAGGCAAAAACAATCACAATTTTTTAGTTAAAAGCCGTGCTGCTGGAGTCACCTTGGCCGCCATGCTGCTCTCTGACGTCACGTGTGTGGGGATAGAGGGCGCGCAGGCGCGTGGCCGAGGAGAGCGCGTGAAGAGTCGGGGACGGGTGGTGCGCGCGCACCCATCTGATGTAACAGTTTGTTAAAATGAGTCCCTCACTAACCAAAATAATTATACTTGATGACAGAAAAATAACATAAATGCAAATTAATATTAAATACAATATATTATGTTGAAATATTTGCATAATATGCATAAAGTTATATTTGCATGAAGTTCGAAGTCGTCTGAAGTAAAGGTTGCCATCTACCTCAGTCTTCGAAGTAAACTACAATGTAAAACGTAACTTTTCCTGACACTATTGTAGCGTTTAATACAAGCAGCACAGTGCCTGGGATTCATGTGGAATACAACTAACATGTATGTACACGAAAGATTTAACTACATACTACGTTCAGCCAAATTGAATTTAGTATTGAATGGTTCACACAATTTTCGATGATGTTCTTCTATGCACAGAAGTTACCAAACCGTGTATATTGCGCACAAACATTTGGTGCGGTTTCCTTTTGGTGGAAATTGAAGTATTTTTGTGGTATTTTTTTAAATGGTTTCAAACTTTATTTTTAGGATGACATTTATTCGGGGCTCTATGCATCTACACGGTCAGCAGTGTTTGAGGTTTTAAATCGAATCTGCAACGCTTGGAAAAAAGTTTTGGAACACTTAAAGGAACAGTATGTAGGAAATTTATATCAATTAATCATAAAATGGCCCTGATATGTCACTAGACATTAAGAAATCATTTTCATTTCAAATACTTATATCACTGACAACAGTGGTCCAGCCAGGATATTTTCATTTAAAAAGTGGAGTTGCAGCCCTCAACTGATGTTTATGTTGTCATTTTGTGTATTGGCCACTAGTTGGGTGATTGCAGTACCAGTTTTAGCCACAAGTTTTGTTATTGCAATACCAGTTTTAGCCACAATCCTACATACTGTTCCTTTAAGATTTGCATACTAACCCATGAGGTTTGTTTTTCGCATTTCCATTGGAATAGTACAGAACGGTCATTGTGACGCACATAAGCACTTGTAGTATTCATTACTGTACTTTGGTTCTCAACAGAAGTATGTTAAAAGTGCCTCTGACAGCAGTATGGATGTTTATCATTATACACTTCATTATTCAGCAATAGCTTTTGAGCCGAGTCTGCTTTTGCTACGGCCTGCGGTCAGTGCCGGCCCGAGCCTCTTAGGGGCCCTAAGCAGAATTTGTTTTGGGCCCCCCTCTCACCAATTTTTTATTAAAAAATAAAGAAATTACAAACATTTATGAAAAGAACAAAGTTGCACATTAAGTAAGGGCTAAAAGTAGCATCAGGTACCGAAATCAAATCAAATGAATCATAACACTGCCTTTATTGTATGAATTAAATATAATTATTATTTTTTTAGAGCTACAGAAGTGATTTTCTCTTTGTCTTGGATTGTTTGATTAACATTCATGACACAAACTTTAGTAGGTAAATTGACGTTACTGTCTCTTTAAGAGAAGCGCAAGACATAAACCTAAGAAATAAACATGTTTTTATTGGGAAAAAAATACTGTGGAGATCATTTTGTTTGTATGTGCCCTGTCAAGAACAGAAAGATTTTATGTTCGCTTGCTTTCTGAAATGTGTCTTTCCGTGTGTGCACTACTGAGTGCACTTAAACACGCGTGCACACACACACAGACGGAGGACGAATTACAAATGGTGCAGCATAAAAACGTTATGCTGTTTTTACGTGGTCTATTCCTCAAATATATGTTAACGCACTACAGTATGACACACAGTAGCGTAACTCTCTCTAAAGTTTTAACATCAAGTGTTCTGATCTTTGAAGGGCATAGTGAGGATCACCTCTGACTGGAGCTGGACCTGATACATTCAACTGCATGTGCGTCCAGAAACCTGCTCACTTTAGCGTTTTTTTATGGGTTAAATGGTTTAAAATCACTTGAAATGTTAACGTTTGCAAGCCTTTGAAACACTTGAAATGATAAACTATTTTAATTTGTGTATTAATCCGCAAATCGCATGCGAGCCGAACCGTGGGTTGATCATGGATCAACTGCGATCTGTCACACCACTAGCTGCTGCTGCACAACTTAAACATGCTGTAAATAATTATGCAAACATACCTTTATCTTGGTCTTTTTTCTCTTCCTCCGTCCTTTTCTTCTTTCTCCTTTCGAAACCAGATGGATACATACTTTTTTTGTGACATGGCTTATCATTTATTACAGTTACGCGCACTTGGACGCGAGTGCAAATTGTCAATGTACGCGAGGTGTCTATATTGTGCGTGACTCAAACGCTATCACTGCAGACACACAGCAGTTGTCTGCAAATCAGATTTTTTTTGTCTTGAATTATTCAATTATTAATTTGTATTCATTCATTCATTCATTTAAATTACTTGTTTAAGTTATTTAATTGTAAAAAAAAAATGATTGGGGGGCCCCCTGGTGGCCACGGGGCCCCAACAGCCGCTTAGTTCACTTATGCCTCAGGCCGGCCCTGCCTGTGGTGATTGTTATTGATGTTTTATTTAATTTATTTGGTTTGACCTGGTTGCAGCAAGAATAATGGGTCTCATTCACTAAGCAACGTTTTTATGCTTATTGAATCATGATTTGTAAGTTAAAACGTCCGGTCGCACATTTTACAAACAAATTTGTGCGTACACATGCTTAGTGAATGAGACCCAATGTGAGTGATGTACTGTAGATAATCTGTGGAGCCATTCGTATAGCAGCAGAAGGATGGCGATATTTATAAATCATCCCAGAAAACCGACTTGTGAATGTGATTGTATGTAATACTCTGTGAAACTGTTATGGCAAAGGACTGTTGATGTTTACAGTGACTGGCATTTGAGATGTTGCATGAATATCATGGTTTTTGTTTTACTTTGGATACAATAAGATATATGGTTTATAATTCCGGATCTGTTTTCCTCTGCTGTGCCAGAATGTACATTGACCTGTTTTTGTGTATGAGGTGTATGTGTATGAGGTATCTGTGTAATTTTTAAAAGATGAAGAAAATTAATAGGAGTAATTATTTACTGTAAATGAATGGCAATAAAGCTCTGAATGATCATTGAAATTGTCATCTTAACTTTTTGAGTGCTCAATAAATAATATTTTGGACAGAGAGAACAGTAATACTGGATCCAGCTTTTACATCAACGACACCTCAATGCAATACCAAAATCTGGATCGTAATTTTTTTATGCATCTGCCTAGTTTGCTTACCAAGTGGCAGATGTACCAAAATACTTTGTTTTAAAGTTTGATAATACTGTAGGCTTTGAATGTGAACTAGTTGTTGGAAGCATTTTGGACCCTTCAATTACAAACCATGACTTAAAACTGTCCATAAAACAGCGTCTGTATATCTTTTTTCATATTTTTTAAGTGATTGAGAAAGAGCACAGATGAAAATTGGATACAGCATTTTTAAATCATCTAATCACATTTATTTATAAAGACCATTTCACAATTTTGCATTAGCGGGCAGCTTGACAGTTATGTTCTAACCAATGCTGGATAAATATTGGACAGAACACATGTTAGGTTATAATAAATCTATGCTGGGATGTTGTTAACCCAACCAAATGTATTAACCCATGTGTTTTGTCCAATATTTACCCAGCATTGGGTTAAAAATAACCCAGCAGTATTAAGAGTTTAATACAAACAGTAGAGAAAAAGTATAGAAATGGGAAAAAAATTGAAACAAAATTAAGTATACATGAAGCATAATAATCTTGAAAATAAAATAAACATCCGACTTCATTATCATATTAGCAAAGTGGTGATGCTACCTACATATGTATGTATTGATATATCTATCTATTCATCTAGCTACTGTAGCTAGCTACATATCTACGTATCTATTTATCTTTGTTTGGCCCGCCACCCCCCCCCCCCCCCTTTATTTTTTATTAAAGCAAAATTATCTTCACATTATGCATTATACAGTGTTATTTGTGCATTATCTATCTATCTATCTATCTATCTATCTATCTATCTATCTATCTATCTATCTATCCATCCATCCATCCATCCATCCATCCATCCATCCATCCATCCATCCATCCATCCATCTAGATAGATAGGTAGATAGATACGTAAATATGTAGCTATCTTTTTTTTGGCCCGCCACCACCCCCCCTCTTCGGAGGACAACTTTATTTTTTATTTAAGCCAATTATCTACACAATGTGTTACAATACAGACAATGCATGTGTATACAGAGCTTTAAACAGTGTTATGTGTGCATTATTATCTATCTGCCTAGCTAGCTAGCTATATATCTACATATCTATCTTTTTTTGGCCCGCCACCACCCCCCCCTCTTGGGAGGACTACTTTATTTTTATTTAAGCAAATTATCTACACAATATGTTACAATACAGACAATATATACAGTGCATTATACATTGTTATTTGTGCATTATTATCTATCTACTTACCTACCTAGATAGATACGTAGATATTTAGCTATCTTTTTTTGGCCCGCCACCACCCCCCCTCTTCGGAGGACAACTTTATTTTTTATTTAAGCCAATTATCTACACAATGTGTTACAATACAAACAATGCATGTATATACAGATCTTTAAACAGTGTTATGTGTGCATTATTATCTATCTGCCTAGCTAGCTAGCTACATATCTACGTATCTATCTTTTTTTGGCCCGCCACCACCACCCCCCCCTCTTGGGAGGACTACTTTATTTTTATTACAATACAGACAATAGATGTATATACAGTGCATTATACAGTGTTATGTGTGCATTATTTATCTATCTATCTATCTATCTACAACAACGAGATTAAGGGGTTTGCTTGGCCTCCACATTCTCCAGATCTTAATCCAATCCAGCATCTGTGGAATGTGCATGACAAACAAGAAAATTATGAGCATATATTTTCCTTCTTTTGTATAGCATTGGAAACAAATTGTTAAACTTAAATCATTGGTGTATGTTTGTGATTTACAGATTCTGTAGAATGTACAGAAATTATGTCTAGTGATTTTTTGGCAACCTGCATATAATCACTGGGTCTAACATTACCCGACCACCCCTAAAAACGCTAGGCTACGCCCCTGTCTTTAGGGGTTTCTGAATAGTTATTGGACATTTAAAAACAATATAACGTTATTTAAATTTCATTAAAATATATAATTAATTATAAATATATTATAATTAATATAGGGGAGGGGCACAACATAACGCTTTTTGACTTCGACTATATAATTATTTAGGTTATATAAATCATATTTTTTACACAATCAACATCTCTGCTACAAATGAACACTTAAAGTTTGTTTGTGGGACCTACCGTTATCGTACAATTACGCCAAAAGTGACAGGAGTGCAAACGTTAAGACTTACCCCATAGGTTTGGTTAATTGTAACAAACTGAGGGTTTGTTGTAACACCTGCTAGAAAATTTGGTTAAAAGACAAATAATTCAATACAATTCTTTCTATATAGCCTACTAAAGGTGGAAGGGTGAAAGGGCTGCAAAATTATGACAAAAAAAATCATTATTGTCATCAATCATTTTTGTGTCAATATACAAAACGCTCATACCCGTCAGCATTTCGGGACCAAAATCTGAGAGACTTCTGAACTGTACGCCATAAATGTTCCCGTGATAAACACGATACCCGCCTGAAAAATCCAACTAAGACCAGCATAAGCTGGTGAGCTGGTTTTAGCTGGTCTCCCAGCTTGGTTTTATCTGGTATTGCTAGTGTAGTAAGCTGGTCTAGCTGGAAGACCAGCTGACCTACAAGCTTGACCAGCTTTGCCAGGCTGGGAGGACCAGCTTAGACCAGCTACTGTCACCTTAAACCAGCTAAAACCAGCTAGCAGCTTATGCTGGTCTTTGCTGGATTTTTCAGTAGGGACACATACAAAAATCAAATCACGTGTGTTGCTGTATTTGGCCTCGAGATATTAAATTAAAAGTCTTCCGTCGATCAAAATGTATGAATTATGTTTTTCCGTGGGAACCATTACACTATACCAGGGGTTCCCAAACTTTTTTTCCTGCGCACCCCCTTCTATGTCCCAACCGGGTTGGCGCACCCCCAATCCCCATTTTAAAAAAAATCCAAAAAAGCTTTATTTTCTCACCATAAATACTCATGTTTAATCGTGCGCAAATAACCAAGAGCTGGTTGCACTAGCCGGACGTTAAGAAGTTGGGTGTAATAGTCCTACGTCGGGCTTAGCTACGTCCAACATTGTGAAAAATATTTACGCCTATTGCACCATCTGAAACTACGCTCAGCGTAGATGATGCGCGCCCCCGTGTATGCGTTTAACCACTGTGATATTTAGACGCCATTCGAGTTTACTATGGTAAAAAACGTACACTTACTGCCGTCAGCTAATAGATGACATATGAGAGGTTTCCTCATGTTTACCAGTGCGTCACGTGCAGACCCATCAAACACATTAACGAAAGCCTTTACTGTTCGCACAAAAGGTGTATAATAGTTTGCAGATTCATTATAACAGCTCAAGTTTCAAACAAAATTAAATGAAAGCTTTTAATAAGTTCTCTACAGTAAGTATTTATGTATTTTATTATATAATTCATTGGCGGTCTCTTTACCATGCATGAAAACACATTGCTCGCGTATCCTGTGCCCATGTCTCGTCACATTTCATTATTTCTATTTTTGCCATAAAAAAGTCTCTCTCTCTTGGTCCCTCTCCTCCTTCGTGACTAACAACTTTATCATAAGACGTCCCACATGACAGTTTCCCTGATTTCAGTCAGTTAAGCATATTTATAATATATATGGAATGAATGAAACGAGTTGGCACGCATATAGCGGCTGCAGTGCATAACAGAAGAGCAGTGCGTAGAAAAAGACAGCAGCTGTCTTCTACGTTTCTATCAAAAACTAATAAATTATAGTTTTTTATTTAAAATAAAAGCGATTACAAAGGAAATGTTTACTGTTCATTTTTTTATTTATTTATTGTATGGAAAAATCCCACTTAAAGAAACAGACCGCCATTACATTTTTCCTCTCGCGCACCCCCTGGTGGCAGCTCGCGTACCCCTGGGGGTGCGCGTACCACACTTTGGGAATCCCTGCACTATACTAATATCATAAATTCACGCACCTATATCTATGTGCAGCTGGGTTGTAAGTTGCCAGGTTGAGTTCACATTTGGATTGAAATATGTAAGTAAATAGGCTACGTAATTGACTGTGTGAGTACGGTGCGTTTCCTACAAGATCTGGACAACCTTAGAATATTATATTGATGTGATTTATGCAACGGTTTAGGTCATACAATTTACGGCAGTTTAAATAACAAAACGGGAGAGAGGCGGAGATGATACGGGAGACTCCGTGGAAAAACACGAGTATTTGTTGACAGGTATGAGCTTAATAAACTGTAAAAAAAAGCATGTTAATTAATTATCATATTACCAAATGCAGTTAGCGTCTACTACAAGTGTCTGTGCTTCGTAATTTTTCCTACCTGTCCTGCATTGTTTCTCACCTGAGTGTTTTTTTAACCTTTACAGCCCCTACCCAGGGGCGTCATGCACCAATTTTTTTTAAGGGGGCACAGTGTCAACAGCTCACAGAAATTTGTGCATACACAGACATCAAACGAAATATTATAGAGCTTTCAGTCTTTTCCATGGCACTTACATTTCTAACAATCTGAAAACCCCTGCTTTCATGCAAAAACCTCCAAAATAAACGTGATGACTACTTTCATATCATATACTATTCAATCGGAATAATGACACATTTGCATCATATTCACATCTGAAACGGCATGTTTTATTTAAGTCTTAATGGCTTGTTTAATTGTGTCATTAATGCATTTTGCACAACAACTACATTATCATATAAAATTAATGTAATTTTAAATCCATAAAGTATATAAACAACGAAAATGACATAAGCTATAGCCACGTGATTGATTTTAATGTTCAATAATGATTTTAAAAAATATGTTTAGATAAAATTATTAGAGGAACGGATTTTTGCATTAAATTTTACCTCATGTGAGCATGTGAGATTCCGCGCCCGCGTGAACTTTGGCGAACTTTGGCGTTGTGCCAAGAAGATGAATCTCTGCTAATATAACGTTGAGACGGTCACATTTAAAACCATACATTTTCTACACAGAGAAGGTTAACTGCACATTACCGTACTGGGGTTTGGAAATGTTGTGAGCGTTTCTAACACGTTTTAATTCCTCAGATAGCCAAATGCAGCAGCAAGCCAGCAACTTCAGAGAGCTCGTGAGCGCGCCCAGACACTGATGACGTCTGCGACTGCGCTCTGACTGCAGCGCCAGCTGCCGCCAGAATAAAAGTAATGTAACATGATCAAAACACTATCAAAACGGCGAAAATCTCCGAAAAGTGACAAGGATGCAGCACAGAATGTATAATATTGTGCATATTAACAGATTAAAAGTCAAATAACAGATTAATGGACGCTTATTTGATTTTGAGGTTGGATGAAAATCCATTGGCTCAAAAAAACCAAGGGGGCAGGTGCCCCCTCAGTTTGAATGGGCATGACGCCTCTGCCCCTACCTCTACACTTCTGACCAGATCCAGTGCAGAATTCGCTTTATATAGCCGCGTCACCCCATTGTTGCGTCATGCGTTCTAAATTCCATGATGTCATGGCAACCGGTGGCAACATCTGGGTCACGTGGGGGCCGAGCCATCCAACCAACCACGATGGAGGAGGCGCAGTGAGGGCAATTTCACTGATTATAGGATTAATATTATTAATAAAAAATACAAATGGCCTTATGGTTCTCATTGTTTACTTTTAACTGTGTTACAGTTACAATAATTCAATCCATTATCATGTTTTATTTTCATCTAACATTCATTTTCTGTGTTTAAAAAGATTTTTCTTTATAGCTTTTCCTCTATCTGTGACAAGTGACACGTCTTTTTAAACGGAATGTGCTATATACTTATATATATAGTCTGTTTTTGATTTTATGTTTGCTAATAGACCCTGAGTCTTAAAATTAAGATGATTTTATAGAAACTAAAATTAACTTTATAGTAACTTTCTGTACAAAGTCATTCCAGAAACAGAACCCTAGTAAAATTAGCATAATAAACAAAAAAAGTTTTAGTAATCTTTATGTATTTTCTTTGCCTATTTTTATGAACAGTGAAAAGTTTAGGCTTGGGGTATATGAAAACAAGTGATTTGAAAAAGTGATTTTAATTATTTTGCATAACAAGAATTTTTACTAACATGTAAATTCTTGATTAACTGATGTATACTGTGTACCATCAATGGGCAAAACTTTACTATACTTTACTATTTAAATGCTTTCTCAGCTACATATTTAGAATACGGAAAACACAAGTCATTTATCTAGATACATTTAAGCGGTTCAAAATAAAAGATAAAATATTAAGCGCTGGTTTGAAACAAACCACTATACATATTTTAATGTTAATACATTGTTTGAATAATTTTTTGTTTTAATATGTTGCTATGGTTGGGAGTACTCTTAAAATAGGTATTTAAAGTTTTGTTACCATGTCTATATATGTGACCCTGGATTACAAAACTTAAATAGTCTTAAAGTAGCACATGTATATTTATAGCAATAGCCAACAATACACTGTATGGGTCAAAATTTAATTATTGAATTTTCTTTTATGCCAAAAATCATTAGGATATTAAGTAAAGATAATGATCCATGAAGATATTAAGTAAATTTACTACTGTTAATATATAAAAAATGTATTTATCATTAGTAATGTGTGTTGTAAAGGAATTTATTTGGACAACTTAGACTTAACTCAATATTTACATTTTTTGTTTGCACACTTAAGATACTTGGTCCAAAAATGGTCCTTTCATAACAAATCATACATGGAAAGCTTATTTATTCAACTTTCAGATGATGTATAAATCTCAATTTCTAAAAATTGCCCTCCATGCCTCGTTTTGTGGTGCAGGGTCACATATGTAAGCATGCATGTATAGGTACAGTATATTATATTAGTTAACTATTATCCAAAAATACTAAGGGTTTGTGTTTTTTTTTAAAGAAAAGCATTTCTAGTAATCTGAGATGCAAATCAGTAAGTGCTGTATGTTCCTTAAAATGCAAATGTTTCAGCTCTTTTTGCTGTAATTATGTATTTCGTACTGTTCCCATTAAAAAAAAACCCAGTCAAATAAACAAATCACCAAGTATCTGATACTGATTAATTAAATGTCTGTTTCTTTAAAAACACCTTTATTGTTCATGTTCCGACAGTTGAAAATGCCATCAAAACAGAAAGCATCGCAATACTTAGCCCCATGTTTCTTTTAATGAACCACTTCACAACATAAATGAAGTTTGAGCATCAAATGAAGAAAAAGAAAATCTTTATGACACCATCAAAAATTATTTTTCCGCCTCCCTTTATCTACAGCCAAACTGTTATATACAGAGAATATACAAAAAAGTTGACTCCAACACATTTTTATCTTTAAGGTCACTGCATTCAAGCAGTCAATGTCCATTCTGTCCTGTGCTTTAGCGTCCTCTACTGGACACGGTGTTTGTAAAACCAGCAGAGACCTTTAGTGAAGTTCCAGCCAAGTGAGATGGAGAGAATGTATACGAGTCCAAGCAATGCGAAGGGGTAGAGAAGCACCACCGTGTTCTTTAGGAAGGGGAGGGCTAAAGAAAGATGGAAAGAAAGGCACAAGTTTTAGCTGCTGACCTTTTATATTGGCTGTGTTGGTCAATGTGGATATCCAGTGGTATGCTTTCAAATATAATCTTAAAAATAAAGGTGCATAATGATGCCAAAAGAACCAAGCAGAACCATGGCTGCTTTGAATAGCCAAGGACCGCCCAAGAGGCCATTTGACAGACACGTAAAGCAACCAGTCACGTTTCACTAGTAGAAATGACCACCGATCATATCACTTACCGTTGTAGCCCAGGAATGTGATGTAAATGTAGTAACCAATAGCGATGAGCCATAAGGTATTTCCCACAAAATAACCTAGGAACCAGTCTGCACTTATTACCACAAGATCTGTTGAGAGAGACATTTTCACAAATTCAAATATAATTAAGATGAGTGCAGTGCTGTTTATAACCACATAAAGCAGTTTAACCAGTTTATAACTACATTATCAATAACCAGAACTTGACTTACGGTTGATGAAGAACAACTGTAAGAAGTGCAGAATAACCAGAAGAGGGTAAAAAGCATTGAGATGGACATCGAAGGCATAGCCCCACTCAACATCATAATCTCGATTGGGATGTTTCATCAGGTATCTATTTGTGATAAACCTGGAGGAGTGAAAAAGGCTCAGTGAATTAGTTAAATGACACATATATACATACAGTATAACTAGCATCTTACCACATCAGAGTAGATATAAGCAATCCAACTGCAATGCAGTCTATGAAAACGACCCAGAGTAACAGCTTCAACGTCTCCACAAATCCCATATCCAGGACCAACCCGAAGCCTATTGTCGACACTGGAAAAATAAGCAGTTTAGCGAATGTCATTCTGGTTCACATTCCTGTCTCACGTTTTTCTTACTCACCACACAGCCAGATGCCGAGCAGCACCAGGAAAGCCGGGTCATCCCGGGCCCACTGGTCTTTGGTCTGTTTACGGTAATGAAAGTTACGATACACTTTCTGCGGTGATGTAAACAAATATAACATCTGCCATACGGCGAATTCAAAATCCATAAGTTTGAAATTCAGGAGTCGTCGCAGGTACTTGTAGCGCTTTGCGCCGGCGGTGTGCCGTGCTGCATCCCGCATGTTTAAGCTGCCATTGCCATGGATTTGCCCGGAGCTTGTCGGCAACATACTGTGGGAACAAAGAGATTTAAATTTAACAATAATTTACACTACTGAAACAATATGCAGTGAACCTATACAGTAAATGTTAACATGCAAACCTGTAACTACACAACTGGTTTCAATGCAATGAGGTAACAGTGGGGCCCAAAAGTATGTGACCACTTTGAAAATGATATGATGATAAAATTGTTCAATTTTAGACTGGGTCATAAATGGCAACCCCAATTTCATGTCATAAATCTTACATACAATTTCTTTTTTCTTTACACTACTGTATATCCTAATGATCCTCCCACACTCTTCACAAAAAAGTATTTATCTTACAAGCAGTCTGAGTTCAAATTAATGAAACAAGAACCAAGCTTTCAAAATGGTTCAATAAGGTACTGGCAGCCCAAAATTACTGCCTTGCCTTGTCTAAAGTAAACATACAGAGCAGATCCTAGATCAGTCTAATCACTAAGCTTTACACAGATAGGCAGGCCTTGTTGAAAAACCGACAATACTAATACTAAACCAGCTCTAAATAGAAACATAAATAATAAAAGTGTTAATGTAACTGTGAATAGTCTTGCTTTATTAAGACTAACTAACAAATATTACAACGGCTGGTCAGCATAAGTGTTGTTACAAGGGCCTATGTGCTGGTTGATAATCTGTAATAAGTTAATAAAAGTAACCATTATGCTCTGTGTGTATTAAATTAAACACTCACCTGCTCTTTCAGCAGTATTAGTATATTCGCAAAGCCAATTTGTGTTTATTAGTGCGTTAAAAAATAAAACAGCAGACGTGACATGTCAACTTCCTGCCTCATCTGCGCTGACCGCGTAGCTTCCGGCACGGTGACGCCACATCCTGCATTAAAGCCTTCAGGGATATGTAGTTTTTTATTACATCTGCGCAGCGCTGTAGTTCCCGTGACTGTGAAACAGCATGTAAAGCATAGTGAATTATTTATTATTATACAATTATTAATGTGTATATTACTATGTAGTTGTTTTGACAATGGTGTTTTGCTACATTGCTGTTTGACGCGTTTTCTCCATTGACAGATACATATATTTTCTCATTAAAGGGATAACTTAGTTCACCAAAAAATGCACAAAGGAAGATATATTTTGTAATTAATTAGGCAGGAAGTAGGAACACCCTTGACTTCCATAATAAAAAAATACTATGGATGTCGGTTTGGTTAAAACATCGCTAAAATATCTTTGTGTTTAGCAATTTTCCTGCTAAAATAAAACTTATGCACAAGCGTAACTAGCAATAATATTACATAGCAGCAGATGGCGCTGTTGTTCAAGACTTACACTGCCTCTGTATAGTTTATGCCGAAGAAAATGTTATGTATTTTGTATGCAATTCTTAATAATTTATGCATAAAACTGTTAACTAATCTGAAAAAAGCCATGAGTTGAACGCAAAATAGTTTATCATCAAAGTAGGCCTACTTTGACTTTGATCACTGGCACTCGAAGCTTTACAATTAAAAGATGGTGCATTAATCTATCAGCTCTCAGTAAATGTTAAAAAGGATGGTGATACAGTGTCATACAATGGGAAATCCAAAAACTAAACAGGGTCACCCAAAGGAGCAGAAGTAAAATAAGTACAATATACTGAATATTATCATAGTGCATTTTATGTATACACACAATACAATCATACTTTAAAAACTGTAAAAAAAAAACTTTCTGAAAAATGTATGCACTTTACGTGCCACAAAAGATATATATATATATATCAATGATTATTTTTACAGGCTTTTAAATATGTGTAATTATGTTGAGACACATGTAATATTGGACTTGATTAAATGGGGTAAAATAGGTTTGTATTAATTAATTAATTGTATCTGTTTTGTAATCACGTACTTCTAAGCCGATTATAAAACGTTAATTTTTGCAGAAAGTATTGGTTTATGATTTTATTTCTCCTAGGAAATGCCGCTGAATAAGGAAGCTGTTTTACAAGTTTGTGAATATGCACTCTGTGTAAATAAGAAACATTAATTTATTCTTCATTGTTTATTCTTATATTATTATATTAATGTTTATCCAGGTTATGGATGCGAAAACGCTGATGGACATCAAGGCTACAAATCAGCTGCCTTCGGACGCAACCAATGTCAAAGGTTTAATGACAAATACATCATTTGTCACCACCTAGTGGCATAACAATGTAATCAATTCAATAGTTATTTGAAGCACCAAGTAATCAGGAGGCCATTTACTGTATTTTGATCGCAAAACATGACTTTTGCTTCAATTGCACCAAGACTCTGGAATGATTTGCCTGTTTTTATTAGAATGGCTTCATTAGTGGCCAGTTTTTATTTTAAATTAAAAACATTCAAAGCACTCTTTTTATCCTTGTTTTTTATATTGTTGTATCATATGTTATGATGTTTTTCTTTTTCCTCTCCTGTTTTTATCGTGTTATTGATGTGTTATTTATGTTTCTGTTGTAAAGCTCATTGGGTTGTATTAAATAGTGCTGTATAAATAACGTTATATAAACGTTTCTGCCAGGACATCTGTGATTATTTAAATATTTTTACCACAGAAATTATACTTTGTGGTTAAAAGACTGTTTGTGAAGCTGGTTGATACCTAAAACTGTACATGACAACTGTTCTCTCTGGCTCAGGGGCAGTGCAAACACAGGCATGAAAGTTCTGGTGTGATTTTCTCAGACACACAAGAAGTGCTGTCATTAAGGGTGACCACCACCACCCAACAAACCAAATGTGGGACAAGTAGTACGCTTGTGTAGGACATGAAACACTGAATGATAACCCTAAAACTTTAATATAATGTATAATAATATTTTAAAATAATAGGATATTATAAAAGGGTAGCTTGTTTACATCTACTATGGGTACTATGCAATGGAAAAACGCCATAAGTCTATCACATGTGTTTCAACTTCCAAGTGGGCCTCAAGATGACCTAAAATGATTCAGAATAAGCCAGAATAAAATGTATAAATTGAATACACTGTATAAACACACTTATTTTAGACTAATATAAAAGCTTTGTGACAATTATATAATATAACAATTAGCAACATTTTTGATAAGGGCAATATTGTTTGCAGCATTACCCACAGAAAGCATTAAATTGACCATAATTATATTTATTAGCTTATCAACACATTAGGAACACATTGCTGTGGGTTTAATGTGTTTTCAGATACCTTAAAGCAGAGCAGCTCTGTTAAATGACAAATGATCCATAAAGAGAAGGGCTTCATAAGATAATAGTAAATTAGAGAGCTTCAAATGCAAAATAAGGACAGTATTGCTTTTTCCAATGTTGTTTGCCCTGCTAATGAAGAGAAAACCTCTTAGATTAATTAAGCTCTTTTGTCAGAGTGTCTGATTTTTGCATCTACAACATCTTATTAACAATTATTTAGGTGCCCCATCAGTTCTTATTCTTTGACCAAACATTAATAATCTAAATATTCAGGCGCATGGGATTATGGGTATTTTTTTACAGTACTTTGTACTCATAATTTAAACTTCATTACACTTTACAAGTTTATGGATTTTTTATTTATATTCAGAAGTAACCTTTAAAAATAAAATAATATAATTTAAATGATTGAATATTTCAGACCCAAATGATCCATTTTATCAAACTGTAATACAATTTACATTTCACAACATGTAATGCAGATTACTGAACTTATTTTTCTTAGTAGTTTTAATAAATCAAGTGAAGATTGTAATTACAATTTATGCACATCACAAAATAATGTGCCATTAGGAATGGGACAAGTACTGCAATAAATGAGAGAAATTTGGGCAGAAATGAGACTTTGTCCCAGAAACCTCTGTACTTACAGTTCCTCTAGTAATATTAATGTCAACACGTATTAAGGAACAGTTTGATCACACAAATCCATTAGGAATGGTTGTTATTAAGTGAATAAAGGAAGGAGACATAAAGATTAACCTATTTCTCTTTTATGTTGAAATTCCATGTTGACAGCAATATTGTGCCCTTTTACAGCAGTAAGAGATTAATCAGATTCACATTACACACAGTTCAAGCAAATAAATCAAATTTACTTGCTTCTCTTAAGAAGACAAACATCCAGCAAATATTTTATATATTTAATCATTTTAATGTTCAGTTCAGTTTATTTCAGCACATTTAAACATGGCCACAAGCCAACCAAAGTCCTAAAAATCTGATAAATACACAATAAAAACAGGATAGAGAAGCACAGAAGTCTATTAAGAATATCCTTTAAGAAAATAAAAACAATAATCGTCAATCTAATCGAAGGCAGCACAAAACAGATGTGTTTTTGAGACATGATTTAAAGTCAAGGAGGAAGCCGATCTAATATGAAGTGGGAGTCTGTTAAGGTTGGGCAGTTTTTAATTGAGTACAGGGAATTTTAAGGAGTTTTGATTCCGATCTCAAAATTCTGGAAGGAGAGTATGTATAAGGAAAATTTTAAACTAAATCCTAAAATTTATTGGAAGCCAATGTAGAGATTTCATAAGAGGGGTGAAGTGGTCAAATTTCCTCTTTCCCATCAGGAATCTAGCCACAGCATTTTAAGCGATCTGTAGACGAGCCATTTGGGATTGCAGAATGCCAAAGTAGAGGGAGTTACAGTAGTCCAAGTGAAACGTGATGAGGGTGTTTTGGCAACATATCTTAACTTTTTCCCTATGTCGTCAATTAAGAGAAAACATTTGCCTAAAAAAAGTGTTCCTGATGAATTTTTATGTTAATCTGCAATACCGTGATTATCCACTAGATGGCAAATTATGAAAAAACTGAAGCCAAAAACGTTATTCACTAATTTTAAACTCTGTTTATGTTTTGATACTCATTCTGAATCTAATCTCTAACAAAATTCCTTCACCAAAAAATGCAATTATTTCAGCTTTTTGCTAAAAAAAAGTATTTTTAAAAAGAAATATACCATATTTAAGGGTGTTTGAGCAGAGAAAAAAATAAAGATATGATGAAAGTTTTTTCAATTTTGTTTGTTTGAAAGCAGAGGGTCTCTTCTTTCATTTGATATATGTGTATGTTTATATATTTTTTAGAAGAAAATTTTCCTGAAGGCATTTTGTGAATCTTTTGTGAAAATCAAAAAAATGCTGGTGAGCAACTTTTCAAAAAAATAACTGGCGGAGAATGAGTTAATATTTCTCAGTCCATCTATTAGATAATTATGGAGGTCTGAAACACAGCTGGCAACATTTTCTTTCTTTCTTGACCTTTGACAAGGAGGCTGAAGATCCCCTTATTTCTTGATGATCAGGTTTTTTATAGTATTTATTCTATTTGTCATTATTGCCATAAAATATGTTTAGTGGCATAAAAAAATGTATTGGCATGAAACTATTGTCATATGTCAGAGCAAGTTACATTATGATTAAAGATTAGGTATTACGGAGCCCCTAAGGGGACATGGAGCAAAAATTAAATAAAATTTAGTTTCGCGTATACTTTCGCGTGCGCACGTGAAACTATTGTGAACTATGCGAAGATTTCATGTGAGCACGCGGAACTAAAAGCAATAGTTTCACTTGCGCACGCGATAGTTTCCAGTGAGCATGCGAAACAAACCCTTTAAAAAATTCAGCACATAAAGGTTTTGCGTGAGCACATGAAACTAAACCTTGCATTTTTTTTACTCCAATGTCACCGTAGGGGCTCGGTAATACGTAAATATATTAAAACTGCGATATAAAAACTACTGATAACCTTAAGGCAACATCTCATATAATAGTTCATTCTTATGCAAGCAACAAACCCTTTACTAAAAGACTTCTTGTACTTCAACAGCAAACAACCACAAACTGAAAATTGTATCTAAAGCCTTAACATTCCTTAAAGTTAAAAACAAATTAACCTATATATTCAAAGGACAAAGGGATGATATTTCGCTCTCATGTAATTATTATGGCCGCAAATGCAGAGGAGGACAGAACGATGAGAGAAAGTGCATTAACATCCATATGACCCCTAAAACCCTCTGTGGCCCACTTCAGCGAGCTGTCAGACACAATACCTTCAACACATGATCCAGCTCAACTCAGTGATTTGATCAAACACAGCCCTGGAGATGAATCAAAAGCCAACTACAATCACATCTGAGAGGAGCAATCCAAGAAATCCTGCAGAAGGTTGGAGAAAGACAAATGACATCATCATTTCTCTTTAGTCACACTGAGTTAGTGTGTAAGTGTGCATGCATGAAGCGGTGAGATCATGACTGTAAGCACTGAACTAGCGACACACCCAGACAATCACACGCACTCTTACATACTCCATCACTTAAAAACATTCTTCACTTTATCCACACAATATTCCAGCATGCATGCAGTTTGGATGTCTCTCATTGGCTCTCACCGTCTGCTCTGATTGAAGAGGCTAATCACAGCGAATCTGAAAATAGCACAACATCAGCGCTGCAGATGGCCATCCTATAATAATCATCCATCATCATTTCTCCTCCAATACACGTTCACTGATTTCTGAATGTGTTTGTGTGACATTTCCATAGATCTTCTCTTACTATATAGCCATTGCTATGGTAATTAAAATCTACAGAAGCAAGAATAATAAGGAACCAACAGTAATTTCAACATTGAAATTGTTCATATATGAATAGCAATGCTGCAGAAAATGTGAAAACTTGCTTAAAATTTTTTATATATTATGTGGGATAAGATAATGATTTGTAAAATGTAAATGAAATTATATATTTAAAAAAAACTTAAAATTATAAAGGATCTGAATCAACCTAAAACTTTGACTAAACGTAACTTTAAATCATTCAAATGTTGCAATCCCAGACAGCAGACAACTCCGGCCCAGAGCCGCACCAAATCCAAGCCGGATCCGCTGATTTCGGCCTGGATCCGGTGTAGATCTGGCATGGAGTCAATATGCATATTGTGTGAAATACTTCAATAATTGCATAACATAAATATTCTATCTAACATTTGAAACTTTATGGGGGGGGGAGCATACAGTATATTTTTTGCCCTAGAATGCAATAAGTAGCACGCTAGGTTTTGGATCAAAGTCAGAGGCAAAAAAAAGTCTTTTAAAAGTACTTAATTTTCTTTAAGTATAATATAATGTATTGTTGATTCTTTTGAATAATTTTGGTGCAAATTATGGCACAACAATGTTCTGTAAGATGTTGTACAGGCATGCGATACTGTAGGGAATGTGTTTGCTTTGGCTTTATTGTGGCTTTGTGTTTACATTCTCTCATGATTTGAAACATTCATGCACACGTTCAGAAACAATGTTCACGCACGGTTTCTTTCAAGAAACAAAACCAATAGAAATTCTCAATCAGAAAAGCTTCAAACTGTCTTCAGATCTGTGATGAATTGTAAACAGTGTAAAGATGGCAAGCTGTGCTTGTCAATCTTTTTTATGATTGACTGCTCATGAAGATCTGTTTTAAATGAAAGTTTAGAGAATGGGGTTATTTTCCTGCCAGGCATTTTTAGTAAACTTTATCACGCAAGGACTTGCTGCAAAAATTATTAAGGTTCATTTCAATATGCATCTGACTGCATATGATATGATTGACAGTTCAATCTACAACGTCCAGCAGCACTTGCACATTTACTCTCTTTAGATCCAAAACGTCTCATTTTGGACTGACATAAGCGCATGGGCTTATTGTGATGGACGGTTTTTGATTTCCAATTTTCCTCCAGTTTTTCATGTCTCAGGATTGTAAATGAGTCTTGTGTACTGCAATATCTTACATTTTGCATTGCATGTAGGCTAATGCATGCATCATTTATAGATCCAGTAATATTTCTTTTTGCTGATGCATTGAGTGTGTTAATAGTGGAATCTATATTACAATGTGTATGCCTGAAGGTGTCATTTATCATACATTTGCATCATGTCTGAGACAGCATTAACATACATGCAGTAATTGCAGGGTTTAAACTGCACACAGTTCCCTTGAACCACCTTTTAACCAAAAAATTAATCATATTAAATCCAATGATCAAACATATTTTTAATTTTGTACTCATGGGTAGTTGATCAATTTACCAATTTTACACAACGTTTTCAGTAGGTTGTCACATATATAATGCATAACTTAGCCTCTGTCTTACCTTAAAAATACGTAAAAATACCAAAATAAAACATTTAAATATTAAATTCATGTTGATTCAATCTTGATTAATGTTGTGTTTTGGTCACATAAAGGCGAATTTATATTATATGTGATTATAATAAATCATTGTTATTCATAATTAAAACCACAGCCTTAGAAAAGTTAAGAGCCAACGTCAGCAATCACTTATTAATATTCAAAATTAACTCTTGCTCACAGGCAGGATTGGAAGCAAGAGCGGCAACTGATTAATATTCAAACGTAGCTCTTGCTCATAGGCTGGTTAGGACGCAACGGCAGCAACTGATTAATATTCATGAGTCGAGTAGCGGCAGTGTGTAGATGGGCTCGATCGGAGTCCCGGACAGGTCGACGCGAGAGCAGATGCCTTCACAGATTTTGAGGAGCATTTTACTGATCATCCGAGACTGAATTACCAGAGCAAAGATCAGACTTTAAAGGTAAGATCACTGTTGTTGTGCAATTATTGTTGCAGGCAGAAGTGTGCACTCGGTGCCTGTTTGTGTAACGTAGTGAGTTGCAGAGAAAGTTAAGTAACGTTAGGTTCAGTCTGGTGACCAACTCAGTGTGACCACTTTTATCTTTATGAATGCTGATGTGTTGCATTAAACGCATTGGGTCGTTGCAAACCACCGGAGAGAAATTTGGGAATTTTTAAGTACCTACTGTGCATTCAACAAAGATGCTATTTCAACGATGCACGTGCACATAACGTTACACAAATTATGTATTTATTTATTTACAGATACATTTGATGCCTTTGCATTTGATGAAGTTCTGTGAAACGTTTACGTTTTTTTAAAAAGACCCTGAAGATTGGGCAACACAACTTTATGGATATTGTTAACTAAAAGTTTTGTTTTTTATTTTATTTAAGCATAGCTTCTGTCAGCGTAATCATGTGATTTTATTGTTTGTTTAATGCCTGTTTTTTAATGCAAATGAATAAATTTGTACTGTAAATATACGTATTGTGATACTGTAAGCGACCACAAGGGACGCCAGTGAGTCTCCTTTTAGTATAATTCTGACTTACAAATCGTCTGCAAAGGTTTTATTACACATAGTTTATACTTGATGAGCATAGGCCCTCTTTATATAAATCATCTGATTTGAGAAATGCCTGCCCTGAAACGAAATTTATTTGCAACATGACATTCAACATTCTCATTAATAATATAAATCTCTGGCCTTTCCATAATTATTTTTTGTATTTGTTTGTTTTTCATTTGTTATCGTTCTTAACTGAAGTGTGTCCTTTTTGTAAAGTCTTCTATTCTATTTTATTTTTTTATACAAACTTCCTCTTTTTCTGTAATACTTTTTATTAACTCTCAATGTCTATTAAATCCAAAACAATGCAAATACAAGGCAGTCTTATGTAATAGTGTAATAAACATGGCCTTTAGGTGAACTCACTCATTTGTTATTGGGAGTATTTGGCTGGAGAAGTGGAATATTTTATTGCTCATGGGTCGCTCTTTCATAGCTTTCATAGGGAATTTATAGTAGACACAAATGAGACAATAGTTGACAACAGGAAAACTATGGATATAGCATGATGTTTTTGGATTTTTTATAGGAATATCTCTTCAGTATTTTGGCAAATCCAAGCACAGCTTGAGAAATCGCTGAGATCTCTTTTGTATCTCTATAAGAAAGGATTGGTACATGAACATGTGGCTTGAACCATTATAATTCATATTCACATAAAAAAAATCTCTTTGCAAACATGACTTTTCATGTCTTTTAGCAGTCGTAGGGCTTATAGAATAAAAAAAAAAAAACCTATATAAATAAATCTACATCTGGACTTTGATCAGCACTGATTGGATGTGATTTGGGTTAAGTACAGAGGTTATTGGTTAAAGAAACATCCCAGATGTCGACTCTCTAATGGCCCTCAGCACCGTTTTGTTATCAAACATTTAAAGGGGCATTTTAAAAGTCTGTTACATAAATTATTTCTGGAGCAAGAATAAAGCAAGTTAATGATTCATGCTGTGTTAAACGAACAGAACTGACCCAATAGTCCATAGTGTTGTGCAATGAAAACCTCTTCTTGCATTTCTGAGGAAAATGTTTGTCACATGGTGTGTTTACTGTGTGTAAGTGACTCTATTGAATAAACTGAATAAACTCTATTGACATTACTTAAGAAAATAAAGTGTATTTCGCATTTTTTTCTTATTTCCTCAACATAGGGTCAGCAAAGGTATATTTTAACTCATTCGCTGCTAGCCTTTTTTTGAAATGTTGCCCGCCAGCATTTTTTGTGATTTTCACAAAAGTTCCAAAAAAAAAAAAATTACTTCTAAAAATATATAAACATCTCATAAACAAATCTATCAAATGAAAGAACAGACCCTCTGCTTTCAAACAAACAAAACGAGAAAAAACTTTTCATCCTAACTATATTTTCTCTCTGCGTATAAACTATTAAATATGGGTATTATTCTTTAAAAATGTTTGTTTTTTGCAAAAAAGCTCAAATAATAGCATTTTGTTAGAGATCCGATTCCGGCGTGCGTTTCCCAAAAGCATTGTTAGCCAACGAACATCGTAAGTTCTATCGTTACTAACATCGTTCAACGATTTGGTGTTTCCCGAAACCGTCGTCCAAACGAACATTCGCAAACTGCATCGCTAACTTGTCGTTAGAAGCATCGTTCCTTGCTATTATCATATGTAGACTTACGTTGATCATGCTTTTGAACAAAATAAGCAAAAAACATGTAGTACAGTCTATATCCATCATTCTAAATATATTACAATTTTATTTTACGTCTTTAAATTTGTAAACAGAATGAATGTGCTTTAAGCTACGAGCTTTAAGACCCTGGGGAATGCTTGGGAGGAGTGACGTAAGAGTGAACTTGCGCGTGAATTAAATATCTTGAAAATAAACAACAGATACTAAATCACAATAACAAAATCAGTCTTCCGATGCAATATATGTTATTACTAGGGATGCACCGATACCGATACTGGTATCGGGTATCGGTCTCGATACCACATTTTCGTAAGTACTCGTTAAAAGTCCTCCGATACCAGGGATCGATATCACTGTCTGAAAAAATGTCTATGTTTGAGCGGCGTGTAAGGGGTTAATGCCTCTTGTGTTGTCCAAAGAGGCAGAGTTTACAACAAACTGGAAAACTAGTCCCTTGTTTTTTTGTTAAATTATATGACTAAAGCTGTTACCTGTCAATTTAAATCATGTTTTTTATTAAGTACTCTGTATCGGTATCGGCAAGTACTGAAATGCAAGTACTCGTACTCGTATTCCAAAAAAGTGGTATCGGTGCATCCCTAGTTATTACCAAAAATAATCTGACATTAAATTGATTTGCACAGATTAATTAGTACTTCACCTCCCACGTGACATCATCAACTATGTTGTTAAACCAACATGCTTCAAACGACGAATGTGCGACAAAGTTACTATGCTTTTGGGAAACAGTCGTGACAAGGTAGTTCGTTTCTCCAACAATGCATCGTACTATGGTCGTTCAGCAACAAGTTACGTCGTAGATTGGGCAACGCACCGCCGAACGATTATAAAAATATAAACGCAGTGTAAAATTTAAAAATGTTTTTTATTATCTAGTGGATAATTGCGGTATTACAGATAACCCTAAAACCTCATCAGTAACACTTTTTTAATGCAAATGTTTTCTCTTAAATGACGAGATATCTCGTCAATGGCGGGGAAAGAGTTAAATGCATTTAATGTTTCAAAGTTATTTCCTGCACCGGTCTTTTATTTTTGGATTGCCTATATAAGCTTTACCCAACCATAAATATCATATTAAAACAAATCAACCTTTGATTAGTCACTTTACCTGTCAGTCAGACAGCACTTCCTGTCTAAGTGGGTGGTTCTTCACCAAAATCATCTTTAAAGGGTACCAGACTTTACTCCACAGGTGCTGGCTCCATGAGACTGCCACAGGTAATTTCCACAGAAATGAACTTTTACTGAAACACCGTTTCTTTATTGTTATTATATTTATATGAATTAATAAAAATATAACGCATTTATTGCATGTGTTTTGTAGGCTGCTTGACAAAAGAAAATACAAGAACAGAATTATTATAATAGTATAGTCTCTGACGGTCACCATTTGAAAAATGATACTGAGGACTTGACAGTTCAATTAGTATCCTTGACATGACCCTTCACCCCCCCTCCCTCTCTCTCCCTACATGCAATTTGAACAAGGACATTATAGCAAACTTGTTCTTAAAAAAGTCTTGTCAACCCTAGGTTATTTCAGGGACATTATTAAACCCACTATCTACATTTAAATAATGATGATATATGCTCTGAGCTAGATGCTGAAAACATTAAATTATTTTGTACGATTTGAGTATTGAAGGATTTCAATCTTCTCTTGGGGATCATTATGAATCTATAATAAACCTTGAATACAGTATATTATCTGCAGGAATACAGTATTGAGAAACGTTGGTCATTTTTATTATATGGGCCTTTTGTGATATTTTCCAATTTATATTTCAACGTGTAATGTTGCTTCTAAGGAAAAAAAACATCTATTTTTATGGCACAGGATGGTAGTGAATGGTATACATTTGTATAGATTGGTCTTACAAGCTTACAACAATTTTTCTTGGTTGTTTTTCGCCGCAAACTAAAAACTTCTAAAGATAATGAATACGTCGTCTACACACTTTATGAATATGAAATTCGTGCATACGTGTCTTGGTGAACAATGTAGAGATTATACATGGACTCAGAGTAGGTTATAATGGGATGTAATCAGGGCAATCAGAGGATTATCAAGTTGTTCACCTAGATGAACGATTATCAAGAAACCGTACGAAACTACACACAGATTTAGGATAATTATGACAATTAGGGCTGCATAATAAGAACAAAAACCTTAGTTGCTGATTATTTCCTTTTATATGTTATTAGGATTGTAACAATATATCCATATGGAATAGAGATGAAACGGTATGAAAAGTTGTAGTGCACAAAATCACCACGGTTATCGATATTATCATGGTTTTGTGAACAATTTCTAGAAATGTAAAAAAATTGATCCAAACCAAATGTAAAATTGGTAGCAGCGAAAAGACTGTCGAGTGCTGTTCAAATATCAATAATTTGATCGATATACCCCTGAATCAAAATGAAATCATGTTACAGAATTTCTTGAGGTATCAGAATTCGGAAAGATGATCCTATCGTGACAAGATGTCCGATTTACACCCCTAATTGTAATTGTGATTAATTTGTATAAACAACATTCATTTGACATTAAAATATTATGTGTGGAGTAATCGTAGAATGCTGTAATACACACGTTTATTTAATCACACTAGCCATAATTGTATTTTTAATAGTTTCTATTACATCTACAGCCCTAATTGAGAACACAACTGGGCTAACACCAACTCATAATCTTTTTATAACCTCCCCATAACCTCAGTTTTTACCTCAGACTGCTTTTACCGTAATCTAGCCCATGTATCGGCTTAGTGATAAATCTCCGTTTTGACCGAAACAAATCTCTGCATACTACTCTTTCTGTTCTCCACTTCAATCTACATCACCTGTGGTCAAGAAGTTGAGGCAAAGATGTCCAAAAGAGAGAAAGACAGCATGATGGATAAACTGGGAGTAGACGGACACCTGTAATGGGGAACTGTGGGATTTCCATATCGACTGGCTCAAGGTTAAGTGGGAGGGTGAATGGAGGAATTGGGGTGGAGGTGTTGTGTTTGGGGTTTGTGTAAACCACAGGCACCGAAGAGGAAAGCTGACAACAGTGCCAGGCTTGTGTGAAATGGGTCAGGCTAAATGTTTTAAATATTAAAGAAAATATTGCTGTTCCCGATGCACGGGGCTGCACAGTGACGTGTTCTGTCAGGCACAAGACATTCATTGAGGTGTGTTGTGTTTTAAGGGAGTTTTACCCCTCGAGGGCCTGTGCACCATGAGACTGGGTTAGTAAAACAAGCAGGTCTTTTGTAAGAGGAAGGTGTTTTCTTAACAAGAAAAAAAAATTATTCCTGCTTTCTCTGAACTGCCCTGACTGCTAGGGCAGTCGTAGCCTAATGGTTAGAGAGTCGCATGGTAACTCGAAAGTCACCAGTTCAAGTATGCTGTAGGTGTGTGTGTGTTCACTACTCACTTGGATGGATTAAATGCACATGTCAGTGTGCGTTCACACCAGACGAGAGTTCGCTCGTAGTTTGATGCTTGAACCTTTTGAGTTAACTCGCTTCATTCGTGGGTGAAATTCGGCTCATTGGTGCGTGAAATTCGATTAATTTACGCGTGAATTTCAGGCACGAATACGTTCAATTTGCCGGCTTCAGCTAGCTTGTAGTCTTAATATGTGTACATCTTGTTCAAATTGAAATAGTTTTTACAACATTCCAGATTGTCCGATTTTCTCACTCACTTTCTTCCAAGCAATACATTTTTTTCCTGTTGCTATAAAAGTACAAAGATGTGTCGTACAGCCTCGGGTGTCCACATACAGCGACAATGATTTTGTCCTCAATTGTTTTCGTATTCACGTCACTACTAGAGCAATTCACTCGTCAAACGCCCAAAGCGCCTAATTTCGCACTGCGTCATTTGCAGGAGCGCAAACCTTAGTAAAGCATAATGCGTACTCATCTTCTATACATTTTATGTCTGAAAGGGAAACTCCTACAAATAGATAGACAATAAAGTAAGTGGCAAAAATAACTCTGTCGACGCCTTTTTAGAACAAATTTTTACTTTGTGTCTTTAGTAAATCCTGTCAGGTTTTTACGCCAAAAGGGGCGCTGGCGCAAGCTGTTAGTAAATCTGGCCTTATAGACAAACCTGCATAAGATTTGTCATGTACACACTGTAAAAAGTTGGATCTTTTAACTCATTCCCCGCCAGCCTTTTTTTGAAAAGTTGCCCACCAGCATTTTTTGTAATTTTCACAAAAAAATGTAGCAAAAAGCTGAAATAATTGCATTTTTGTGAAGGAATTTTGTAAGAAATCAAATTCAGAATGGTTATGAAAACATACACAAAGTTTAAAATTAGTAAATCATTTTTTTGCTTCAGTTTTTTTATAAACTGGGTAAGTTGATCGCGGTATTACAGATTAATCATAAAACTCATCAGGAACACGTCTTTTTCATGCAAATGTTTTCTCTTAATTGACAAGATAACTTGTCAATAATGGGGAAAGAGTTCAAATTACTTCAATTGGTAACACATACAAATTCAAATTTCACTTTAGGAGAAAAAATTAACTTTTTTTTTACATGTTACCAATAAGTAATTTTTAAGTTGATCCAACTTTTTACAGTGTAGAGTTGATTCGTTACAAATTCGTAATTGATTCCTTGTCAAAAGTTTCGACTCAAAATCCATTTACTACCATTATAAAGCTTGGAAGAACCAGGACATTGTGCTTCAGTGAAAAGTTACTTTTAAAAGTAATGCATTACAATATTAAGTTACTCCCAAAAATGTAACTAATTGCGTTAATTAGTTACTTTTCATGGAAAGTAATGCTTACGTTACTTTTTAGTTACTTTTGCGTTACTTTTTCTTGGCTGAGGCTTGATCTCTTTCAGGCCTTGCAGGTGTTTTTATGAGTAAAAAGTTCTGCATTCAGAAATTGCATATTTCATTACAAAAATGTCGAGCTCTGGCCTGCCATCTCAGTTTCTGACTCAAACTGTTCCCACACAGGCGTATATAATGTGACTACGTTTAGTTTAATTCAGTACATAATTTTTAAATCAAATTAATTAAACTAAAAAAGGAATTTGCATTACTTTTTTAAAAAAGTAACTCAGATATTAATGTGTACAATTAAAAAGTAATGCGTTACTTCAGAAAATAATATTATTACGTAATGCACCTTACTTGTAATGCGGCTTGTCGGAAAGATGTTGGGGTAAATTACATTTTTGGGTGAACTTTCACTTTAAGTGCAGAGGAACAGTGAGTTCAGTGTGAGGCAATGTTTTTACAGGGGTGAAAAAATAGAGCTAAATTCATTACTTTAAAATAGCCAGGCCCAAAAGTTGTACATTTAAGTCCCAGTTGGTGTGACTCAACGGTAACTGTAGAGTGACCAAGCTCTCCAATGACCAAAGTATCCTTGATTAAGAAATGAATGGTAAGTGAAGCCATATCGAGTTCTGAGAGTCATAAGTTCGAACCTAAGTCACTGTGACCCATGTGACCTGTAGAGTAACTGAGATTCCTGGCAATTATTACGTGCTTCTTGATTAAAGCACCCAACCCCTGCTCACCCCAAAGGGATCGAATCTACTGTTAGCCTACCCCAAATCAAAGTGAATGAAAAGAATCTCCCAAAAGTATCTGTTGTTCTTGCTCTGCCGTGTTGTGCTCCTCACCACAGGTTCACCTTTCCTCTCCACATTCATCTCAATCCTTGTGTGTCGCTCAAATTGGTTTAATATGTATCTCTCTGGTGGAGCGTCCCACTGTTTTGTCTGTTTGTGGAGCGTTGCAGAAGATGAATGGTGCTCTCGCTGATAGCTTTAAAGGTTAAGAAAATGTCAGAACAGCAGTGCTATTAGTCTCCGGTGCTCTGACGGACCCTTGAGGGGGCCATTGACTTCCTCCCGAGATTTGGGCCATGATCTATGTGTCCGGGTAATTGCTGTCTTGTTTGTTGTGTGCGATGGTTACACCAGGCCCTCTCTTGCTCTTTTCTCCCATCAGCCATCTGGTTTTAAGATTGACATTTAATTTGGTCACTTATTTGGTCCAAGTCATGCTGGGATGTGGTGGCAAAGCAGATTGGCCGGTGCAAAATGGGAAAGAGTTTTATGTGATTTTTTTGTGAAGTGTTTCTTTCTTGCTGAAATGTAGGCAGTTGCTTTGGATTGTTTGTGTGTGTAGAGCATTTTTTGTAGCAATAGCCAGTGACACATGTATCATTCGTATTTTGCACCGGCGCACAGCGGGTTTTTCCCTCCAAAGACACACGTCGGCAAACTAGGGAATGAACCTGTGCTTCCTGGGCGGTTCAGCGCAAAAAAAGAGGCGTGTTCCGGCGCAAACCATCCCTGATGCTATTTTGCAGTTTCAAAAAACAATTGCGCCACTGACCAGAAAAAAAAAGTTAAAAGTCAGTGGCGTGTTGCGCGTTGTTCATTATGCTATTTTAAGGGCGCATGCTTGACCATAATGTATAGCGTGCACAACGCGCACACACTTTGCTTATCTAATCTACACAGATGCAACAGTTATTTTTGCAAATCATAAATTGTTACACAAAATGTTAATACACGAGATAAGGGGAATCATAGTAGTGAGCATTGTGGTGATAGTTTTTATTTATTGTGTGGCTGCGTTAAAAAATTCTCATGCAAATAGCGATTAAAATATTTTCATAAGTTTGTTGTGTGGCTGTATTACGTTTATTTTATGTAAATAATAATTAAAATGTTTTCATAAGAAACCTTAATGTATATGAACTTGATTTGTAAGAGTACTTTGGGGTTGGACCTTGCTTGCGTTTCTTGGGTCCGATTTCAAAGCCCCCAAACCCTTTCAGCGGTGAGGGTGGACGCAGCGATGTCCTCTGCTGGCGTAGATGCAGATCCACCTCCCGTTACACGGCGTGCCCGATTTATGCTGGCAAGCTTGGGATTCCCCCATCTCCTGACATCATTGTAGCGCTTGGCTCAACGATGGGGATGCCAGCTGATGAGACTGTGGCTATTTCCTCTCACGCCTGTTTAACCGACGCTGATTTGGGCGGATTTCTCCTATCCCCATACAAAACAACTTTTCTGTCTTTGACTGCTCTTACAAGAACGTGGGTCTCCTCGGCTGTAAACCGCTCCTGGCGTACGCCTGGTAAATCCGTCATAATAATAGCAACCCGCCATGGAACTTGCGCACTTGCATTTAAAGGGAATGCTGGATGACGTTCTAATTGGTTTATTTGATGTTACGCCCAAACCACACTTATGAATAATGAACCTACCTCAGACCAACCCCTTATTGATTTGCGCCCGGCGCAAGAGTTATTTCTCACGCCGGGAAAATAGCAACAGCGCCCAAGATCCGCCCACAAACTCACTTGCGCGTTGCGCTTCGCACTTGCGTTTCAGATCGTTAAAATAGGGCCCATTGTATAGCTCAAAATTAAACATTTTATGCCAAAAAGCATTAGGATATTAAGTAAAGATCATGTTCCTGAAAACTTTATTTATCATTAGTAATATGTGTTGTTAAGGACTTCATTTGGACAATTTTAAAGGCGATTTTCTCAATATTTAGATTTTTTGCACCTTCAGATTACAGATTTTCAAATAGTTGTTTCCATTTTCGCAAAAAAAACCACATGCGAATTAGGTGCTTTTTCATCATGGTAGTTGGAAAATGCATTTAGTTATGATTAGGCAAGTTATAAATTTACTAGCAGTGCAGCTTGTAATTTCCAAACTGAATGCTGGGCAAAGAAGAAGGAATGCAGCATTTATGATGCAGGCACTAGCAGCAAGGGCATTGCGACGACGTCGAGCCCCATATAAGGGAAAGACAACGTCAGCTGATACAACTAGACGATCAATCACATGAGTTTAATGTTCGCTACATCAGAATTTATCCGGCAAATGCGTTTCCACCTCAGATTATTTGCATTTACTCTTTTTCACATGAGTAAAAACAACCTTAAGCGAGCCAGCGTTTTTAAAATAAGTTGCCAGCCAGCGCCAGCATTTTTCATGATTTCCACAAAAGTTTTATGCCTTACAGAAAATGTTCTTCTTAAAATATATAAACAAAAAATTTATCAAATGAAAGAACAGACCTTCTGCTTTCAATAAAATAAAATAAACTTTCATCCTACCTTCATTAGTTCTCTTTTTATCACCTCTCAAATTTGGGTAGGTTTCTTCAAAAACACCTACATTGGCAGGGAAAGAGTTAGGGTATTTTTGAACTTGAATTAGAAATTTGTCATTTCCATGACTTATACAATACTTCAAAATGCGCATAAAATCGGGGTGATGGAAACCCAGCTATTGTCTGTTCCATATATGGATTTAGGGATATTTCATTCACTTATATTATAATATATGCTCATGTATAATCTATTCTGCATTATGAATCGACATCTATATAGATTATTGATAGGTCAGTTGTGTCTCATGAGTAAATCATTCATCCCATGTATTTTGACGTAAAGGTCTGCGGTAACACTTCACACACATTTGTCCAAATAGGAATTGTTTTCGACTCTCTGAAGATGTAAGTCCAATGGGAGTCTTCATTTTAACAAAAGTATTTTCTTTTTATCATTTTCTCTCGCTATCTCTCAATCTCTAAAGTATCGTAGGTTGTGTATTTTCTGTCTGAACATCTCAGAACGTCTCTGAGGATTTTTTCCCTCTGGCGGAGAGCTGAAGCCTGACTGGAGCCCACCTGAGGGTTCAAAATTGCCCCATCATTTAGTTTCACCTTCTGTTTTTGTTTAGTTGCTCGCTAGAGGATAAAAGATTGCTCTTTTATAGCTCAGGGGACTTGACTTAGCTCTCAGTTATGTTTTATTCATGACCTCAGATTCAGATGTTTTATTTTAACCAGCATAGACACAAATGAAATGTTTAGAGTATGGCAATTACCATGGATTATTATAGCACAGATTATTTGGAGAGAATTTGATGAGAAGTGTTTGAAAGTTCTGAGTTTGGATCGAAGACTTTGGTATATTGGCCAATCTGAGCTCTTTTTTGAAATTTTGAGAACATCTGAGAAGCTGGAGAAAAGTTCTCCATTTGTGAGATATTTAAAAGATCCTATTGATTTTTTTTGCTGTGGATCCCAGTTACGAGTGGGAGATGATGGACTTCTGTATTCATCTGATCACCTGAATGGTGCTTCATGGACCTGAGCTCGTCGATGAATGTTCAGCTTTGTGAGGTGCACAGAATAAGCTTAAATAACAACTCTGTATATGAACCAAAAGACCTCTGTTCTCCTGTCCTGAAAAATCAAACCACAAACACGGAGTCATTTTATTTAACAGGAGTAATCATTTTATTTTTAAAATATCCTGTTTGGGGAAGCATTCCCAAAAATTACCTATGTTTTCAATCCTGTATTCTTTCTTTACAAAAAAGTGCCTACAGCGAAGAAACATTGTATATGTCCAGCATGTGTTTTCAGAACGAAGGATTTTTAGGAAATAGTTCAATTCGTGAAGAAAATAAAGTGTTCTGGATTGAGTTTATGTATTACATCATGCATGTCACAGTGAGATCATGTTGGCTAAATCTGCTGTGTTTTTCTTCAGATTGTGCTCTTACATGACTTGTAGTCCTGGCATGTGTTCAGATGTGTTCAGATGTGTTTATAGTTAACCCAGCGAGAGGAGACACGCCCGTGAGGGGCGGAGCCAAGCCTAATTAACACCAGATACTGAGTGCATATCATAACATAACATGTATTTCAAGTATTTCTTCTAGTAGTATCTCTGTTGTGTTGACATTAGTGTTTTTCTATATTCAGACCTGTTTAATGTAGATTTGTGACTAAAATGGATTTGGTTGGTGTGTATTAAAATGCAATATAATATACATAACTATATTATCAGTGGTGTATAAAGACCTTAGAAAATCAACTGTATTGTTTTTATTACCTTAGAATGAGCCATTTACACCCTTACATGGAAGTCGCCATTTTCCACCGCCATGTTTTTACAATAGCCCTAATCGTACAAACTGTTTACTAGAGCGCGTTTTGTTACTATGTTATCTCAGACAACGTCATGTTTGTCCTGTGGCGGATACCGTAGCTTCTCTATTTCGAAATTGGGGAGTGAGATGTGGACTCAGCTGTTGGTTGCAATTCACAATCTCACCAATAGATGCTGCTAAAAATCTACACAGTAGACCTTTAATGTATTTTTTATCTTTTGTGTAAATCCTAGTATGCTGGCCAGCTTGTCCATGTCCAATTCAAACATAAACATTTTGTGCTATATTTTTCTTTGCATACTCTCTCACACTGTAAAGCTACGCAAAGCTAACATTAAGCTTATTAACTCTTTCCCCGCCATCGACGAGTTAACTTAATGTCAATAACGCTTTCCTGCCAATGACGAGGTTTTCCGGCAATCTGTAAACTTATAAAACTTGGAAGCAGCCCCTTAGGGCAAACAATAAGAACTCTGTGTATGTTTTGATCATCGCTCTGAATCTGATCTCTAACAAAAAGTCCCTTACAAAAATGCAGTTATTTTTGCTCAACTTTTTGCACAAAATGTGTTTTTTTGGAAGAAACCTACCCATATTTGAGAGGTGATAAAAGCAAACATTTTTTTTTTTTTTGAAAGTAGAGGGTCTGTTCATTCATTTGATAAATTGTATGTTTATATATTTTAAGAAGAACCTTTTCTGGAAGGCATTTGTGAAAATCATAAAAAATGCTGGTGCTGGCTGGCAACTTTTTTTAAAAATGCTGGCGGGGAAAGGGTTAAGCTTACATGTCTGTGTTGCGTCAACAGATATGTCATGTAAGATCACAATCAATGTGTTTTTGTCCGTGTTTGATAGTTATGAAGAGTGGATGTTTGGTCCAATGAGCTTGTGAGTTAAAAATTGGTTTTAGGTTAATGTCATTAGTTTGGTTTGTTCAAGCTGGTTTGGTGCTGGTTTTGCTTGTGGATCAGCATAATCGTGAAACTGATTGACCACCTTAATGTTTGAGGTAAAGTTTGTTGACCAAAACGTGTTGCTGGTATCCATAAGAAAAAAGAATCACATATGAGATCTCCTTAATATCTTGGCTATTTCTCCAAGACATCAATGAGATTAAACGGGAAACAAATTAAAACTTCGAAAATTTTACAAATGTCTCCATTAGCATTTCAGAAGAGATCTCAAAAATGTTATAAACTGGGCCAAAATCTGCAATCAAAAGTCAGGATTATTGTAGACTCAAACATTTCTCAAAAATGTACCCAAATTGAGATTATACATATCAAGGGTCTCATTTCATACTAATTTTATTTCCCTAAAATAAATTTTAGGAGAAACATCTGAGACAAATTTGATAAATAACACTATCAAATCTCCTGGGCTATGAAAGAGCAACCATTGATCAAAACAATATTTCTCTGGGTAAATCTAGTGAAGTAACAGGGACTTACACGTTTATCACGAATTTATACTTTGTTAAATTTTGTAGACAAGAGTTCCTGGATAAAATAAAATCACTGTCTGTCTCATTCATCTCATATAATCTCCGTTCACTGAATTAAGTGGCCCAAATGAATGGAGACATAGATGAATGGATGAATAGCTGGATGAATGAGTGAATAGATTGATTTCAAGAGAGGGAAGTACAAAAGTTGAACTCAGGATCAACCTCCCTGTTGTGTATTGTGTTGTTTGTCGGTCCTTTGTGTGCGTGTGTGTGAAGGGGGGTTGTAACATACAGAATAATGACAGAGTAGATCGAGTGAATGTTTCGTGATCTCTTTTCACTTATTCTAACTGCGAAATGTCAAATTTGAATTGATTGAAAGGAAAATTGCAGATGAATTATGGGATGCAGTGGGGGAGGGGCTGTTACCATAGAAACAAGACTATTCAAAGTTGTATGCTTAGGTAATGAGTGGGCAAGGGTCTTAGCGGCCCCCAAAGGTATTTGAGCAAACTTAAACTCTCTGAATGTCATTGCTACCTTTTTATCTAATGCAACTCAAATGGTGTTTATTAAAATAAATAAAGAAACGGGAAAAACCACAAGCACTTTCTGAAAATTTTTTGTTAAGAATGAAATTTTAAAGAATGAGGATAATTTGGCGTACACTTTAATGAGTTGTACTGTTTTAAATATTTGGGTCACGTCCGAGTTTTTTGCCCCTGAAAATGTGTTAAAGACTTTTTAATTTGCGTATAATTTATTTTGTCGTCTACACTGACTTAAGTCGTGTAGGGCCCTGTCCCAAATGGCACACTCTGGACTTGTGGACCTCCTCAGAGTCCACACTTTGTTAACATCATGTAGTGCAGACCTTAGGGACCCTTGATGCAAGTCTACAAGGGCGCACCAGAGTCGTATTTTGGGACAGACTCGAGCGTCACGCCGGAAATAGGAAGAGAAGTTGCCTGTCAGTGTGAACTTCTCCCATCAGTCGTCTGATTTGTTTAATGGCACTTTCATAAGGAATTCTGGGTTGGTAAACTGCGTGAAGCCGTCAGCACCGAAGACCGCATTAAGGGTGCATCATTTGCTGATGAGCACACTTTGGAGCGTAAAAAACAGATGGGACACCCTGCGGACTTGTAGCCTAAGCGAGCATGCGCAATTTAAGGCCACAAGACCAAAAGTCCACATGAAGTGCGCCATTTGGGACAGGGCCTTAGTGCAGACCTTAGGGACCCTTGGCGTGAGTCCACGAGGGTGCACCAGAATCGTATTTTGGGACAGACTCGATCGTCAAGTCGGAAATAGGAAGAGACGTTACCCATCAATGTGAACTCCTCCCATCCGTCGTCTGATTTGTCTAATTGCTCTTTCTCAAGGAATTCTGGGTTGGTAAGCAGCGTTCAGACCTGCACCACTGAAGACCGCATTAAGGGTGCAAAGGGGGCGCTGATGATCACACTTCAGAGCGTAAAAAAGGGATGGGACACCCTATGCACTCATAGACTAAGGGGGCATGCACAATTTAAGTCCACAAAACCAAAAGTCCACATGAAGTGCGCCATTTGGACAGGGCCTTAGTGCAGACCTTAGGGACCCTTGGCGTGAGTCCACGAGGGTGCACCAGAATCGTATTTTGGGACAGACTCGATCGTCAAGCCGGAAATAGGAAGAGACGTTACCCATCAATGTGAACTCCTCCCATCCATCGTCTGATTTGTCTAATTGCTCTTTCGCAAGGAATTCTGGGTTGGTAAGCAGCATTCAGACCTGCACCACTGAAGACCGCATTAAGGGTGCAAAGGGGGCGCTGATGATCACACTTCGGAGCGTAAAAAACAGATGGGACACCCTACGGACTCATAGACTAAGGGGGCATGCACAATTTAAGGCCACGAGACTAAAAGTCCACATGAAGTGCGCCATTTGGGACAGGGCCTTAGTGCAGACCTTGGGGACCCTTGAGGCGAGTCCACGAGGGCGGACCGGAGTCGTATTTTGGGACAGACTCGAGCGTCACGCCGGAAATATGAAGAGATGTTGCCCATCAGTGTGAACTCCTCCCATCCGTCGTCTGATTTGTCTAATTGCACTTTCGCAAGGAATTCTGGGTTGGCGTTCAGACCTGCAGCATCGAAAACCTGCAAAGGGGGCGCTGGTGAGCACACTTTGGAACGTAAAAAGACAGATGGGAAACCATACGGAATTTAAGCATGCGCAATTTAAGGCCACTAGACCGAAAGTCCACATGATGTGACCTTTGTAGACACAAGACTGACACTGTCTTATGCCAGTCCTAACTATTTTACGCTTCAGCATGTTGGTGGCTAATTTTGCACGCACCCATTCGTACGTTTTCTTTCACTTTGATTTTGACCCAGTGACGTTGTCACCACCACTTCATAAAATAGATATGTTTTGCGATTAAATCAGGTTGGTAGGCATAAGGTTTTTACTAGATTTTTTACAATATTTTATTCATTAAATATTACTTTATGACACTAGTTGTTTTTGTAAAAGTAATGCGTCCTTTGATCTCAATCATAAACCATTTCTAAGCAAGTAAATATTAAATCTTCAAAAAGTTAAACAGTAGGGCTGATGTTAATTAGATTAGTTAATTATGGGGAAAAACCACCCAGCCATATGGTATATGCATGTATCACGCATCTGATGTATACCTTTATTTAAAGACAAAAAGTATCCAGTCCTTCTGGATGTTTAGTGGACCAATTCTCATAGTTAATGTGATGAATTACATCTGTGTGAACTTTACAGAAAAATGATGTTAGTTCTGAGAAAAGTTCCAGCGTTATTTGTCTTTGAGCGACCCTTGGTGTGATATTTCATTATGTAATGCACTGACATTTGCACATTTTTAGGTGTGACTAACATTCGAATACTTTGCGTATGAGAGCAGTGCAATTTTAACACTCGCGTCCCCTCCGTCTGCAAGCGTCCAACACGCACATGACCGTCGTGCCCTCAGCAGCCTCCCTCCATTGAGAAAGTTAACAGTTTGTTTTTCACAGGACTGAATGCTTCACTGCACACATCACTGAAGAGCCCCCCTTCACGCTGGACCAGCCCGTCCGTGAGAGGCTCACCAAAATTATTTCACTCCCCGATTGCGTAAAACAAATCCAAAGTCTCTGCGGGATGCCGTCTCCTGATATGAATTCTTGTTGACACCTCGGTCCTGGTGAGTACGCCGCTGTTTTCTCATCTGTTCACAAAACTGTCCACTTACTCGAAACCTTTTCATCCTGTTGCACGCTTCATTCTTTCATCCTGGAAGCAGTTTTGTCCACATGGCTCTGTTGTCTTTGTGTCATTTTGTATCGTATGAAATTTCTTCATCTCTCCACACTTGCATCGGGATCTTTTCTCTTCTGTTTTGGTCTCGGCGCGTCTATGTTGAGATATTCTGATAAACAGTTTGGCCGTCATCTCCAGACCTCCCCATTGTGTGTCCAATTCTCTTTGTTCTCTCATCCTATGGCGTTGCCTCCTGTGTGTGTGTGTGTGTGTGTGTGTGTGTGTGTGTGTGTCTGACAACCTCAAGTGTGTCTGTCTGGCTCTGAATAGATGGAGAGACTATGCAAGAATTTAGCAATATTGTTTATGGTGTCACGTTTTGTTTCTTTACATTTGTCTGTCTGTCAATCAGTCTCACTTCCCATTCTTTGTCTTTTCCATTCAATTTGTTTTGGATTAAACCCATTTAAATTCAAATTATATATTTAATTTATATTTAAAAGGATGTTATTGTACATTTCAGTCTGTTTAGTGCTGTTTACACATGTAATGTTTCTTTATTCATTTTTTCATTCAGCTTTAAATGTATACTTCTATGTATATTTATATTGTTTCATTTCACTTTGGTTTCACTTTATTTTAATTGGGTTCAAAATAAACACACTTTTTTGTCACATGCTAACAAATTCAAAGATACATAGAAATTTACTTACACAACAACATTTTCTGCACTTCAGTACAAATATCTAAAAATTATTAAATAATAAGTCTAGTTATTAGAAAAAAATATACAACTTAAGTGAATTTGTACTTAAAGCAATCAAAAAATCTGCTAATGGGGTAAGAAAACATTTCTTAAAAGATGTTTTTCTTACCCCACTGGCATATATATCTACACACTGCAAAAAAATTCTTAGTATTTTTGTCCTGGACTAAGTATTAGACCAAAAATATCAAATAAAAAATCTTCTTGAATTTTTCTTGAATTTAGCGTTTAAGAAAAATGTTCAAGATTTTTTTTTGCTTACCCCATTGGCAGATTTATACTAAGTGTTATATTCAGAAAAATACGTATGTTTGTCTTGTTTTCAATAAAAAATATCTAAAATATCTAAAATTTCTTAAATTAAGATTCTTTTTCTTGATGAGCAAAATGACCCAAGAAAATAAGTCTTGTTTTTAGACCAAAAATATCAAATTTAAGTGATTTTGTGCATAAAACAAGCAAACAAAAATCTGCCAATGTGGTACGCAAAAAATCTTAATTTTTTTTAATCACTAAATAAAATAAAAAAAATTGCTTACCCCATTGGCAGATTATTTGGCTTGTTTTTTGCACAAAATCACTTTTGGATATTTTTGGTCTAAAAACTAGACTGATTTTCCTGTGTCGTTTTGCTCATCAAGAACAAGCATCTTAATTTAAGAACTTTTAGATATTTTTATTGAAAACAAGACAAAAATACTAAGATATTTTTTTCTTAAAAATCATTTTTTGCAGTGCATTGTATTGTTTTAAACACAAATTCACTTAAATAGTATATTTTTTGTTTAAAAACTAGACTTTTTTAGATTGAGATTTTCTTAGGTAAGTTTGCTCATCAAGAAAATGCATCAAAACAAGTAAGAAAGTATTTTTTTCAGTTTGGTTTGCTTTATTTGTATAAAAAGTGAAGTAATACTTTATTTGTTTTTCAGAAAAGATATTTTAGGAAATCATAAACAAAGTATAAACAAAGTACACAGAGTTAATGCTGATATTAAAGGGATAGTTCACCCAAAAATAAAAATTTTGTCATCATTTACTCACCCACATGGTGTCTCAACATTGCTTTGTAGTACTGAACACAAAGAAAGATATTTTGAGCAATGTTTGCAACTAAACAGTTTGGAGCACCATTGACTTCCACAGTATTTTTTCCTACTATGGAAGTCGAAAGTGCTTTAGAATGGCTTGATTATAAACATTGCTCAAAAACGTTTCCTTTGTAGGGATTTATACAGGTTTGGAATAACTTGAGGGTAAGTAAATGATGAAAAAAGATCATTGTTGGGTGAATTTAATTTCTTGAAAATCTAAACTATCAAATAATACAATTTAAAGGGATAGTTCACCCAAAAATGTTTGAACAAACTGGTTTTTGCTACTGTACCTTTAAAGTTTTTTTATATTTAAATGATTATGATTCATATTCCGGCATAATTCATCAGGGTGGGTCAAGTTATGGTTGGTCATATGAGTCAGTGCTCATGGTTGTGATGTCATAAATTTTTTTGTAGTACTATAAAACCAGTGTCAAAAATGGCCTAGGTGTGTAACTTTGAATTGAAAATATTTGCATGTCTGCACATTAGAAAGTATGTTTGTAACCAAATCGTTCATGAGCCCTAATCACTTCCATAGTATATTTTTTTCTTACTATGGAAGTAAATGAGGCTCAAGATTGGTTTGGTTACAAACATTCCTCAAACACTGTCCATTATTGAAAGGCAGCTGTTGATGTGCAGCGATAAACAAATATGCAAATATATTATACGCAGCTGTGTCCTGGTATTGTATTCAAAGCCTTTTAAGGGTTTGCTTTCAACTGCTTTAGTTTCATTAATGCACAGATTTATGTGATCATACGCTGTTTGGGCAGATGCTTCCATCAGAAACCAGACTTTCTCTACGGCACAAAGGAACTAAAGATATTCAGAGAAAATGAGAAGATTGAGAGAAAAACGAGTGAAACGTGAAAGGAGTGAGGATGGACGCGGTGAAAGGCTTGTCTTGTTGCCGTGCTGTTTAAGATTCTGTCCGGTGCGCGAGTCCTCGGTCAGGGCTGAACGAGAGCGCTCGGCTTTGGCGCACGACCACGTGCTCGCTCACAACGGCTGTGCCGCTCAACGGACTTCATTCACGTGCTAAAGAGCCTTCGCTTTGGCAGATAGTTGGCCAGTCGCACAGAGCGGCCTTTCACACTGAAACGGTGAAGAAGTGGAAGTCGTGTAAAAAAATAACATCTGAGAAAGAAACAGTTTCAGAGATACAACAAATATCTGTGAAAACATGTTTTTTCCAAATTTGGTTTTCGTTCTGGATGGCTGGGTTGGCGTGATGGTCGGCTGACTTGCTTTTGAGTTCAAAGATCCAGAGTGACTAGGGCTACAGTTCATTCTGGGTATCTGTTTTGGGGATAATGGTTTTGGTTGTCTGACCCCTTGTTAGGGCATCTGTGGAATTGAAAGTGGCCGAGCTGTCTTGGGCAAAAGTGAGATATTTTCTAGTTTTAGGGTTATGAAAAAATTGTTGTTTATCAAGTATCTTCATCAGTGAGCTTGGCAAATGAGCTTTTATGCTTGTTAGATTTTTAATCTGGTGCAAACATGACAGTACAAGCTTGTTAATTTAATTTAATTTAATTTATTTGTTGTCGTGGTTACACATCTGAACCAAAATGAACTTTGGGTCTGTTGTGGCCTCGTACACACTGCATATTCGGTTGTCACTTCACCTTTTAATGCCTAATCCTGTTCTGTACACACACAGTTCAGTCATTTATGGGACTGACAACTGCTTTATACAACCGAAATAAAATCCGCAAAATACAGGTAGTGACAACACCCGAATTTACAGAAACTCTGTATAGTGTGGACATAACTGAACTGAACAACTAGTTGTTCTGAAGTATTTAAACGTGCATCATAAACATAAATGCCTAGAAAGGGAAAAAAGTCTTATGCGCGGTGCCAAAAATTACAGAGGCACGAGCGTTTGCTTTCCAGTGTTGCCAGATCTTGCACGAAAAAAATCAGCGCACAAGAAAAATTCTATAATAAACGGAAATAAATTAAAATGCTTTACCTCAAAGATCAAAATGTGACCGGCACCTTCACACTTTAATGATACCAAAATTTGATCGCTTTGTGTGCCACAACGGTATGTAAGTACAAAAAAGACATGGCAACACTACAAGACAGCTCGCTGTTGAGCAGCCTCACAAATGCGTACAACAAAACGGCAAGAAGAAGGTTTATTGCAAAACATAATGCTGTGATATTATTTTGGTCAAAGCTGTGAGTGATAAGCACGCGAGACGGCAGAACGTTGCTATGGTTATCTCTGTGTCAATCATCACTTTTTTGGGAGCGAGTCTTGTTCCGTACAGACATGAAACATTCATTTGGGGTTTACTCCTGATTTTAAATGCATTTGTCACTTGCAAAAGTTTGCAATGTGTACAAAGTTTATCATTTTATCAGTCTGGCTAGTAGCTAAACTGATCTCTGAAACAAATACTTTGTTGAAATTCAAATGTTTTGGTTGGCTAAAGAAGAGAGGAGACGACGAGCATCTGCTGCTGAAACCGTCTATAGACCGTTTCAGCAGTAACAACATAAACAAGCGGCTGTCGCGGTCCGCACGTAACTTCCGGTAAACTCTGCTAAGAATAAATAACAACAAAGTTCTTTAAACGTAGTTTATTTATATAACAAGCAAAAAAACAACACATAGATTACCTAGGAAACCAAAACATTTGTTATTTTCGACGAGGCATTCGTTCAAGAGATCAGTTAAGTAACTAGTCACACCATTAAAACACGAAACCGGAAGTAAGGTTTGGATCCAGACGTGTATCACGTGCGTCCGATGAAACCACCTATAGACAATTACGCGTTTGAGCGGAACTTAACTTCCGGTCTCTGTTTGTTTAATGGTTTGACTAGTTTCTAAAGTGAACTCTGGAACAAATACCTCATCGAAAATAAATGTTTTGGTTTCCTAAAGATGAGGGAAGACGGTGGTCATGGATTACTGCTATTTGATGGGAGGTTTGGCAGTCAATCTGTAGTTAAGATTATTATTAACATTATATAGTACACATTTCACACAGTGACCATACATGCCATTCTTCCCAGACGCGTCCTGGCCAGGATTTCAGTGCAATAAACTACTCTAAAAGGAATCTACCGAAAGTTACGTGAGTTCCACGAAAGCCGTTTGTTTATGTTGTTACTGCTGAAACCGTCTATACATTTTTACACTTCAAGAACTTTTGCAAAGTATGAAGCCAAACTTAGTAGTGTTTGGATGCGATTATTCTGTAACATCTGGAGTGGATTGAAGGCTCCAACTGTCTCAGCGTACCTGAGTTCACCTTGAAACATCTCTGTGGATTTCAGCTACACATTTTCGCTTTTTTTGTATTTCTTACTCTCGGCTGAATCAGTACCCAGCAAGCAATTTTGGCTAAAACCAGACAAATTTGGGCTATCAGTGAAGTCTAATAGATGTCTACCATAGCCCAAGAATACATGATACGTATACGTTTAAAACAAATGAAACACCTGTTGACTTTGCATTTGGAATATCATACATCTTCAAGGTTATTTAGTATAGAAGTGGGTTACTTATAACTGGAATATATTGGGTCTATAGTTAGCCGTCATTTCACTGTCTTGGTTTTTGTTTGCTGGGTAGTTACATTCCATTACCCTTCATAATTGTGCAAATTAAAATTGCGAGTTGAAAATTGGCCTTACGAAACCCTTACGAAATTAACCATGGTTTTACTACAATAACCTTGTTTTTTTTTTTAACTGTAGCAAAACCATGGTTAATTTTCATAAGGATTAGGTCACAAAATAACCATAGTTTTGCTGATAGTAATCAGTACACCAAAAACCATGGTTACTTTTTGTAAAGGAATAGAAACACGTACATTTCGCGAAAACTCCCAAACAGTATATTCCAAACGTTTTTGCACCCACATGAGGTGGTTGTTCAAGCTTTTTACAAGGTAATACATCACGAAACTGAAATCTGCTTTGATAAAAAAAATTGGCTGGCGCAGTGGCTGCGATATACGTAAACATACCAACATCAATCGCCATGAGCATTGGAATAATTTATCGCAAGAGGAAAAAATTACTTTTCAATCCCATAACATCATTTAATGAAAACGTCATTTCGTAATAGTTTTTTATTGATATTTAGAGAATATTGCAAAAGTTTTGCGCAAATCTGTAACCAGGCTAGTGTTTTGATGTTGCAGGGCTTGTAAAGCATTGAGACCGTGTTTATCTGTGACCTTATACTACAGATTAGCATTAAGTCTTATGTTTATAGCAGACGTTTTCATGGATTAGTTGCCTTTTGCTAATGTGCTCAAGAAAAGCCTCTGAGATCAAGAAGGGAATTTCGGTGGAATTTAGCTCTACACCCCTCATATTTGCCATCATTATTCCTGTTACACATCAAAACTTAAAGGGGTTCATCATTGAATCATTGCATACGCTATGATTGTAACATTACCCAACCATTAAAAGTATATGTGGGAAGACAAAACTAGAAATGTAATATAGCATTATTGTGAAATATTAAAATACCCTTAACCCTTAAAAATCTGGTATACTAACACACGCATTCTTTGAATTGTTCAGTCACAATCTAAACTAGTTAGAAGTTTATAACTCTCAATGACCCTGTACTGAGATAAGATATCTAAGAGTTGTGTGTGATTGTTGTTTGTGTTTATGTATGACTTGGCAACAATCTTTGACCTCATTTATTCACTCCTCTTTTCATATCTCATCTATTAACCCAGTAGGAATGGGTCCAGACGGGTCGGCCCACCTAGTCTACCCATTGTCTGACCCTGGACTCCCTTCGGGTGCATTTGTCATTGCCATCACTGGCTTTCACGGCCCTCACTCACTCTCTCGCTCTCTGTCAGCACTGATGAGACTAAGAAGGTGGGCATGAATGGGATGAATATGGGGTTCTGGGGGTATTAGGGGGATTTGGGGGATTGAAGGGTCTTTTGCTATTGAGTTGCATTAGACACGGTTGGCGCTGAGCTGTCCGCTGCACCACGTCGTACCCAGAGCCAAAAAAGAGCAACAGTGTGCCGGCACGAAATCTGTAATGTTTATGCGTTCATACTGATAAAATAAATACAATGTGCACTTTGAATGCAATTTAAGTCGCTTTGGATGAAATCAGTACACATAGGAAGTGTAAAATTGACATAATTTTGTGAATGACAGGTGTTTAGATTGTGTGGATATCTTTGAAGTTTTCTGCAAAGTTCTGTGTGTCCATATGGGCCTGTTGTAAAACATCAGACCGGACGATGCTTGCCGTGTGTTTAAGTAAAACCAAGACAGATGCTTCATTGGTTTCAGTGGGACGTCAGGAAGTGTATGTTTAAGTGTGATTAAGCATGTGTTTTTACATGTGTGCATGTGTGTGACTAACAGCGAGGTTTGTGTTAACTTAAAACTACATCAGGCTTATGTAAGATCTCAGATGAGTGTTTACATGATGATTTTACCTGTGCTGCCACACGTCTAATGGAAAGATTAACTGTCAGAGGTCTGTAAGGTCCTGGCGGGACACCGCAGGATCCTGATTATTTTCCGCGACGAGCTGTGAGTTTATTCAAAACCTCTTTATCTGAAGTTTTATCGGCCTGTTGTTTTATGGTAGCATAAGCTCTTCCTCAGCTGATGGTTATAGCAAAATCAATGTCATGTTTTAGAAATGCATTGATTGTATTAAACAGCCACAAGTTTTGGATGAGCTCCAGTCATCTCCACTATCACAAATGAGAGAAGAGAACTGAAGGTTAGAAATAACAAAAATAACGCATTGACAGGAGACTACAGGAGAAAAACAAAGACATCTCTCAGCTTTCCTGTTTGTATATGGCTGTTTTCTTAAATATCTGTCTGTCTGATTATCTGTCTGTCTGACTAATAATCTGTCTTTTGAATTGTCTATCTGTCTGACTATTATCTGTCTGATTATCGGTCTGTCTGTCTGACTGTCTGTCTGTTTGTGTGTCTGTTTATCTGTCAGTCTGATTATCTGTCTAATTGTCTGTCTGATTATCTATCTTTCTAATTATCTGTCTCTGTCTGTCTAATTGTCTGTCTGAATATCTGTCTGTCTGATTATCTCTGTGTGTCTAAATGTCTGTTTGTCTAATTATCTCTCTGATTATCTATCTGAATTTTGATTATCTGTCTGTCTGTATGTCTGATTATCTGTCTGATTGATTGATTGTATCTCTGTCTGTCTGTCTAATTATCTGTCTATCTGTCTATTTATCTTTCTGTATGATTATCTGTCTGTCTGATTATGTCTGTATATCTAATTGTCCGTCTGTCTGTCTAATTGTCTATGTCTGTCTGTCTGTCTGTCCAATTGTCTGTCTGATTATCTGTCCTTCTAATTATCTGTCTATGTCTTTCTGATTGTCTGTGTCTGTCTGTCTGTCCGTCTAATTGTCTATCTGAATATCTGTCTGTCTGATTATCTGTCTGTTTGACTAATTATCTGTCTTTTGAATTGTCTGCCTTTTGAAATGCTTGTCAGCCTGATTATCTGTCTGTCTAATTATCTCTGTGTGTCTAACTGTCAGTCTGATTGTCTGTCTGTCTGTTTAATTATCTGTCTGTCTGTTTAATTATCTGTCTATCTGATTATCTGTGTATCTGTCTGATTATTATCTGTCTGCCTGTCTTATTATCTGTGTGTTTCTAACTGTCTGTCTGTCTGTCAAATTATCTGTCTGATTATCTATCTGTCAGTCTGATTATCTGTCTGTCTGTATATGTCTAATTACCTGTCTGATTAATTGATTGTCTGTCTGTCTGTCTAATTATCTGTCTAATTATCTTTCTAATTTTCTTTCTGTCTAATTATCTGTCTGATTATCTGTCTGTCTGACTTTGACTGTCTGTCTAATTGTCTGTGTCTGTCTTTCTGACTATTTATCTGTCTTTCTAATTATCTGCCTTTTGTAATGCATGTCAGCCTGATTATCTGTCTGTTTAATTATCTGTGATTATCTCTATGTGTCTAACTGTCTGCTTGTTTAATTATCTTTCTGATAATCTATCTGTCAGTCTGATTGTCTGTCTGTCTGTTTAATTAACTGTCTGATTATCTATCTGTCTGTCCGATTATCTGTCTGCCTTTCTTATTATTTGTGTGTTTCTAACTGTTTGTCTGTCTAATTATCTGTCTGTCAGTCTGATTATCTGGGTGTTTCAAACTGTCTCTGTCTGTTTGATTGTCTGTCTGTCAATCTGTTTATCATGTTGTCTTTTTGTTTGGATCTGTTTTCGCTCCATTCATCCACTTTTCATTTGTTTATTTGCTAAGAATTTTGTAGTTTTTAGTTTCAGTCTTTTTGAAGTTTTGAAGTTAATTTACATTCATGCTGGCCTTTGAGAAAACTTGGACACGCTTTGTTCAAAAATAGAATCAGACACAATTTTATCGTTAGCTAATGTCACACATAATAAACTTTGTCTTTAAAATCATCATCTCTCTTCAGGACCCTTGCCTCCTTCCAAAGTACAAGAGTGCCTGATGCGGTAACCATGACAACATCACCGCCACAGACGGAGCGACTGTGCTTAACAGGACTATTAGTACACCTTGTCCTGCTATCTTTCGTCACATCACAGACCTCATCATCCTCACCGACCTTTGACCCCAAGTCTTTGCCCTCTCTACCTGAAGAGTGTCAGAGAAAAATGCACCCGGTTACGTCCTACACAGGTGGGTGTAAAATACCTCATTCTTCTCTGCACTTTATATCACTCACATTCAAAGTCTACAATCTGAGCTTTTAAGATCTTAACCCCAAACATTATGCTTTAAGAAACTGCTTATTTGTTCTGCATAATCAGATTTTTGACTGTCAACCAAACCCTATATCTGTCCTAAGGTTGAAACTAGTCAGCTGTCAGCCTTAACCGTCAAACCCGTGTGTTTTCAGCAGGTTTGAGCATCTGCTGCTCAGATGTAAAGGTCTAACACAGCTGTGTGTAATGTCAGAGCAGATGTTGAAGCTCACAGCTACAGTATGTAAGCAGTAACACAAGCAGCTCTGTGTGTTATACCACTACAACCTAAACAGCTTTGCTAGACTTTGTTGTAGACATAGTGTTGTATAATGCCAGCATTTGTGAAATAAAGCAAAACAGAGGCAGATGTACCCATAAACTTTATTCAGTCCGCGCCATGTTGATTCCAAACCGAGGCTGTGAGGGATGGACGTCCAAAGTGTGTATCAGGGTCACCATCAAAACACAGAAAATACATCCTTTTTAAAATGCTGCTATGGAAGTTATCGCATTTCACTTAGGTGTGTCAGGGCAACTTTGGACCCAGACGCAGCCAGCACGCGGGCAATGTAAGCCAACCTTGCAGTCTGCGCTTTTAAACAGTGTGTGCAAAAAAAAAAAAACGATGAATGCTTTTTAATTCTCAGTAGATTTCGCTCCTGTGCCTACATCTGTCGACGCTGCTGTCTCTCTGCTAACTGTGGTGTCTGATCTTCTGTTCTGTAGCTCTGAGCCCGTGGATGTTTTCTTTCTCGCTACCTGGAGTGAACGATTATTCGCCCCTCACGCTCGACCTCTCCAGAAACCAGCTGATAGTTGGAGCCAGGTAATACATAAACAAGACGCACACATACACGGTTACGTCATTTGATGTGTCTGTCAAACCTAAAACATCTTTTTCTGTGTAGAAACCATCTCTTCAGGCTGAGTCTGAGCAATGTCTCTCTCCTGCAGGTACGATATCTCTCTCTCTCTCTCTCTTCATATTCTCCTATCCGTATGTGAATGCAGTCATCCTCATTTGGAAATGGATATGAAGCAGCTGTTTAGATCTACTCATACCAGACACACACTTACAAACACATTCACCTGTAGCATCACACATCTCTTTGGATAAAAGCGTCTGCCAAATGCGTAAATGTAATGTTGGTATTGACGCATACAGCTGTGCTGTGCGTATGCAGCTCAACAGTATTATTCTGATTCAACCCTGGACCACAAAACCACTCTTAAAGGGATAGTTCACCCAAAAATGAAAATAATGTCATTAATGACTCACCCTCATGTCGTTTCAAACTCATAAGACCTCCGTTCATCTTCAGAACACAGTTTAAGGTGTTTTAGATTTAGTCCAAGAGCTTGTTGACCCTTCATTGAAAATCTATGTACGGTATACTGTCCATGTCCAGAAATGTAATAAAAACATCATCAAAGTTTTGAAGCATCAAAAATACATTTTGGTCCAAAAATTACTACTTTATTCAGCATTGTCTTCTCTTCCGGGACGCTGCTGACATATGACGCTGCTGATGTAGGACGCTGCTGACGTGTTATCTGGTGTGCCCCAGCTTTTTTTGGCGCTCAAGCTTTGTTTAAAGTCTGAGGGAGACACGTCATCCACGTCACTGCAGTCACGTGACTTTAATCTCGCACATGCGCTTCACAACAGATGCGGAAGAGAAGACAATGCTGAATACATTTTTTTTATTTTCGGACCATAATTTATTTTCGATGCCTCAACAAATTCTAACTGACCCACTGATGTCACATGGACTACTTTGCTGATGTTTTTATTACCTTTCTGGACATGGACAGTATACCGTACATAGATTTTCAATGAAGGGTCAGAAAGGTCTCGGACTAAATATAAAACATCTTAAACTTTTTCCAAAGATGAACGGAGGTCTTACGAGTTTGGAAGGACATGAGGGTGAGTCATTAATGACACTATTTTCATTTTTGGGTACACTATACCTTTAAGTCACACAGATATACATGTAGCAATAGCCAACCATACATTGTATTGGTTAAAATTATCATTTTTTTAAATGCCAAAAAATCATAAGGATATTAAGTCATTATTAAGATTACCGTAAATATCATAGGTGTCATTTACACTGGGGACGCTGCTGGGGACATGTCCCCACCACTTTTTGAAATGGCAGATTTTGTCCCCACCACTTTTTAAAAGCATTTGGTTAAAATGTTCTGAAAAATCAAGCAATATCTGTGCGACTTACACTGCAAAAATGACTTTCTAACTTAATATTTTTGTCTTGTCTTTAGGAGAAATATCAAAATATTCTTAAATTAAGATGCTTTTTCTTGATGAGCAAAATGACGTAGGAAAATAAGTCTAGTTTTTAGACAATATATATATATATATATATATATATATATATATATATATATATATATATATATATATATATATATATATATATATATATATATATATATATATATATATATATATATATATATATATATATATATATATACAATTTAAATGAATTTGTAATTAAAACAAGCAAAAATATCTGCCAATGGGGTGTGAAAAAAAATCTTAAAATAAGATTTATTTTTTCTTAAACACTTAATTTATTTCAATTATTCAATTATTTCTCACCCCATTGGCAGATAGTTTTGCTTGTTTTAACTAGACTTATTTTCTAACATCATTTTGGGCATCAAGAACATACATCTTGATTTAAGAATTTTTAGATATTTCTACTAAAAACAAGACAAAAATAATGAGTAAGAAAATAATTTTTTTCAGTGTTCACTGCAAAAAATTATTTTCAAGAAAAAATTTCTTAGTATTTTTGTCTGGTTTTCAGTAAAAATATCAAAAAATTCTTAAATTAGGATAATTAAGTCTAGTTTTTAGACCAAAAATATCAAATTTAAGTGATTTTGAGCATAAAACTAGCAAAAAAAATTCTAAAAATCTTAATTTTTTGAATTTAGTGTTTAAGAAAAATGTTCAAGATTATTTTTGCTTACCCCATTGGCAGATTTCTTTGCTTGTTTTATGCACAAAATCACTTACATTTGGTATGTTTGGTCTAAAAACTTTTCTTAGATCATTTTGCTCATCAAGAAAAATCTTACATTAAGATATTTTTAGACATTTCTACTCACACTATCTGCTTGCTGAACAAAATTTGTTTAATGAAAGTTGTGTTGCAACGTTTCGATCAACTGATCTTCATCAGGCAACTGCAATTGTTACAAACGTCATCTTTGTGTCTTTGTATATTTTGATACTTTTTGTCGTCTTATCCTACGCACCTATCTATTGACTTCAGGTGTGCGACGCTAATTTGTTTGAGTTTTTAGATATTTCTACTGAAAACAAGACAAAAATACAAAGAACATTTTTTTCTTGAAAATCTTTTTTTGCAGTGTACGACTGGTTTTGTGGTCCAGGGTCACATATGTTGCATTGTGTTCTTATGGTGTGTTTTCTTTTACATATGTAATGAATTCTAGAGTATGGTGCTTTGGCACTGTTTGATTGAGCTGGTGTTGTACACTCTAAAAAAACAAACGGTGCTATATAGCACCAAAACAATTGCTTTGGATCGTAACGATAGAAGAACCATTTTAGTGCCATATAGCACCGGTGAAGAACCAGTGAAGCACCAGTGAAGCACCAGTGAAGCACCAGTGAAGCACCAGTGTAGAACCATATAGGGGCCATATAGCACCACATATGGTTCTACATAGCACTATATGGTTCTACACAGGTGCTTCACTGGTGCTTCACTGGTTCTTCACCGGAGCTATATGGCACTAAAAATGGTTCTTCTATCGTTACGATCCAAAGCAACTGTTTTGGTGCTATATAGCACCGTTTGTTTTTTAGAGTGTAGGGACTGTTACATGTGCAGTGCAGTCTACATTGTTGAGGGTTTTATGCTGAGTATTTTTGTGTTGTTGACTGGGCTACGCTATGCCCATTTTTGATGCGTCGTTATTCAATATTTTCCCTGTCCTGCCGTAATGTTTTTTCATCTGATCTTTTGTCCCCACCACTTTTCAACACAAACTGATGCCCCTGGTAAATATATCCAAAATGTATTTATCATTAGTAATATGTGTTGATTTTCTCAATATAATTTTTTTTTGCACTCTCAGATTCCAGTTATTTCAAGTAGTTAATAGTATCTCAGCCAAATATTGTTATATCCTAACAACCCATATGAATGGAAAGCTTATTTATTCAGCTTTCAGGTGATGTGTAAATCTAACTTTTAAAAATTGACCCTTATGACAATTGAGAAATACTTTGAAATAGACAAATAGTTAGCATCGACAAAGTGGTTTATTAAGGTTAATTCAGATTTTTCACCCCGTGGTTTTATTTTCATGAAAGTAAAGCACATTTTCCCCTCAAATTCTCACAAAAATCTCCTATACCTTTTCATTACAGTAGTATAAAAAATATTTTTAATATTGCACATAAAAAATATTACTTCCTTTAACTTATGGTGGTCTTCATCATTGTATTACAGCAATGAGAAACGGCACTGAGAATCATTGCCGGCCAATGACTTCTCTTTCAAAATATGTGTTCGTTGTGTCATGTGTGTGGCTCGTCTTGTCAAAATAAGTGCTTGCTGCACATGCGTCGAAAGTGTTTATGATAAAAGAGACGCTCACGTTCATAAACTCCTCGCAAGACACTAACTTAACACAAATTCTGATTACATATGAGATTAAGCAAGTATCTGGCAAACGTAAGCATCTCTTTTATCAAAAACCACTTTGAACGGTCTGCAGCAGGCACGTATTTTGACATGACGCGTGATGCACATAGGTTCACATGGCGTGCTGAACACATATTTTGACATAACGAGCCACACACATTATGGGCTAAATACATGTTTTGACAAGCTTTGCATCGTGGGCCCTCGAAAGAGAAGTGACCGGCCGCCACTGCTGGAAATACTGGAAGTAACAAAAGCATTATAAAGTCTTGATGCATGACATTAATGAGAACATTGGAGGGAAACTTTGGAAAAATTGTCCTTAAATATGCATAATAATATATGTTTATAAATGTGGAAGAGAGATTTTTTTTAGTCTTGTGTCCTGATGTTTGTGTTGGTTGGCCGAAAAATAGCAAACTTATCTGAAATAGGGTTTAAACTGGCATATATTTTACTTTGAAGAATGATTTGCTGCATGTGGGAATGGTGAGATACTTCTCCGTCTATGTGACATACCCGCTGAAGGCTTTGAGGTGTTGTGTGATATTTAAGAGGGACTTCACTGGAGCATGTGAAAGACCCTGCCGGCAAACTATCCAAACGTTCACGGTAAACGTAAGAAGGTTTCAAGCCTGGAGACAGATCTCACAGGAATCTGTCAGAATCCACTGATTTAGGGTGATCTTGTGACCCTGTGTCCACAAGAATGACCCACGGTCACCCTTTTGAACACACACACACTCCTTTTACGATGCACTCCTATATCTCTGTTCTGCAAAAGATCCCTTGAATTTCATTCAGGATTCACAGGATACATTGAAAAATAGCCCAGTGCAAGAATATTGTAGATGCCCACGGATGCTCGTAAATACTTAAGCAACCACTTTTATGTGTTTTAGAAAATCAGCCACGATATCAGTAAGTCAGATTGTGTGGTTGATTTATTATATCTGACCTGAAATCTTTTGGGTTTAATGATGGGTCTGGTTTAGACAAGATCTGAGCAGACGCAGAAAGAGATAGAGAAGTCAGATAAGGGCGTTTTAGTCGAGGTGAAGGGACCGTGCCTGGTAGTGAAGATCTCAAGTGTGTTCGAGGAAAAACACAACCCGTCTCAGGGTCCAGGGGTAAACAGATCTGACCCCTGACATTTCCATTCATCTTCTCTTCCAATGAAGCGTCTTTCATGGGTTGTTTAGTGAGGAACAGACAGATTGATTTTTGCTTTCTGAACTCTTTCTCTTTCTTCTTGTGATGCTTAGCTTGCACAACAGTAAACTGTGCAGATGTAAGTTTTGTCCGAATGTGTTTATTCTATGCACCGATAGGATTTTTTTTGACCGATACCGATTTAAACAGACAACTTCTGGTCGATACCAATGCCGATACCGATATTAAACACTTGTGTACAATACTATACAGTTGGTCTATTTGCTAGTTTATTTCTGCATCAAATTATTTTTACCGAACATGGATTGGATCTAATTAACATTCAACTGACCAACATAATAAGAGAGGCACAAATTAAGCTAAAACAAATATAATAAGAAAGCATGACAACCTTCAAATGTGGTTTTTGCTATTCAGCATTTATTTTATTAACAACATTAACTCGTTTTTTTTTTTTTACATATAATGGATTTCTTTATGCAGTTAATTAATAAACAATCGGTATCGGCCTTTCTCGTGCCATTGCCGATATGCCGATGGTTTCAAATTCATCAAAAATCGGCCGATAAATATCGGCGGCCGATACATCGGTGCAGCACTAGTTTATTCGGCACCTTTTGTAGTTTGGTGTGTACAGTCTCGGACCTCTTACTCTGATAACCCAAGATTTCTGCTCGAAATAAAGTTAAAAAATTTGTTTTTCTAAAGCAGTGTTTTCAAACATTTTGCATTTTGGCGTGCAAAACATATTACATGATACAGAATAGTCCTGTTAGTAAGTAAGTAGCCTACACAGAATTTATGATAAATTTATATATTTTATAAAGTTTCATAACACTGGGGCACCATCTCGACACCCCCCCCCCAATTTGAGAGCCCCAATAAAACTGAAGGTACAATGATTAAATAAAGAGCAAATAAAAACTTTTGCATGTCCTGCGTAGGAGACGCAAAGAGTTTTTATTTGTTCTTTATTGAATCAAAATTTTTACTTTAATTGTCACAAATGTCTCAGAAGAGATATCTATAGTGTCACAAACTGAGCTCAGATTTGCCAAGATGAGACTCAAGTCAATATTATTAAAATCTCAAACATTTCTCATCAAATTTACACAAATCCAGATTATTTTACCTATTGTATTTTCCGGACTATAAATCGCTCCGGAGTATAAGTCACATCATTCAAAAATGCGTCATGAAGACGAAATAACATTTAAGTTGCAGTGGACTATATGTCGCATTTATTTCGAAAATTATTTCACAAACTCCAAGTCAAAGAATAGACATTTAATCTGGAAAGGCAAGTTATTCAACTAAACAATAGCACAGAACAGCAGGCTGAAAAGGTGTCTGTACGTTAAAGTTATATTATCATTTATTTACACGATACACAATAGCATACAGAACTTACCTGGAAGGCTGAATAGTCTAAATTAAACAAACAAGTGTCAAAATGTATTCATGCTGATTTACAAGGCACACCTGACTATAAGACGCAGCACTAGCCAAATTATGAAAAAAAAATGCGACTTATAGTCCAGAAAATATGGTATATAATCTACATAATACTGTTTACTTAACAATTTGTTTCTTTTTATATTTCTCATAAGCAATTTTAGGATAAACATCTGAGACACTTGCACAGTGTAATGTATAATTTAATGCAGTTGTGTACTTACATTATAGCAAAAGTTCCCAAAGGATTTTTAGATTCCAGAGAAATTCCTCTTTTAAATAATGACTCGTCCATTGTCTCCCTTGTCATTTTTGCCTTTTAGTTATTTAATATCCGTGCTATCCTCAGTTTCAGAAACTAGGCAACACAAGTGACAAACGCGAAAGTGGCGTTAATAAGAACTCGATCAAATCTTCTGAGCTTTGAAAGATGAACCACTGACCAAAACCATTTCTCCTCTGACTTGATACATACGTATAATGTTCAAAACATTTTCTAGGTCCTTGAAATAGGCAACACTTTCTTTAAGCAAACTCTGATTTCTTATTTCTTTCTTGTGATTTTGTGGCTAAATGTGAGCCGGATGTGTTCGTTTGTCAGCTGTAATGTGTGATTCTCTGGCTGTAATTGTCTAAAACTTCCTCCAGCGCTGTCACTATTGTGGAAAGAGATTTAATGTGACCTCTCCATCTGTTCAGCATCCGTTGGGATTGTCACTATTGTTCATTTGATGCCTTCAATAAGGGTCAATACAAAATCATGTTTTCACAATAGTGTGTGTGTGTGTGTGTGTGTGTGTGTGTGTGTGTGTGTGTGTGTGAGAGAGAGAGAGAGAGAGAGAGAGAGAGAGAGAGAGAGAGAGAGAGAGAGAGAGAGAGAGAGAGAGAGAGAGAGAGAGAGAGAGAGAGAGAGAGAGAGAGTCTGTGCTAGATCATTACTTGTAAGGCGATGACAACACAGATAAACATGACAAAGCAGTCTGTCAAAATTAAGAAAGAAACAGAGGAAGAGCCTTTAAAACAAATGAAACAACATGAACAACGACAGCTTACATCTTTGTACTTAAAATAATACACAATTAGATTTTTATCTATCATGACTTCCGATCAGTTGTAAGTTTAATTATTTACAAATGCCTTTCCAATTGGTTTGACTAAATTATTGAAAAAAAGAAAAAAAAAAAATAAATTACTTTAAGATCACCAGTGTTTCTTTAATGTGATGTTTGCATAGATATACACTGCAAAAAAATAATTTTCAAGAAATAATTCTTAGTATTTTTGTCTTGTTTTCAGTATTTTCTTGATTAGCAAAACGATCCGAACAAAAATATCACATTTAAGTGATTTTGTGCATAAAACAAGCAAAAAAATCTTCCACGGGGGTAAGCAAAAAAATCTTGATCATACACTAAATTCAAGAAAAATTCATGAAAAATGTGCTTACCCATTGGCAGATTTTTTTTGCTTGTTTTAAGCACAAAATCACTTAAATTTTATATTTTTGGTCTAAAAACAAGACATATTTTTTGGGTTGTTTTGCTTATCAAGAAAAAGCATCTTAATTTAAGAATTTTTAGAAATTTTTACTGAAAACAAGACAAAAATAATTTTTTTGCCGTGTCCTGTATCATTTTCATCTGCAGTATGATTGTATCAGCTGATAGATGCATGTGAATTCAAGACAGGTTTGTATTTATGTATGTTTTGTTAGCTTGATTTCTTACTATGATGTTAATGACTTATTCACTGCAGGCCACTGAGTGGGGCGTCGATGCGAACACCAGGAGATCCTGTCAGAGCAAAGGAAAGACTGAGGTGGGGCGCAAGAGATGTGTTTTTTGGATGAATGTGTGCTATAGAGTGTATAAAATAGGAAATATCTCTTTCTTCTCTTTGGTCCTCATAGGATGAGTGTCAGAATTACGTTCGTGTCCTTCTGCTAAACGGCGGCCGCTTGTTCACCTGCGGGACAAACGCTTTCATGCCCGTCTGCACGACTCGCTCCGTTACTGACATCACACATGTTTTGGATTCTGTCAGCGGAGTGGCTCGATGTCCCTACGACCCGCGGCACAACTCGACAGCTATGATAACCGAGAGCGGAGAGGTGTACGCGGCCACGGTGACGGATTTCTCCAGCCGGGATCCGATTATTTACCGCAGCCTGGGGAATATGCCACCTCTGCGGACCGCCCAGTACAACTCCAAATGGCTTAATGGTAAATAATTTATGCAGATTAAAAACAATTAGGTAAAGAGTCATTTTAATTACAATATATAACTTTTTTGTACTATAATACAGCAAAAATATTGCAATTCGAATATTCAGACACTCCCTACTAAAGATGGCCCCCCGGCCTGGTTTTAGCTGGTTAAGCTTGATGTAGCAAGCTGGTTTTTAGAGGGGTTTTGGAAACTTTAGCTGGTCTAAGTAGCTGGAATAAACTTTTCCTCCCAGCCTGACAAAGCTGGTTATGCTGGTCTTCCAGTTTAGTGGGTCAGCTAGTTTTAGCTGGTGGGTCAGCTGATCTCCAAGCCTGGTTATAGCTGGTGTAGCAAGCTGATTTTAGAGGGGTTTGGACACTTCTTAGCTGGTCTTAGCTGGTCAGGCTTAAAGACCAGCTGACTCACCAGCTTGGCTACGTCGGCTGGTTTTAGGTGGTTTAAGATTAAAGTAGCTGGTATACACATGTCCTGTCGCCTGACAAAGCTGGTCAAGCTGGTAGGTCAGATGGTGTTAGCTGGTGGGTTAGCTGGTCTCCAAGCCTTGTTTTAGCTGGTAAAGCTTGTGTAGCAAGCTGGTTTTAAAGGGGGGTTGAACACATTTTAGCTGGTCTGGCTGCAGGCTTGAAGAGCAGCTGACCCACTACACTGTAAAAAATTACTCTTGAGGGTGTTAAATTTAACCCATGAAAATTAGTTATAATTTAATTACATATATAAGCTAGCAAGTAAAATAAAAAATAATGGGTATATTCTACCTTCACTATCCATTTTTTAACAGTAATAACTGCAATACTAAAAAAATAAGTATCATATACCCCAAAATATTGGCCTTAGCACCGCAAAGTGCGCATGAATCAACATCCAGGCGGGACTCGAGTCATAATTTTTCATATCATATCGGCGGGAGAACTGCAGTTTGTTGACAGGTAAGTTTTTATTTAACTTGTTGATATGATCATGAATGGAAATGTTAAGTTGTTTAACGGTAAAATCTACCAGAAGTTTAGTCATTTGCGTGCTTCTCTGTCTCTGTTGTCGACAGATTGAAAGGTAGGCTATGTCAGTCAGGTTAGCTTTGAATGAAACATTGCCCAGTTCTTGCACCTGCGAGTACGAACAAAAATCCATATTTGTGATTAAAATATTAACTTCCATTATTATTATTTACATGTCTGAATCTCGTGAACACCAGCTGCTCAATATGAGTGGTTGAACTTGAGCAAGCCACGTGACGAGAGAGAGCAGCGGACGGTTGATGTACGATACAGACGGGAGGGCGTCGAGCAGACAAACAACGGTGAAGCTGTCGATGCTAGATAATTACTGTTAAAGTTTTCTTGCATTTATCTGTTAATATATTGAGTTTTGTTTTAGAAGGGATCCATTTATGAAGCCATTTTATTATTATTATTATCATTTACGGAATTATAATTAACGTTGCCTTTCCATGGGCTTTTTAATTTAATGTCTGTTCAAAAAAGTACTTCGGAGTTCATATGTTATATATGTGACTTGTATGTGAAGTTAAATCACTTAAAATTGAATGTAAGTACGTTCTTGTTAGTGTTCAATGTTTTATGCATGTGTACTGTGAGTTATAGCATAATATGAAGTTGTATTTTTGCACTTAATAAGTTTTAAATGAAATTGAAATGTTTGTTTGTATTGATATAGCATGCTAGAGGTAAATGAGATCAGTTTTTCCTCTCATATTATTGTCTTCTTTAATTTTCTAATGATAACGTGAAGAACAGTATTTAGGAATCTTGCTTTTAATGGTTTTTTAAAATCTCATGAAGACTTTGGTTTATTTTTTTATGAAATAATATGTTCAAGAAGCTTTATGTAAAACTATGATATGTTGTATTTCACTTGAAATGTATTGGGGTTATTTTGTACTTCCATTAATTAGTTTTAAATGTTTACAGAATGTTATTTGGTCAATAAAGCAAGCAATTTATGCAATCTTGTGTATGACTATTTTCTTATTAAGTCCTCTCTGAATAAGTAATACGTAATATTTCTTAATGGCTAATCATTATTAATAATAATCTAATAGATCTGTTGCTTAATACCAATAGGGTTAATGTTACTCATTTTTTATGAGTAATTAGTTATGAAAAAAATTAGGTAGACCTTACCTATTTTTTTTTAGTTTATCATAGTAATTAAATTTAGGTACTCTTTACTCAAATATATAGGATATAATTTACTCAAACAAAGTGAGTGCAAATTGTTACAACAATTTTATTGGGTAAATTCTATAGGTTGTTTTTTACAGTGTAGATTCAGCGAGCTTGACCAGGCTGGAAAGTTGGTCAAGCTGGTTGGCTGTTTTAGCTGGTTTAGGATGAAAGTAGCTGGTATATGCTTGTCCTCCCAGCCTGGCAAAGCTGGTCAAGCTGTTTTTTGCTGGTGGGTCAGCTGGTCTCCAAGCCTGGTTTTAGCTGGCATAGCAAGCTGGTTTAAGCAGGGTTTTGAACACTTTGAAGACCAGCCGACTCACCAGCTTAAACCAGCTTGACCAGGCTGGAAAGTTGGCCAAACTGGTTGGCTGGTCTTAGCTGGTTTAAGATGGAAGTAGCTGGTATAAGCTTGTCCTCCCAGCCAGGTCTTCCAGCCTAGTCAAGCTGATGGGTCAGCTTGTCTCCAAGCCTGGTTTTAGCTGGTTAAGCTGGTGTAGCAAGCTGGTTTAAGAGGGGTTTTGGACACTTTTTAGCTGGTCTTAGCTGGTCAGGCTTAAAGACCAGCTGACCCACCAGCTGGGCTACGCTGGTTGGCTGGTCTTAGCTGGTTTAAGATGAAAGTAGCTGGTATAAGCTTATCCTCACAGCCTGGCAAAGCTGGTCTTCCAGTCTAGTCAAACTGGTGAGTCAACTGGTTTTAACTGGTAAAGCTGGCGTAGCAAGCTGGTTTTAGACAGGTTTTCAACACTTTTTAGCTAGTCTTAGCTGATCAGACTTGAAGGCCAGCTGGCCCACCAGAATAAGCCAGCTTGACCAGGCTGGAAAGTTGGCCAAGCTGGTTGGCTGTTCTTAGCTTTTAGGATGAAAGTAACTGGTATAAGCTTGCCCTTCCAGCCTGGTCAAGCTAGTCCCTGCTGAAAAAAACAGCATCAAACCAGCATGGACCAGCATGGGAATTATGCTGGTCTATGCTGGTTTAGCTGGTGGTCACAGCATACCAGCACCAAAACACAACATATGCTGGTATGACCAGCATGGGATGCTGGTGCTAATGCTGGTTTAGCTGGTGCTAATGCTGGTTTAGCTGGTGCTAATGCTGGTTTGTTGCTGGTTTAGCTGGTGCTGATGCTGGTTTGATGCTGGTTTAGCTGGTGTTCACTAGCAAACCAGCACCAAAACACAACATATGCTGGTCTTGCTGGTATGCTGTTTTTTTCAGCAGGGGTGGGTTAGCTGTTTTTTGTTGGTAGGTCAGCTGGTCTCCAAGCCTGGTTTTTAGCTGGTGTAGCAAGCTGGGTTTGAACACCTCTTTAGCTAGTCTTAGCTGGTCAGGCTTGAAGACCTGCTGACCATTGGCTATGCTGGTTGGGTGGTCTTAGCTGGTTTAAGATGGAAGTAGCTGGTATAAGCAGGCCTCCCAGCCTGGCAAAGCTGGTTTTCGCTGGTGGGTCAGCTGGTCTCCAGGCCTGACCAACTAAGACCAGCTTGACCATCTAAAGAAGTTGCAAAACCCCTCTAAACCCAGCCTGCTTTACCAACTAAGACCAGGCTGGGAGACCAACTAAAACCAGCCAGCCATCTTAGGCTGGTTTTAGCTGGTCTTTTCATTAGAGCTAAAATACTGTTGAGAAAACAAAAAACTGGCTTAAATAAAAACTTTTACTGTCTTCTGATTATAAGTAAACAAACCATTGTATTACAGTACATTACAGTAAAAAGAGTGTAACTTACCTACAAGAATTATTGAAATTACATCTGAATGTATTACGGTAATGAGATTTTGGGGAAAATGTTACCCTGTCACAAGCACAAAATCAAGGTGGTCCTTCATTTTCTCTTTAAACGAAAGATGCCCTACTCTGACCTTGTCTTTATTAGGATTATTGTTAGACGTCTCTCTTTCTCTCTCTGTCTCAGAGCCTCATTTTGTCTCCGCGTATGAGGTGGGCCGCTTCACCTACTTTTTTTTGAGGGAGAACGCTGTTGAACAGGATTGTGGGAAGACGGTCTTCTCTCGTGTCGCCCGCGTGTGTCAAAATGACGTCGGAGGTCGTTTTCTGCTGGAAGACACCTGGACCACCTTCATGAAAGCCCGACTGAACTGTTCTCGCTCTGGAGACGTTCCCTTCTACTACCATGAGCTCCAGAGCACCTTCTACCTCCCCGAGCAGGACCTCATTTATGGAGTCTTTACCACCAACATGTGAGTGAACCTTTGATGTCACTAAAACCAGTCCCTTGACTGAAATGTTTTTCGTGATCTTAAATACATTTTTGATATAAAGGCATATGTTTGAATGTTTTAAAAGCAGCCAGTTAAAGCTTAGGCTAGATGGGATTTTTATTCCCATCTTTTTTTATTATTTTATTTATTTTATTCCGATCCCTGACTGCATCTTCTCATTTCTCCTGACAGAAACAGCATTGCTGCATCAGCCGTGTGTGCGTTTAACCTCAGTGCCATTACACAGGCCTTTAATGGGCCGTTTCGTTATCAGGAGAACCCCCGGACCAGCTGGCTTTCTACTCCTAACCCCATCCCAAACTTTCAGGTAAAGAAACAAAGTTTTCACTGTTGCAGTTTTTTTTTAAAGAGATATGTTTATGCATTTACTTACTTTCCTGAAGTTCATGTATAATATTAGTTGTTGCCGTTTCATGCAATAAAAAAAACTTTTAAAGAAAGAAACCACCATATATGTAGTTCACACTGTAGCTGTTCCCTTAAGTAAATTAACCATGGTTTTAATACAATTAAAACAAAAAAACATGGTTGCCACAAAAGAAACATATTTATGGGCTGCGTCCGAAACCGCAAACTGTGACAGTAGGTACTGGATTAGATGAAGTACACTGGAAAAAATGATTTTCAAGAAAATATTTTCTTAGTATTTGTGTCTTGTTTTTTAGTAAAAATATTTGTGTTTAAGAAAAAATGCAAGATTTTTTTGCACTGCAAAAAATGATTTTAAAGAAATAATTTTCTTAGTATTTTTGTCTCGTTTTCAGTAAAAATATCTAAAAATTCTTAAATTAAGATGCTTTTTGTTGATGAGCAAAATGAGCCAAGAAAATAATTCTAGTTTTTAGACCAAAAATATCAAATATAAGCGATTTTGTGCATAAAATAAGCCAAAAATCTTTCTAGAATTTTTTTTGAATTTAGTGTTTAAGAAACATGTTCAAGATTTTTTTGCTTACCCCATTGGCAGATTTTTTTGCTTGTTTTATGCACAAAATCATTTAAATTTGATATTTTTGGTCTAAAAGCTAGACTTATTTTCTTGGGGTCGTTTTGCTCATCAAGAAAAAGCATCTTCATTTAAGATTTTTTTTTATATTTTTACTGAAAACAAGACAAAAACACTAAGTTAGAAAATCATTTTTTGCAGTGTGATGAAAAACAAAATGGCAGCCCTCAAACAAAGATTTTCAAGTTTATTAAAACTATGACATTTATACTGTTTTTTTCACATTCATATTACCTATCCCAGTTTTAATCTATTAAACCATACGTGGGTACCTTTTAACTAGCTCATGGTTGTGACATCATAACCTCTCACATGACATCATCATTACTCTCTGTCTCTGACCTCATCTCGGTTTATCTTTCTGTCAGTGCGGGACAGTGAATGATTCGGGTCCGGGTTGCAATCTAACCGAACGCAGTCTTCAGGATGCTCAGCGACTCTTCCTCATGAATGACGTGGTTCAGCCCATTTCCACAGATCCTCTGGTCATGCAGGACAACATCCGTTTCTCCAGACTGGCTGTTGACATTGTGCAGGGGAGGGACACGCTGTTCCACGTCATGTATATCGGCACAGGTAAGCTTTATGCAAAAGGGATATGCATGTTTTTCTGGAATACTTCATTCTGATTGGTCACTTACAGCATTGAGTGATAATGATAGCTTAACTGAATTTAATCAATAATCTTTTCCATAGCTGAGCTAGTTTCATGTCTTTCGTATTGATCAATTTATTTTATTGCTTCAAAAAATAATAATTTCAGCTTGAATCTATATTATGTATAATCATTTATTTATCAGGATGATGTACAGTCACCTGATCATTATTCTGGTTTTAAGACCCTAACAACCTTGTTGGGATCGATTTAGCGATAAAGACGATTATAGCGATTATATTTGTTGCGGAGATACACAGCACTGCATTTATCATCATAACAGTTTCTTTCTCCACCAATCAGAGCGCGGCACCATCATCAAAGCCCTGTCCACGAGCAATAAGAGTCTTCGTGGATGTTACCTGGAGGAGATGAACGTTCTCCCAGAAGGCGTGCGAGAGCCGATACTAAATCTGCAGATCCTTCAGAGCGACCGATCTCTGTTCGTGGGACTTCCCAGCAGGGTGTTAAAAATTCCACTGGAGAGATGCTCCAACTATAAAACCCAAGAGTAAGTCGAACTATCAGGGGTTACACAGGCATTTACTTTTTTTTATCCTAACTCATTGTCAGAAAAAGCTGGGAAACTAACCTATTCTTCATATCTATATATAAGCTACAGCAACTTAAACCCCCACATCATCTAGAATGACAAGTAAACATGAGGAATAATTGCTTCTTCAGATTTGTCAGCAGACTTTAGCAGAGGTCAGATCGTCTTAACATCAGACATGCGCAATAATGGATGTTTGTTCACATGCAGTATCAATAGGAAACTCTTCCAGTAATTTTTCAACCAAGCTATTTGCTGTTGCTGATTCGCTGTCATTTTGACAATAGATCCTATCCACGTGTCCTCTAAAAGGATAAATGCTCTTAAATGATGGCAGACTTGTTGAAGCATTTGACATGACCTTCTCAGTCGCCGCTGCCCTTGGATTCAGACAGAAAGTAAAGCTGAGAGATAAATTGAATGAGGGTACTTATGAGCAGTCAGAGATATCATGTCCTTTAATAAATCCTCTGCTATTGGTTGAGAGACAGACGAACTAGGTCATTTAAAAAAATCACTGCATCCTTTTCTCTGACGTTGATATAAATAGAATGCATATAAATTGTATAGCGCCATTAAAATATATAAAGCATGCTTCACATTAACCAGGAAATTACCACTTTCGCATTACAAATGAAGTAGGAGATCTCTAATGTAATATAATACAAGACTTCTCTATAGACTCAAAGGCTTGTAATAGCAAAATATGCACTCTTTGAGGCACTTATGTGCACTTTTTGAGGCACTTATGTGTACTCTTTGGGGTACTAATGTGCACTCTTTGTGACCAATATGCACTCTTTGAGGCACTAATGCGCACTCTTTGGGGTACTAATGTGCACTCTCTTTGAGGCAATTATGTCTCTTTGAGATACTAATTTGGGGTACTAATGTGCACTCTTTGGGGTACACTCTTTGGGGTACTAATGTGCCCTCTTTGAGATACTAATGTGCACTCTTTGATGCACTTATGCGCACTCTTTGGGGAACTTATTTGCACTCTTTGGAGTACTAATGTGCCCTCTTTGATGTACTAATGTGCACCCTTTGAAGTACTAATGTGCACTCTTTGGGGAACTAATGTGCACTCTTTGGGGTACTAATGTGCCCTCTTTGTGACCAGTATGCACTCTTTGTGATACTAATGTGCACTCTTTAAGGCACTAATGTACACTCTTTGAGGCACTAATGCGCACTCTTTGGGGTACTAATGTGCCCTCTTTGATGTACTAATGTGCACTCTTTGAGGTACTAATGTGCACTCTCTTTGAGGCACTTGTGTGCACTCTTTGAGGCACTAATGCGCACTCTTTGGGGTACTAATGTGCACTCTCTTTGAGGCAATTATGTCTCTTTGAGATACTAATTTGGGGTACTAATGTGCACTCTTTGGGGTACTAATGTGCCCTCTTTGAGATACTAATGTGCACTCTTTGATGCACTTATGCGCACTCTTTGGGGAACTTATTTGCACTCTTTGGAGTACTTATGTGCCCTCTTTGATGTACTAATGTGCACCCTTTGAAGTACTAATGTGCACTCTTTGGGGAACTAATGTGCACTCTTTGGGGTACTAATGTGCCCTCTTTGATGTACTAATGTGAACTCTTTGAGGTACTAATGTGCACTTTTTTGGAACTAATGTGCACTCTTTGAGGCACTAATGCGCACTCTTTGGGGTACTAATGTGCACTCTCTTTGAGGCAATTATGTCTCTTTGAGATACTAATTTGGGGTACTAATGTGCACTCTTTGGGGTACACTCTTTGGGGTACTAATGTGCCCTCTTTGAGATACTAATGTGCACTCTGAGGCACTAATGCGCACTCTTTGGGGTACTAATGTGCACTCTCTTTGAGGCAATTATGTCTCTTTGAGATACTAATTTGGGGTACTAATGTGCACTCTTTGGAGTACTAATGTGCCCTCTTTGATGTACTAATGTGCACCCTTTGAGGTACTAATGTGCACTCTTTGAGGCACTTTTGTGTACTTTTTGTGGTACTAATGTGCACTCTTTGTGACCAGTATGCACTCTTTGTGATACTAATGTGCACTCTTTAAGGCACTAATGTACACTCTTTGAGATACTAATGGACCCTCTTTGATGTTCTAATGTGCACTCTTT